>NW_004754925.1:930328-997828 GCF_000188695.1 Salpingoeca rosetta | reverse complement strand
TCACACACACACACACACACACAAACACACATCACATCACACACACACACACATCACATCACATGCCGAGCATCTGGTTTTCTTCCTTCTCCCTGCGTGCAAGGACGAGTTCGCGCACGCCGACCATGAGCTGATTAAACGCCTGCCGCACCTCGTCTGGCCGCTCGCTGATGTCTGTCGAGTACAGCCGCGCTTTGGACAGCGGGCCCTCTGGTGTGGTGCACAGTTGCACGCACCGCATGGCAGTTACACAGGTAGCACATGGTGTGGTGAGGTTGGGCAACGTTGTCACTGACAAAGGAAGGGTGAATGAAAGTCAGCAATTTGCTGTTGTTGTTGTTGTTGTGTAAGTTGTTGTTTAAGTTGTTGTTGCTGTTGTTGTTGTTGTTGTTGTTGGTGGGCACGAGACGCTGGCACATTCAGGCACAACACAACAGATACAACGTTCGGCGAGTGCAACACCATGTCACCGTTGTGTTGGACGCACCGATTGCCACATCTGAGCGTGTTGGGCTCTCTGTGGACGGGTTGTTGGCAAAGACAACGCATTGCCCGCTGCGAAGGCCAGCCCGCTTCACAAACGTCTTGAACCTGCAATGCACACACACACACACACACACACACACACACACACACACACACACACACACACACACACACACACACACACACACACACACACACACACACACACACACACACACACACACACACACACGTACACAGAATAACAACAAACAAGATCGCCGGAGGTCCCACGGCAAAGGCAGCAGCACATCCACGATGTGGTGAATGGGTGACCGAGAAAGGCACATGAAACAAAGAAAGAAGCGGGTGAACAGCCAACATTTGCAGACAACAGCATTGTGTGCGTTGTGGTGACGGGGAGAGTGTGCAACGAAATCATTTCACGCCGACACGAATAGCATGGGAACAAAAAAACAAACAATTTCATTATCACAACGCACCATGGCCCGAGGTCGTTCTCCTGACCCATTTTGTTGATGTCAAACACGATGATAGCACCGTGTGCCCCCTGCGCCATGGCGGGCCACACATTTTCATAACTGGCAAAGACGAACACGTGTGTGTGTGTGTGTGTGTGTGTGTGAAAGGGAGTAGCGGGTGCATGCCACATGCTTGACCTCTGCCACACAGAAGAACGAGTCCACACATGCATCCCACTTTCGCAAACACACACACACGCACCTCATGTCGCCGCTGACATCCCACAGCTCCACTGACATGTCCGAGCGACGACCGGTGTCTGTCTCTGCATCAAACTCAAGTATCCTGCATGCGTCAAAAAGGGAGACAGACAGACAGACAGACAGACAGACAGATGCGTGTTCAGAAAGAATCGCAGTGAATCATGATCGCAGTGAGCTACACACTGATGCGGAACGAGCCCTTGAGATAAACGCTTAGCAGAACAGAGGGAGTGCCAACTTCAAGTGCAAACACGGTATATGAACAGGTACCATCCCTTCGTCACACCTGCATCCTCGTGTCGGAAGGTAGTCGACGCCATCTGTGCTGGTGATGGTATCGCTCAAGAAGTTGGCCAAGTGCGACTTTCCAGTCTGTGCGCGCATGTGTGTTGTGTTGTGTTGTGTGTGTGTGTGTGTGTGTGTGTGTGTGTGTGTGTGTGTGTGTGTGTGTGTGTGTGTGTGTGTGTGTGTGTGTGTGTGTGTGTGTGTGAGCTTGCGAACCACAGCAAACCGCATGCTCTCAACAGCGCATAGTCATGCAGCTGTTCATACAAAACACACACACACCTGGTTCTCGATTTTGAGCTGCTCAAAGTCGATGAGGTGGAGCCCGCCGGACATTTTGTCCTTCTCACGCATTTCGTGCTGGGCCTGTTCCAGCGTGGCCTTGAGGCGATAGTGCTTCCTGCGGCTTGCCGCAAGCTCCTCCTCCTTCTCCTCGTAGTCCTTGTCCATGGGCGCAAACTCGTTGGCACGCAGGCGGGTGCCGTTGCGAGAGCTGGCGCAGAGAAATGCAGCGATTGCATTCGATTGCATGAGATGGGATAGCGGGTGAGGACGGACGAGGGATGGTCGATCGAGCCAGCAAGGAAAAAAGCAAGCAAAGGGTGAGTGAGCATTCAAGAACACAAGCTTTCGTCCAAAACGAACAAGGGGAAAGGGGGGCAAGCAGCGCATACACACCACACACGCAGGCGGGCATGGCATGGCATGTTACCTGATGGACTGCAGGGCCACGCGCCGGCGCAACTTGGCGTACGCCTTGACGGATTGGGCAACCTCCTCCGTGCGCACGGCTTGCAGATCATGCAGGCGCGCAAGCTGAATGGGGCACCCAGCACACACGCCAGGCAACAAGGTGAGCACCGAGCAACAAGCACACAACACACGCGCAGAAGTATCTCGGTCACATGCAGCGACAGCGCATCACAACACAACAGACCAAGCGCAAAGTATCCGTTCACACAACAACAACAACAACAACTTAAACAGCAACAACAACAACAACAACAACAACAACAACAACAACAACAACAACAACAACAACAACAACAACAACAACAACAACAACAACACAAGTCCGTGGCTGCACCTCCTGTGTGTAGTATGTCTTCGTGTCCTGGTCCTCCGTGGCGAACCGGGCCAGGTCCTTGAGGATGCCCTGGTACCGCAGGCGCGCCTCCCCTTGCTTCATAAGCGGCTTCTGGTCCTTGAACCGCCGCCGCAGCAGCTCGGCCAGGTTCGCCTGTAGAATGGCGTTCCTGCTGGTGAGGGCGTCGTGGTCGCGCTGCAAGGCCTGCAGCCGCTGCGTTGCCGCCATGCGCCGTTGCTTCAGCTCGAGTGCAGCCGCGTGCTCCTGCTCGGCGCGCTCGCGGGCCCGTCGCTCCTCTTCCTCGCGTCGCCGCCTCTCCTGCTCCTTGCGCGCAGCAATCTCCTCCGGGGACGGTCCAAGCGACTCCAGCGCATCCTGAAGTGCCGCCAGCTCCTGTTCTTTGGTGGCGATGGCCGCATCAAGGTCCTCCGCTTCCTCAACAGAGTTGGCACGCTCGCGCTCCCCATGTAGCTGCGCAAGCTGCTCCTCCACCTTGGCAATGTTGGCGCGCAGCCTATCCCCGGGACTCATGGCCCGTGCAGCCTCATCCTCGCCGTCGTCACTGCTCTGTGTGGACTCTCCCTCCTGCGGCTGTTCGGTGGCCCCGCCCTCACTTCCGCGACCTTCAGCGGGTGACGCTGTGCTGCTGTTGCCCAGACGAAGCTGGCTCGCTTCCGCCTCCAGTTCGTGGATGCGCCGCTCAAGCTCTGCATTTGTGTCCAGCACATGGCGGGCCTTGGACGTCTCCTCATCCTCCTCCTCCTCCTGCTTGCCTTGGGCCGATTGCTCCTCCTGTCCTCCCTTCTGCTCCTCCTCTGCGCTGGTTGGCTGCTCTTGTTGGTGTTGCTGCTGCTCGCCTGAGCTCTCTGCTGCAGGTTGCTGCTGCTCTCCTTCATCCTTCGCTTCACCGGCTGCCTGATCTCCAGCCTTTCCATCATCTTCCTTCTCCGATGGTTGATCTCCTTGGTCTGTTGACGGCGCTGCCTCGTCTCCCTCATCACCTGCGCCTGCGTCAGCCTTGCCATCACCCTCGGCTGCCTCTTTCTCGCCGTTCTTCTCGCCTTCAGCTGCAGCCTGTGCGGCTTGATAGTCTTTGCCGGCAGTGTCTGCATTGGGCGCCGCTTCCTGCTCTTCCTTGGGCGCTTGCTCTTGCTTGGGCTTGTAGTCTGGAAGCCGCTGCAACGCGTCCTCCACTTGTGACCGCAGCGCCTCCTTCTCCGCCCTGACCTTCTCCAACTCGGCCTCCACGACCTGGAGCCGCTGTGCTACGTCGTCATCAAGAACAACGTTGTCGTCATAGTCCTCAACGCTGATGGATGGGCGCCCTGCTTCCGGGGCTGCTGTCGTCTGCTCGCCAGCGCCGCCGTCATCGCTGTTGCTCTGTGCTTGGTCTGGCTGCTGCTCTTGGTTTTGCTGTTGTTGTTCCTGTTGTTTTAATTGGTGTTCCTGCTGCAACTCTTGTCCCTCCTGGCCCTCTTGTGGCTGCTGGCCCTCTTCGTTCTGGCCTGCGCTTTGCTCTGGCTGTGGCTCTTCTTGCTGTTCACCTTCGCCTTCTTGCTTGGGCGCTTCGTCGGTCGCTTCCTGCTGCGATGCGTCAGCGGCTTGATCGACAGGCGCTGCCTCGCTCTGCCCCTGCTGTTCCTGCTGTTGTCCGTCTTGCTGTTGTTCCTGCTGCTGTCCTTCTTGCTGTTCCTGCTGTTGCTGTTCCTGTTGTTCTCCTTCTTGTTGTTGCTGCGCTTCCTGTTGAGGCGTTGCCTCGCTTCCAGGCGTGGTTGGCTGTGCCTCTTCGTCTGCCATGATGGTTGTTGGTTGTTGGGTGCTGCTGCTTTTGCTTGTTGTTGGCAAGGGATCGCTGATTTATGAATGATGCCACACAATTATCTACACACAAGGAAGCAAACCAGACAGAGCGCGAGAGGATTTGAGCACTCAGTGGCTTCATGTCAGCACATGCAAGCACTCAAGCGTCCAGGAGGCCACATCACACAGGCTATGCTGCACACCACACAGCGGACACGTATCATCAGCTGGGAAGAACAGAAACAAGGAGAAAAGCAAGAAAGGAGGACAGGCAAACAGAAATGCACAAAAAAGCACTGGATTGATGAGGCACAGTCACTACACTACAGCCACTACGTATCCACATGAACGTTGGCGCTTGACACACACTTGCAGTTAGAAAGTTAGACACACACACACACCACACACCACACACCACACACCACACACCACACCACACACCACACACCACACCACACACACCACACGCACCACACAACACACACCACACATAGCACACACACACCACACACACCACACACACCACACACCACACACCACACACACACACCACATACAAACGGCACTCACACAATCAAACAACACACCACGCAACACACAGGTTACGGTTCAGTGTGTGCTTCAGCAAGTCAGCGCGCTACGTCAGCAAGATGAGCAGATGACGGGGCAGTCGATAAACTTCACGCCTGCGCCAGCACAAACACAGGTAGCGTTGAAGCCGCGGCAACGCACACTGATAAGGGCCGAGTTGTACTGTGTCAAGTCCACGACCCCGCCAACATGAGCCAGCGAGCCAAAGTCCACCTCAATCAGCGCCGGGTTCCCCTTCAGTTGCAGACTACCCCCAATGTTCGTAACGCCACCAAGGTCCACCCGCGTCAGCGAAGAGCACTGTTGCAGAACCACATCCCCACCAATGTCGCCCAGCAATGCAAAGTCAGCGCGTACGCTGCGAACACTGCCAAAGTCCACGCTGGTGAGGGAGGAGCACTGCGAGATGTCAACATCTCCGCCAATGCTGTCCACCGACGCAAAGCTAACGTTGCTCAGCATGCCCAGGCTGCTCAGCTGAACGCTCCCGCCTACACCCGTGAGAGCTCCAAAGTCAATCGTTGTCAGCTCATGTGCTGTCTGGAGGTGCAGGTCGCCCCCAATACGGCCGATGGAGGTGAGGTGGATGGCTGGCAGCGCCAGGGCAACTTGAAGGCTTAAGCTTCCGCCAATCGCAGCCAGGGAGCCAAACGATATCTGCGTCAGCTGTTGCATCTGCGACAGCAACAGGTCACCACCTATCATCTCCAGTGTGCCCAAGTCAAGGGTCTTCAACACGCTGTCACTGCTCAGGTCCAGATCGCCACCAATGGCGGTGAGCGTGGCAAATGTGATGCTTTGCACGTCAGGTTCGTGGTTGAGGTACAGCGTGCCGTTGACGCTGCCCAGAGAAGCATCTTGGAAGGCTGACTTGCCAGCCAGGCTGATACCCAGACTGCTGTTGATGTGCAGCTGGCTGACCGACTCCAGCACCTGCACGTCGATGTACAGCGTGCTGCCAACCTCCGGCAGGGCGTGAAAGTCAAGGCTTGGCAGCGCATCGTTGTGCGACACGTCCAGGTCGCCCCCGACATGTGTGACTTGCCCAAAGCTCACGCTCTGAAAGCGGTTGTGGTCCAGACGCAACGCCCCGCCAACGCGTGTCAGCTCCCCAAAGTCAACTTGCGTGAGATCGTTAGACTCCAGGCGCAAGTCGCCACCAATGTCCCGCAAGCGGCTGCCCAGATCAAGCATCTGCAGCGCAGTCTTGGTGACGGCCAAGCTGCCGTTGACTCGCAGCAGGTTGGGAAAGTTCATGGCAGTGAGCGCATTGTAAGTCACGGAGAGATCGCCTCCAATTTCCCGCAGTAGTCCGGTGTCAAGGCCGTCCAGGCTGTTGGCGTCCAAGAGCACACCGCCACCCACTCGCGTCAGCATACCAAAGTCAACGTCGTTCAGAGCGCCGTTGTTGGTCAGGATAAGGTCCCCTCCCACTTCAGCAACGTTGCCAGCATCAAAGGCCTGCAGAATGTTGGCTTGAAGGAGCAGGCTGCCGCCAATCTTCGACAAGGGGCCGAAAGTGACCAAGGTCAGGCTGTTGGCTTGGAGATCAAGGTCCCCGGCAATGTGGTCAAAGGCCGAGATGAAGATGTAGAGACTGCCCTGATTCTGCTCGATGGCGACGCTGCTGTTGAAGTCGAGGTTGCTTGCGGATGACAGCGCCACTTCCGGCAGTCGTACGCTCCCTCGGAAGGGAGGCAGTACCGAAAAGTCAAACGTGCTCAGAGCCGCGTTCTCGTCCAGGGTTAGCTCCCCAAGCACGTACTGCAGCTTGCCAAACTTGAACATGCTCACACTCGTTGCGCTCAAATCCACGTCATCGCCCACGAACGCCAGCGAGCCAAAGTCAATGGAGCCGAGTGGGTTGTTTTGGAGCTTGAAAGACCCAGCCACCCGCTCGAGCGAACCCACGGTGAGAAACTCGAACGAGTTGGACGACAGATCAAACCCGCCACCAACGGCAGTGAGCGTACCAAAGGAGATGCCAGAGAGCTTGTTTTCCCTCAGCGTCAGCGAGCCCCCGACCTGCGCGAGCTTGGGGAAGGAGATGGTTTCCAGCTCATTGGCCTCCGCCGTAAAGTCGCGGCCAATGAGCGACAGCGGACCAAGGCTGAGGGTGGCAATGTCGTTGCCGCTGATGTCCACGCTGCCACCCACCGTCAACACCTCGCCAAAGCTCAGGGTGGCCAGCTTGTTGGAGTTCAGCAGGAGGTCTCCGCCCACTTGAGTGACACTGCCAAAGTTGACAGTGCACAGGTCATTGTCGGAAAGGTTGATGTGCTCGCCCACGCTGGTGAGCTGCCCAAAGTCAATAGACGTGAGCTCGTTGGCGGGGATGTGGATGCTCCCGTCCACGTGTTTGAGATTGCCCAGGCTGAGACGCGTCAGCCGGCTGCCGTCCAGGCGCAGGCTCCCACCCAGGTCAGTCACGTTGCCAAGACTCATGTTTCTGAGGTTTGGGTTGGAAGAGGCGACAATGTCGCCCCGGACATGCGTCAGGTTCTGCAAGTCAACGCTGCCGAGGTCGTCGTTGCTCGACAAGATCAGAGAGCCGTTGATGAACGCCAAGGCACCGTCAAACGCAAGGTTGCTGAAGGCGTTCTGGGTGAGATCCAGATCACCCGCGGTGCGCACCAGGGCATCGCCAAAGTCGATGATCGAAATGCTGTTGCTGCTGGCATCGATGTCACCGCCCGCGTGCTGCAGGGACGCAAAGGACAGCGACGTGAGCAGGTTGTGCTGCAGATACAAGCCGCCGCCAACGCTGGTGAGCGCAGCAAGGTCGAGGGCCGTCAGGTCGTTGGAGGAGAGGTAAACATCGCCGCCAACAGCCGCGACCTGGCCAAAGCTGAAGCTTGGGAGATGGTTGCGGTGCGCGGAGAGATGTCTGCCGACGCTGGTCAGCGCCCCAAGCGACACCTGAGTGATGGCGTTGAATGCAAACGAAACATCGCCGTTAACTCTGCTCAACTGTGGGAAGTCAATGCTCGGCAGGTTGTTGTTGTCCAGCAAGATGCTGCCTTGCACGTCCAGAAGCAGGTCACATGTGACACCGGTGAGCTGGTTCGAGTTGAGCCGCACGCTGCCGGACACGCGGGCAAGGCGTGGGATGTCCAGGCTGGTGAGCGCGTTGAACCGCAGGTCAAGGTCACCGCCGACGCTGTCCAGGTTGGTGAGGGTGATGTTGGCGATGTTGGTGTGGCGAACGAGAAAGGCGGCCCCCACCGAGCGCAGTAGACCGAGGTCGACCGACACCACCTCGTTCACGCTCAGATCCAGCTCGCCTTCCACCGTCACCAATCCCGTGAGGTCCAAAGCCGCGAGGCGGTTGAAGCTCAAGTCGAGGTTACCGCGCACCTCGCTGATGGCTGAGAGGCTGGCCCTGGTGAGCGCATTCCGTTGCAGATACACGTGCCGCACTATGCTCGAGAGGGCATCCAGCGCCAGACTGGGCAGCTTGGCGTTGTCGTGGATGTGGATGTCCACAAACACGGTCGTCAGGCCATCCATGCGGAGATCAACCAGGGCTGCATTGTCGGTGATGTACACGGACGCCTCCACGGTCAACAGGGCAGATGTGTCGATGAGGGTGAGCTGCGGGTTGCGCTGCACGCGCAAGTCTTCAAACACATCGTGCAGGGCGGGAAAGCTGAGCGTAGAGAGGTAGTCGTTGTCGCTGATGCTCAGTTGTGTCGCATCGTCCAGACTGGTGGCCGTGATAGCCGTGGCTGCGGTGTGTGCAACTCGCAGGGAGCGAACGCTGGTCACACCGCCCAAGTTGATGTGTGCGATTGGGCTGTGCTCAATGACGAGTTGTTCCAAGATGCGCAGCATGGAGCCAAAGTTGATGCTGCTGATCTTGTTGGGCGACTCGGGCGTGCCGGACACCAGAAGGGAGCCCTGCATGTACTCGATGTCGCCAAAGCTGAGGGCCATGAGGGCATGCATGCTGGCTGTGATGGTGACATCACCGGTCAGCACGCCAGAGCGGATGCTGAAGCTGGTCGTGCCCACCCCATAAACCTTGCCCCCAACCTCTGACAATCGCCCAACGTGGAAGGACTGCAGCGGCAGGCCGCGCAAGTCGACGTCGCCGCCAACGGCAGTCAGCGTGTCAAGCTGCACAGATGCGGGACGCGTGCCCACAACGCGCAAGCTGCCATTAACACGCTGCAAGCTGTCGAATAGCAGCTCCGTTGTGTCCGCCCCAACATCCACGTGCACGTTGCCTGCCATGTCTTGAAGCTGAGCGCGGGAAAGCGTGAAGAAATCAAGGAAGACGGTGCCGTTGGGGGCAAGCGCCTGGCCGAGCACGAGTTGCGTCAGGTTGGCGTTGCCGCGCACGTCAATCACGTCAAACGCACCCGTGATGTCAGCCAGATCCAGCACCTCCAGCGCACACGACGAGAGGTTGAGTGCTGTTGGCGTGCCCTGCGCGTTGTTGAGGGTGAAGGAGGCGCAGCCGAGATCAACGGCCCTGGGCACGTTATCCCCAGCATGGGAGACGCGTAGGTGCTTGATGGGGTTGCCTGACAGGCGAGCGCCACCAGCAGAGGGTGGAAGCTGACCGACATCGATGGAGGTGAGGGCGTTGTTTTCCAAATCAACGCTGTCGCCCACGAAGACGAGCTGCCCAAAGCGCACGCGGGTGATGGCGTTGTCGCGAAGGCTGATAAATCCGCCCAACAGGGTGACTTGACCCAAGTCTACCTCTGTCAGCGCGCCATTGGCAGCTGTGATACCACCACCTATGCTCGTCAGGTGTGGGCCGAGATCAAGCGTTTGTGCGAGAGGCGACACTGAGATGGAGCCAGTGACACTGCGCAGGCGGTAAAACTCGTCGCAGCAGCACGAGGTGACAGCAGCAACCTCACAGGGCGCGGCTGCTGCAATGGCTTGACGCGATGTTATGCTGCTGCAGTCGAGCACATCAGTGCTGATGCCAGAGCAGAGCTGTGTCGTTGTTGTCGTTGTGGTTGCGGTAGTTGACAGACCTGACTGTGCCGTGCTGGTGGTAGTCGGCAATGTGGTGGTGGGCGCGGTGGTGCTGTTTGATTTGGACTTGCTGGTGGCAGCGGGCCCAGTTGAGGTGATGGCAATGGGAACAGCGACGGCAGCAGCCACAATTAACGCAACGACGATGCCGACGAGGAGCAGACGCTTGCTCGATCTGCCCTTTGACACGGCCACCTGCTCCGTCGTGGTCTCTGAGCCCAGGGCCGTGAAGTCCTTGTGCAGGGGCCGCATCATCAGGTGCTGGCCCTCCTTGCCTTGTCTGTGTCCCAGCGCAGAGAGCAGCTGCGCATCGTCCGTCGAGGCTTCGCCGTACACGGAGAAGTCGCCCAACCCGACCTGGTCGTACGTCTCCTCTTGATGGACTCCTCTACTTACGGGCGTCAAATATGTTCGGCCCGCAGCACCAGTGGTGGTGTCTGTGGTGGTCGATGGGGTGGCATCAGCTGTGCCATACACTTGAAAGTTTCCCGGGTCAGGCGTATCGTACGCGGGCTTGTCTTCTTTGCTGCTGGGGTTGGTCGCTGTGGTGGTGGTGGCTGTACCGGGTTTCTGCTGCTGTGTGGACTCTGTGCCGTACACATCAAAGTCGCCCAAGCCCGCGGTTTCGTAGGTGTTGTCGGCTTCCACGTTGGTGGCCGCAGTCACTTCCAAGTAGTCACCGCTGCTGTTGCCGTTGCTGTCATCGGGGTCGGCCGTGTTGCTGTTGCTGCTGCTGCTGCTGCTGTGGGCCGCAGTGCCTATGATCGCGCTGGTGTTTGTGTTCGTGTTGGTGGTCGCGCCAGCAGCGGCAGGGTTTGGTCGCACGGCCTCATACGTGGCGTTGAACAAGTCTCTTTGCTCAAATGTGTCAGCAGGCTCCAAGTATGTGCGCTGCGAGGCAGGTACCTGAACCGTGTGTGTGTGAGTGTGTGAGTGTGTGAGTGAGTGTGTGAGTGAGTGTGTGAGTGAGTGAGTGAGTGAGTGTGTGAGTGAGTGTTTGTGTGTGTGTGTGAATGAGTGTGAATGAGTGCGAGTGAGTGAGTGTGAGTGAGTGTGTGTGTGTGTGAGTGAGTGTGAGTGAGTGAGTGTGTGTGACAGTGTTTGTGACGTGCCTGCAGGCAAGAACCGAATGACAACAGCAAGTAGACCACTGACCGGCTGCTCCTGCTGTTGTCGTTGCTGCTGCTGCTGCTGTAGCGGTGCCTGCCATCCAAATTGCCGGCTGCTGTTGGCAGGCACAATCGCCTGGTTGAAGAGACATGAGTTAGAAGTAAGCGTATGTGAGTATGCGAGCCTTGTTTTGTGTGTGTGTGTGTGTGTGTGTGCAGGAAAGAAATGATCGCCGAACACTGCGTATGTGAGACGAATGCCAATACGCACCATATGTACTTGTTCACACACACATACACACACACACACACACACCTGCAGCTTTGAGATGATGGCGTCGATGAGCTGCGAGGGAATGGCTGTTGTTGGGCTTGGCAAGGTGTAATGTGCACGCGCGTCTGGGAGGCGCTTGCGCACATCCCGCGAGGCGAACTTGTCACACATCTTGATGAGAAAGAAGGGCTTGTTGTGTTTGAGGATGGAACGCAGCTGGGCAGCGGAGCTGGCCTTGTTTCGCGACCGCTTGCCGTAGTCCTTCGTGCCCATGATCACTGCCAGCGTGCATGCAAGCACGGCTGCCGTAGCACTGGATTTGCCACCTCTGCCGTCATCGTCTCCTGGTGAGAACACGCGCACCCCACGCTGCTCCAATGCAGCCCTCAGTGTTCTCGTGACATCCCCATTCTCATGGCAGGAAAGGAACACATCACAACCAGCAGTGGAGGCCATGACCTTGTGCTGTGCTGTGCTTTGGTGTGATGTGCTTTGGTGTGTTGGGTGGGGGGCGTTATGGAAATGCAGGAGGAGCACGGTTGGTGTGTTTGTTTGTTTTGCTGTTTGGCTGGAAAACCAAAGGAAAACATCCACAAAGATTCGCAGCATAGCACAACAGGCAACAACATATGGCGCCATTTGACGAACAACAACACAGCAGCACGACGCAAGCACACGCAGCGCTTGGTCCTCCCTCCACACCTTCCATTGCACGGCAGGGCATGAGACTTGCTGCGTCCCTGATGGGAAATGCATGAGTTCGTTTATGCTTCGCTTTCAAAAGCACCAAAGAAAAAAAAAAAAGGAAAGGCTCCAGACGGCGACACCTGCGCCAAGCAAAATGTAGAAAGACAAACGCTGTTGAAGCTGTTGCACAACACCACACGCATGCACAGGTACACACACACACACACACGCGCGCGCGCGCGCGCACACACACACACACAAATGCAGCACACACACACACACACATGCAGCAGCACACACGCGCGCACATGCACGCACGCACACACGCACACACACGCACACACAAAAACGAGCAACAATCATCGCCTCCTGGGCGAATCAAAGGAGATGGTGTGAACGGGAAGAGACATGAGCGGCTGTACGCGGGGAACATGCGCACAGGTGGACGCCGCACGACGAAGCAAAGGCGACGCAAGCGGGGGCGCCTGTGGTCGCTGCTGCTGCTGCTGCTGATGGTGGTTGCGCGGGGTGTGGCGAGCGTTCTCCTGGTGGTGCTGATACGGCAGCGCCATCATGCGCCGTGTCAGCCCACGCGCTGCAGAGACGCCAGTGGCGGGTGCTTCCTTTGCTGCTGGCGTGCTTGTCGTCGTCGTCGTCGTCGTCATGGAGCGATAGCGGCAAGGAACGGGCGAGCCAACTGCAGGCACATGTTGTTGTTGTTGCTGTCGCTGCTGCTGCTGCTGTTGGTGGTGTTCTTGTTGTTGGTGTTGGTTGTGGTGGTGTTGGTTGTGGTGGTGGTGCTGTGGCCCGTCTGCGCCTTGTGCGTCCACTGCTGCGTCGTCCACAGGTGTGGAATCACACCAACGCGCAGCCTCATTAATGTCATGCTTCGCATACAAACACAGCAGCAAGTGCTTGGTCAGAAACACCAGCCGCGAGCACAGGTGTTTCTCTTCCTCGGTTGGACTCACAATTGCCATCAGCGGCTCAATCGCCTGCCAGGACGAGCTGGGCAGCGTGAAGCAGTTCCACAGCCCTTGGCCGTGGCTGAACGACAGCCGGTCAAACACGCGCGCAACCACACGTGCCGCCCGCGGACTAAGGCCCTTTCTGTGTCCACCGCCACCACCGCCACTACCACCACTACCGGCACGGTCCATGGCTGTCGATGCCGGTGCTGTGGAGGCGAGGAGCGACGCTGCCGTGCTCATGACGCGTTGCCGGCACGACACCAGGATGCGGTGGCGATCTGCAGGCGACAGCGTGCGCAGCCAGTACTTTGCAATGCGCGCCCGGTGCTGCACAAACGTTTCCTCAATGTCAGTCGCGTGCTCCACCACCTCCTCATCAAACTCGTCAATGCCAATGGTGGCTGCGCCGTTCAGCAGCAGGTGGTGCAGGAAGAGCACCAGGCCCTGGTCGCGTTTGCGCTGCTCCTCTGCCCGGCCAAGCGATAAACCACGCTGCGCGGGCACACGCGGGTGACGACGCAAGGACGCCAGCGACGAAGCCGATCGCGACGTCACAAGGCTGCCGCCATCAGACGCGGTGGTGCCTGCAGGCAACGTGGGCGCACGTGTGCGTAGCGACCTTGCAGAGGATGAAGCAGACACCATTGCCGCTGATGTTGACGACGCAGAGGCACCAACGCCGGCTGTGGTGCCCGTGGAGCGCTGTCGTGTGGATAATGACGATGATGATGACGACGATGACGTGGGCAGCTGATGGTTCGATTGGCGCACGCGCGTACCCACGGACGTCTGCACCACACCAAGGGCCTTGGACATGAGGGCCTCATACTGCAGCAACAGCCCTTCGTTCTCTGGCGGGAAGATGCGATGGTAGTCACCGCTGTGCTCGTCCTCGTACGCCATCTGCTTCTGCGCCTCCCGATCCTGCATACTGCCACCATCGCCATCAACGCTTACGCCATCATCATCACAGTTATCATCATTGGTGTCGTCATCATCCTCCTCATCCTCATCCTCATCATTCTCGTTCTCATTATCATCCTCATCCTCATCGTCGTCGTCGTCATCATCATCATCATCACGATCATCTTTGGTTTCGGCGGTGCTATTGTGGTCGTCTCGACCATCACCTACTCGCTGCTTTTCCTCCCCTTTGTGAACATCATCAGTGTCGTCGTTGTCAGCGTCAGCATCACTGCCACCGCCTCCTCTTCCCCTGCCGGTTGCTGCTGCCGCTGCCGCTGCCGCTGCCGCGGATCCGCGGCATTTCGTTGCGTGCATGCGTGTGTGCGTGTGCGAGTACCAGTGGTGGCCGCGGCGGCGCGGTAGTGGCTCTGCTTCGCTCACTTCGCCGCTCCCATCGTCACAGTGCAGAAGTCGGTTTGCCCTCGCAATCGCAGCTGCAGCAACGCCATCACCGTTTGGCGCTGCTTTCGCTTTCGAAGAAGATGCTGTGGCGCGTGCATTTCCAGCACGATTGCCGTTGCTGATGCTCTTGTTGCTGTTGCTGTTGTTGTTGCTGTTGCTGTTCTTGCTGCCGCTGGTGCCGCTGGTGGTGGTGGACGTGCTTGATGGTGTTTGCTTGTGCAAGCGCCTGAGTGCCGATGCCTTTGCCTCTGCCTGCCACGCCTTGCGCTCCTGCGGACGAATGTGCATCATGCGCAGCGCGGACTGCAGCACGCCGTGTTTGATGCGGGCGTCGAGCTGCGAGTCGCACGTGAAGCTTGGCGCGCGGTTGACCTCGATAATGTACGGCTTGAGCTTCGATGTGAGCAGCACGTCAAACCCGAGCACCTCGAAGCACATGCTCTGGCGCGGGGGTGCGCGGCCGCCCCTGTTGCGCCCGCGGTGCAGCTGGCACGCCGCATATCCCTGGCGCACAAACGGCAGCGCCACAATGACCGTCTTGATGATGACGTCTGCGATGCGCTTCTGCAGCCGGTCTGTGTCGACACCGTGCTCATCCGCAAGGTGCTTGAGCAGCCACTGGTATGTGCGCTTGCTGCCCGTGTCGTCGTCGTCGGTCTGCTGGAAGTTCTCTGCGCCCTTGTTGAGCGAGTAGTTTGTGAGGTGCATGGTGACGTCGGCCACGTTCTTCTTCGTGGGCGCCTTGTACGGGGTGGTGGAGAGGCGCACGAGCCCGTCCTTGAAGAGATACACGCGCAGCGGGTCGCACGATGTCAGCAGCACATACAGGCGCAGGTCAAACTTGTACCCGTCCACCAAGAACGGCTTTGGGAGGTACTCCTGCACGAGCAGGGAGTCCTGCGTGGGGATCTGTGACGGGTTCTGCGTGACTGCAATGCCAATGCCGCGAGCGCCGTTGATGGGTTTGTAGATGAAGGTGGGCTTCTTCTTTGCCTTTGCCTTCTTACAGTCGTCGACGTACTTGCGGAAGTGCTGCAGATCGGCCGGCAGGACCCAGGAGCGCGGGAAGATGTCGAGCACGTTGCCATTGCACACGCGCAGGAGGCGGTTGAGGTTTCGTGCCAGGTTGTCCTTGCGCGTGATCTGGCCCGTGCCTGGGAAGTGGTTCATGCGCTGATAAGGAAGCAGCTTGGTGAACACCTCGCCCGGTGGACAGCAGTCAAACCACAGCAGGTTGCAGTCCATCGTGGTCGGGGACGTCTTGATCTTGAAGCCCAGTTCACGGCACACTTGCCGGACCATGTCGTAGTTGGTGTTGGCAAGGTTGGCTGTCAACTTATTCGCCTTGCCCTTTGCCTTGGCTTTTCCCTTGGCGTTGCTCGTTCGCTTCTTCTTGCCGCCACCTCCTGCTTTGGTTGTGGTTGTGGTGGCGGTGGTGCTGCTGTTGCCGGTGCTGTTGCCGGTGGTGGTGGTTGTGGCGGCACCTGTGTTGGCACCTGTGTTGGCACCTGTGTTGGCACCTGTGTTGGCACCTGTGTTGGCACCTGTGTTGGTGTTGTTGGAGCCATGTTTCTTTGACGATGAGGCTGCTCCACCGCTGGCCGCATCTCCTTCTCCTCTTGCCATCTCAGATGATGATGATGATGCGTGTGGGCGACATGAAGCTCTCTCTCGAAGAAGAAGAAGAAGAAGAAGCGGCGCAAGAAGAAGGTGGTGTGGAAGGTGTGAGGGTGGTGGCTGTCTTGCTGTGCTTCCTCTCTTTCGGTGGTTTGTTTACATGGAGTCAAGGGTCGAAAAATGGTAATAACACCAGCATATTTTCCGAACTTCGCGCAACCCAACGCAACGTGGGTTCGTCAGCGACAACGCGCGACAGCACAGCACAAGCAGCATGTTGGGTGGTGGTGGTGTTGGGTTGAGGCGGGCTGTGGTCATGTTGGTGGGAGGTGGCGGAGCAGTGGCCACCGCAAGCCTGGCAGTCAACCCTTCTTTCTCTATTTCTTCCTCTTCTCCTTCTTCCCCTCCTGCTGCTTCTTCTTCTTCTTCTTCTTCTTCGTCTTCTTCTTCCTCGGTGCTGTCTTCGTGGTGGTCGTCTTTCCCAAACAAAGTCAGCTGCGAAGAGGCGGTCGCCAGCAACTGCAACACACCAGCGTCACCAGCGCAGGCATCATCGAGCGGGCTCGTGCTGTACCAGTACGCGCCATGCCCGTTTTGCAACAAGGTGCGGGTGTTTATGGACTACCATCGCATCCCGTATGCAAAGGTGGAAGTGGAACCGCTGCGAAAGAAGCAGCTCAACTTCACAGACTACAAGAAGGTCCCCGTGCTGCTTGCTGACGGGACGCAGATCAACGACTCCGCAGTCATCCTGGCTCAGCTGACCGAGCGCGTGAAGGCCAGCGGGAGCCCACACTACCGTGATACAACTGAGGAGGAGCAGCGCTGGATCAAGTGGGTGGATGACCGGCTCGTCCATCTCCTCCCCTCCAACATTTACCGCACCATGTCGGAGAGCCTGCAGTCGTTTGACTACCTCCTCAACGCGTCCTTTCAGTTCACGCCAACCGAGCGCACCATGGCCAGGTACTCTGGCGCAGTGATCATGTACCTGCTGTGCAAGCTCAAGCTCAACAAGAAGTACGGCATCCAGGACCCACGCCAAGAAATCTACCAAGACGTCGACTCCTTCATCAACGCCCTTGGCGGTGAGCCCTCGTGCTGACCAACACGCTCGACAAGGCGTACTGCTGCTATTGCTGGTGTGGAGAGCTGGTGTAGTCGCGATGTGGGGAAGAAGAAGACCGTGTATGGGTTTGTCAAAGGCTGGCACATACTCACACACATGTGTGAACTGCTTCCTTGGTTTGCGGTTGTTGCTGGTTTGAGCAGAACGTGAGTTTATGAGTGGAACATACAAACCAGGCAGCGCAGACCTCGCCGTGTATGCAGGTGTGCACTTGTCGTGTGTGCGTATGTATGTGTGCGACTGTGTGTGACTGTGTGTGTGTGTGTGTGGCTGCGTGTGTGGCTGTGTGTGTGGCTGTGTGTGTATGACGTGTGTATGTGTATGAGCGTGTGTGTGTGTTTACATTATTGTGTGTATGGGCATGTGTGTGTGTGTTTAAATTAATTTGTGTATGTATGAGCGTGTGTGTGTGTTTACATTATTGTGTGTATGTGTGTGTGTGTTTACATTAATGTGTGTATGACTGTGTGCGTGCGTTGAATGTGTGTGTTTGAATGTGTTTCCTGTCGTGTTACCTTCTGCCTATGCGATGCGCAAGTGTGTGTCGCGGACGGCCCTGTTCCTCTTGCACCACTCATGTCATCTTTGGACACCGCCGTCGTCATGGTTTTGCTGTTCGTTGCAGCCATCAACAGTCTGGAGGGCCTGGAGAGCTTTGATGATGTCATGAAGAACACGCAGGCGGCAACGTGGTACCAGCGAACAAAGGCTGCCGTCGGCCTGTCCACGGGCCATTATGCAACAGATGAAGAGGCAGCAGGGCTCCCACACATGCAGCCCACGCCCTGAGCCGTGTGTGTGTGTGTGAGTGTGTGAGTGTGTGAGTGTGTGTGCGTGTGTATGCGTGTGTGCGTGCGTGTTTGCATGTGCGTGAGTGCAAACGTTGTTATTTCAGGTGATAGGTGTTGTGCGGCGTAGTTGTGACAATACAACAGACCAGGCTGCAAACAGACAACAGACAATACATGTTTTCATCCTATCTTGAACGGTCAGTGTTCACCTCTTACGCCGTGTTGTGTATTCAGCGTCCACCACATGACGATTCCCTAGCGTATGTTTTATTCGAAACTGAGCACACGCGGTGCCAACAAACCCAAGCCTGAGAAAGCACCAATCATCCCACCTTGACGAAGCACAATGCACATTGCACACTTAGTTGTTGTTGTTGTTGTTGTTGTTGTTGTTGTTGTTGTTGTTGTTGTTGTTGTTGTTGTTGTTGTTGTTGTCTTGGCTGCCCAGCAGCTGCTGCAGATCAAGGAAGGCCGACGGTGGTCCAATCTTGCGCACATGGCCTGACACCGAGAACAAGAGACAGACAGTGACAGGGACAGCCAGGGAGACAGTGACAAACAGAGAACGTGTGTGTGTGTGTGTGTGTGTGTGTGTGTGTGTGTGTGTGTGTGTGTGTGTGTGTGTGTGTGTGTGTGTGTGTGTGTCAGAGTTGAGAAGAGATGCATGGCTGACTTGCTAACAGCATGAACAACTTGTCAACGGCGGTTCAACCTCTGTGAAAACCACTTCCCCGCCCCTCGCACACACACACACACACATGCGTACAAACACGCACTCCACTATCCCACCACAGCAAACAACCCCACGGGCCCCGCCCCACTCATCCTCAACTCTCGGTTGCGTACGGACCTCCATCGAGCTCAATGATCATGTCTGCATCGCGAATCGTCTGCAGGCGGTGAGCAATCACAATCAGCGTGCACTCCTTGAAGCTCGCATGGTTGCGCAGCGTGCTGGCCCAATGGCAAGTGGAGTGTGTATGCATGTGTGTGCATGTGTGTGCATGTGTGAGGTCACAAATGAGCATTGGCGCGTGTAGAAGCAAAGCTGGCTGACAACCACAAGATCGCATACGCACACATGCACACGCATGCGCGCAGCTGGTCTTACTCTTGGATGAGGGCGTCTGTGTTGTAGTCAACGTTTGCCGTGGCCTCATCCAGAACAACAACACGGGAGCGACGAAGTACAGCGCGCGCCATCGACAGCAGCTGCTTCTGCCCAACACTAAAGTTGCCTCCGCCTTCTTGCACCTGTGTCGTGTTGAAGGATGGTCATACGGAGAGACAGATTGCGGGACACAGATGAGGAATCACATATGATCAGCCATTGCGAGTTGGGTGCACTTGACGATCCTCGACCATCATCCATCAACCCACGCACAGAGAGAGAGATGGAAAGATGGAGAGATGGAGAGACAAGAGGCGAGGTGTGGGGAGAAACAAATGCATGCACGAGCGCACACACAAACACATACACACATGCACACATACAAACACATACACACACGCACACATACACACACGCACACATACACACGCGCGCGCATGCACGCGGTCGGGCATTAGCGGACCTGCATGTCAATATCGAGGGAATTGAGCTGCACGGCAGCGAGGGCGGCGCGAATGTCATCGGTTGAGTGCTGCGAAAAGGGATCGAGGTTGAAGCGCAGCGACCCGCTGAACAGATTCGGCTCCTGTGGAATCAGGCTCAACCCACCACGCAGTGTCTGGCGATGGTGGCGATGGTGGGTGGTAATGGTGGGTGATGGTGGGTGGTAAATGGTGGTGATGATGGTGGTAATGGTGGGTGATGATGGTGGTAATGGTGGTGATGATGGTGGTAAATGGTGGTGATGGTGGTGGGGTAAGTACCGGGATGGAGTTGCGGCATGAATGCGCAGAGATGTGCGCGAACACACGAGATGTCTTGGTCTACACCACAGGAGGGATTACCGTTCGGGCGACTTGCAGAGTGTCGATGTTGTCAATTTCAAGGTGCCCGCCACTAATCACGCCAAGGCCAAACAGCGTCTGATGGTGGTGGTGACTGTGAGAACAGCAAAACAACGCACACACATGCCCACACATGAAAACACACACACATAAACAAACACACACGCACGCACACACATGAACACACATGAAAACACACACACACACACATAAACAAACACACACGCACGCACACACACGCGTGGTCAGCAAAGATGTGCCACACCACGCCATGACAGCAGCGCACCTGTGCCAGGGAACTCTTCCCGCTACCGGTGCGTCCAATCAGTCCAACCTGCAACGAGGAAACATGGGGCGGAAGAAGATGGTCATGTCATGATTGTACATACACGCACGCACGCACACACACGCACACACACACACACATACACACACACACACACACACACACACACGCACGCACGCAGGGCAGCTCACCTTTGACCCGGCGGGGATGTGGAAGGTGAGGTTGTGGAGCACGTCGGGCATGGTGTCGCGATAGCGCATGCACAGCGCCTTTGCTGTGATGTCGCCGTTGACAGGCCACGCTGCTGGTGCCAGCGGGGCGGGTGGTGGCGGATCTGCTGGGGCAACGCGGGCAATTGTATCTTCTTCTTGCGGAATGTCGGAGATGTAATGATGCAAGCGCTCCACGCTCGTCATGAACGTCTCCACCTGCGCAGACAACCGGACCTGTTATCCACACACACACACGGGTGGCGAGAACATGTGAGAACAACCAAAGCAAGGAGGCACACTGCAATGTGAGGTGTTGCAAACACGGGAATGCTTGTGGCAAGAGCGACAGTGCGGAACCAAGATAGTGCACGCAAACCTGGAAATCGTACAATAACATGACAACAGTGCCACAACACCACAACAGCGCCACAATCACATGTGTACCCGCACCATGTACTGGAACACGCCGCTGAGGGAGAGCGTGTACACGAGAGCCAGGCCAAGCAGGCCGGCCTCAATGTGGCCCTTGAGCGCAACGCCGAGGATGCTTGTGGCGCCAACAACGGTCGTGCTCAGAAGATCAAGCCGGAAGCCAAGCCACCGGTTCACTGCCAAGACAACCAGAAGCGGAAGTTGAGGTGAAGTGACACGATGAGGAGGTGGTGTGGTGTGATGAGGGGATTTGCAGTTGTGATTGGAGCATGAACGTAGAGGCAGCAGAAACATGGGACCACGTTCAGGCAAGTTGCCGAGACGTCGCTGACTGACCAATGAGCCACCAGAACCAGGCGTTTGAGTTTGTTTTGAGCAGACGAAGAAAAGCGGCGTGCACATCGCGCTGCTTCTGGAATACGCGAATGCACGTCAGCCCGGCAAGGGACGCCGAAAACGCAGCATACACCGGCGAGCGGCTGCAGTGTGTGTGTGTGTGCGTGAGTGTGTGCGAGAGAGAGTGTGTGTGTGTGTGTGTGTGCGAGAGAGTGTGTGTGAGTGTGTGTGAGTGTGTTTGTGCGAGTGTCAATGAGGTTACAGCTGGGAGTGGGTGATTAGGTGCGCAAAGCAGCTGTTCGTGCCTTAAACAAGCGAAGCAAACCCAACCAAACCACGCAACCGGCACGCACAACGCAAACCGCAGACACGATGCGTTGCTCACTGCACCTTGTACCGTCGAGGCGTTTGAGGTCCCGGAGCGGACGGGCGGCGCGCTGGCGGATCCTGGCAAGGAGATAGAAGAGGGGAAGCACGCCAATGGCAATCCAGGGAACAGCAACACACGCTGCAGCATGCATGGTTGAGGGTTGAGGATTGAGGATTGAGAGGGACGAAGGGTCGAAGAAGGGAAGCAGGTGAGATTTGGAAAGGTTGATCGATACGATGGCCTGAGTCATGCAGCAGTATTGAGGCAATGGTTTGCATCATGCTCGGCAGATGCATGCATGAATGCGTGTGAAGTAGACACGCACCGAACACGAGCGAGCCCAAGCACACGGCAAGCAGTTGCAGCATGTTGAAGGCGAATGGCGGCAGCATCTCGTCCACTTGGCCCAGATCTACATGTGTGTGTGTGCAGATGTGTGCAGATGTGTGCAGATGTGTGCAGATGTGTGCAGATGTGTGGGTGTGTGCAGATGTGTATGTGCAGATGTGTGTGCGCGCGCGTTTGCGTGCTGATGAGTGAGGATGATAGAACAAGCCTCACAACACATCTTCGACGGCACAAGACACAACACCACTACAAGCACCACCAATTCCATCATTGCCATCACCGCCACGACCCCTATCACCGTGGCACCTGATGCGAATCTGTTGAGGATGCGGCCGAGCGGATTTGCGGAGAAGAAGCCCAGCGGAGCGTTGAGGACGGAGGCCAGCGCCCGGTGGTGTAGCGTGCTGTTGGACCGCGTCGCAGCCACGAAGAACAGAATCGAGCCTGAGACACAACACACAAAGGCAGCGAGTGTGTGCGTGTGTGCGTGTGTGTTTGTATGCGAGTGTTTGTGTGTGCGAGTGTTTGTGTGTGCGTGTGAGTGTGTGTGTGTGTGCGTGCGTGTGTGTGTGCGAATGTGTGTGGAGGCAGGTCCTGCTGCCGAATGAACCACGTGTGTATGAAAAACAAAAAAGGGGTTGAGGCAACAGACCGAGAAGAGAAAAGGCGGTGGTGGAGATGCCAAGCCCAACATATGTGTGCACGTTTGTTGCATCCTGCTGATCTGCTTCGTCCTGTCGTGCCCACCGCTGCAGCCAGAAGTCGGTCACCATCAGCAAACCCTGCGACACTGCGCCGGCCCGCACGCACAATTGATAAGTTCGCAAGCAAGATGGAGTGACATGAACTCATGTCAGCACACAACCAACACACGCTCGCTCACAATCCGCTAACAGCACAGCGCGGGAAGAACCAGAACCAGCAACACGCCCACCATGCACGTGAGTGGAAATGCCCCCAAACCACGACACAAGCCACAGCACAGTATCCCCAACACCAACACCAGCACCTCAACCCCAGTGCCTGCTGTGATAAAAACGCACGGAAGAAGTTTGCGAGGACGAAGACAGCGAGAAAAGCGCCTGCCGATTTCATGTACAGCCAATACGTTCTGGCCGACACCACGCCCACGCCACGCTCCTCCTCCATCACTGCAGCAGATGTAGATGTAAACGCGTTCATGTATGTGTGTGTGCATGTGCATGTGCATGTGCGTGTTTGTGGACAGGCGTGCGTGCGTGTTTGAGTGCATACGCATACATGCGTGTGAGGTTGCGATGTTAAGTGAGGAGTCCCTCAACCCACAACACCACAATAGGTTGTTGTAAAACAGCCACCACACGAACCATGACGTACCGAGCTTTGACGTGCGCCGTTCCTTCTTTGGTTCATCATCACCACCATCAGTATCACCACCAGCCTTGCCCCCAACAGCAGTCTTGCTTGCGTCCCTGTCCTTCGCGTGCTTTCCTTCGTCGTCCACGTTCTCCTTCTTTCGAGTGGCCAGCACCCCATCGCCGCTGTTGGCGCTTGTCATGCGGGCAAATTCGTCTGCACTCACGCGCCGAACGCGGCCGCCGTCAACAGCATACACCACGTCTGCCTGCGCCGCAAAGTGCGGGTGGTGCGTCACCAGCACGACAATGCGTGTCTTGCTCATGGGGGCGATGGCGCGCGTGAACAGGTGCTCGGCGACGTCGGGATCGACCGCCGCCAGCGGGTCGTCAAGCAGCACCACCCCCGCATCCGAGTACATACAGCGAGCCAGACCAACACGCGCCTTCTGCCCGCCAGAGAGGTTCACGCCCTTCTCGCCAATCTCCGTGTCCTCACCCGCGGGGAGCAGCTCAATGTCGCGCTCGAGGGCACACGCGGCGATGGCGGCCGTGTACCGCTTCGTGTCCATGGCCCGCGTGAACAGCACGTTCGAGCGCAGGGTGCCCGAGAAGATCCACGGCTGCTGTGGGGCGTACGCCATACCGCCAGCGGTTGTTGGCGGCGGAGCAGTTAGCGCCTCCCCAGCAAGCGCAGCGAGAAGCGTGGACTTGCCCGCACCAACAGCGCCCGTGATGGCGATGAGCTGCGGCCGGTCGGCCCTGATGGTCACGCCGCCAAGTTCAAACGTGCTGCTGGGATCGTCCCACCAGATGCGCGCATTCTCCAGCAGCAGCAGCGGTGGTGACGGCGAAGACGACGATGATGCCAACGCTGCTGTTGTTGCCGCTGTTGTTGCCGCTGTTGTTGCCGCTGTTGCTGTTGCTGCTGCTGCTGCTGTTGTTGCTGTTGTTGCTGCTGCTGCTGCATTTGTTGAAGTTTTTTCTGCTGTGGTGGTCATCGTGTTATACTCAGAGCGAGCGGTCCCGTTCGCCTTTCCGGCATTCGTACCCTGCTCCTGTCGCGATGACGATGAAGAAGGCGGTGATGTTGGGAGGGCCTTCAGCTCTGCGAGTTGGAGGAACTCCTGCAGGCGGCGCAGTGCAATAATCGCCTCTGGTCCGCTCTCCATTGTTCTGGTGGTGGTGGTGGTGATGGTGGTGGTGGGTCGGTAAGCCATTGGCACAATGCACATGCAACACGCAAACTGTAGAGGGTGGGTGGGGTGGGTGGGTATGTGTGCAGCTGGTGGAATGACGCACAACAACCGCGCTGGCAGAGACCATGCGTGTGCACTCTCGGTACCTTGAGAACTTCTTGCCGAGCCCCAAGCGAAGCACTTGTAGCAGCGACAGCACAAATAGAACACTCGGCAGCTCCAGCGGCTCGTCACGCACCCACATCACGGAGAATGTCACTGCATGCCCAGCACAACGCGGGCGTGCGAGTATGAGTAAACGGGTGTGGGTGCAAACAGGAGAGTGTGTGTGTTATGCTGGCCTACCTCTCGGCAGCAGGCTCCACTATGCTCACACGCACACACACGCGCGCGCACACACACGCGTATACACACGCACATGCATACACACACGCAACACTCTCTACCAAGTGCAGCGAGAGCTGGAGCGGAGAAGTACATGCTGGCGTTGGCAGCCTTCATGTACTGTGAGGCAAGAATCGTCTTGGCCTCGCGATTGCGCAGTTCATCTGTCAGCGCACGTACACACACACACGCACACGCAAAAATGCACACACACACATACGCATGCACACACGCGCATCGTGAGCGCACATGTATGTGGCACGAGCCGTTGCCAGCACACATATTCCCACACACGCGCATGTGCACACAAGGACGCACACACACGCACACACATGTACACATTGTACAACGCACTGATTTTTTGACTGAATGGCATTTCCCATGCGTACGCCTTGACGGAGAGCATCGCAGAGAGAACCTCGCTGCACATGGTGGCGGTGGTGACAAGGGTGGCCGGCGTGGTGGTGGTTGTGACTAGGTGCGATCGGACAAACACACAAACACACACACACACACACACACACACACACACACACACACACACACACACACACACACACACACACACACACACACACACACACACACACGCACGCACATAGATGATGCATACAGTAGTTGTGGGGAGCTTACGATGTGAGGCGAACGCGCTTGTCTGTGCGCATGGCGGTTCGCTTGCGTAGGCGAGCAAACACTTGGCCAAACCAGATCATCAGGCCCATGGACAAGATGAGCACGCCAATGCCGGCAAACCCAGGCACCACGCCAACCTGCTCCCCGCCAAGCATTGTGCATGAGTGGTGAAGGAGGCCGTATGATGGCGGTCGTGGTGGTCGCCGTTGTCGCGGTCGTGAAGTGATGTGCAGTAGCATCCACACAGTCCCACTGGACACTTTACACAACACACAAGACACACAAGACACACACAAGACACACACAAGCCACACACAAGACACACACAAGACACACACAAGACACACACACAAGACACACACACACACAAGACACACACACACATACAGTGTGTGCACGCGCCCAGTGGCCGCACCTGGTTGATGATGAGGACGGTGCAGACGATGACTTCGAGCGGGCTGGTCCAGATAAAGTGGAGGCTCGGGAGATAAGTGTCGAAACGTAACACGTCAGTGGAGATGAGGTTGACTGCCTTGCCAGGGGAGAACGCGGCTACGGTGCTGGTGCTGAGGCTCAACAGCTTCTTGTGCACGAGCCCAATGAAGCCAATGCGAAGGTTCCAGCCCATGCGCATGGTGTAGAAGTACAGGAAGTGGTGCACGACGGCCTGGAAGATGGAGAAGAGCACAAGCCCAATCGCCAGCCCAAACCCTGTGCCGTAGTCCTTGGCATCCTCATCCTGGATCCACGCTACGAGCAAGCGCAGGAGAATGGGCTGCACAATGTACGCCAGGCTCTCTCCCACAGCGAGGAAGCCGGATATGATGATCTCCGTCAAGTGTGCACGAGCAGCGGCGCGCATCAGACTGGGACGGCCCTTGCCGCCGCCAGCGCCTTGCTTCCTCTGCTTTTCCTCATTCCACGCCTTCTCGAGCCGGCCCACGGTGTAGTCGATGTTATCGTGCTTGGCCAGCGGTGGCAGGTGCTTCAGGTTCACGGGTCCCTTTGCAGCGATGTCGATGAGCGGTTTGCCGTACGTGTACGCTGTTCGGCCCCACCAGGATGCTAAGTCTGCAGGCGAAGGTCCCTCCGTCTCATAGCACTCGTCCTCTGTCAAGATGTAGCGACCTTCCTTTCCCTCATCTTCTCGCTCATACGTGCCTCTCTTCTGTGTGTTCCCCTGCTTTGCGTGTGCTGCTTGCTGCTGCTCTGTGTGTTCGGAGTACTGCCGTGTCGCATCAGCACTGACGGCAGCTGCATGGTGTGCATTCGGCGCTGCAGCGTGCTGCTGTGTGTTCCGAACAGCGTTCACATAGCTGCTTGTGCGAGCATCGACGGTGCCGGCCTCTCCAACACCTTCACCAACAGTCTGCAGCTGCTGCCTCAACAGCGGCGAGCTGTCTTCACCCCCATCATCACTGCGTGTGCTCATCATCATCAATCATGTTATTCCACGTGGGTTTTGTTTGTGTGGGTTGTTTGGTTGTGGCGCAAGAAACTGCGGATCGCGACACCAAAACCCGCAGCCAACGGCGGCGGACTGCAACGGCTGTGTGTGTGGTGTTGGTGGAAGGACAACAACACGGACGCGGCCATGGGGGATGGCAGTGATGACACCATCATGCAGGCGATGCAGGCGATGCAGAGGAAGAGCCTGCGGAGTGAGCACACAGGTCAGGGGCTTAGCAGAAGAGGCGAGAGCACAGGTGATGCACACCAGTCAGCGCAGCACGTCGGTGGGGAACACCGCCACCGCAGTCACTTGCAACACCAGCAGCAGCAGCAGCAACAACGACGCTGCGTGGGCTTGGCGGAGATGGCGGCGCAGCAAGAGCAAGAGCTCAAGGCTGCGCGCGCAGCGCTGGCCCGTGCAGGGCTGCGGTATGAACGCGCCAGACAAGCGCTGGCCACCTGCTCCAGATCGCTGCAGGAGAAGACGGAGGCGCTGGAGACCACGCAACACAGCTTGACCACGGCCAGCACCACCATCAGCGACCTGCGTGTGCAAGTCGCCGAGCTGTCCAAGAACCTGGACATCCAGCGACACCGCGCTGACCAGCTTGATTTCGTCTACAAGCAGCGTATCAAAGCCATGCAGGTGCTGCCATGGTTGTGAGCATGTCAGTGTGGTTGTGGCTCTGTGTATGCGCTCTTGTAGGATTGCGTGTGTGTGTGCTTACGTAGGTGCATATCCATGGCAATGACATTGCAGCTATGTTCGCATGTATCTTGCTGCTGACTCAGTGCTGTCACACACACACACACGCATGCACAAGCTTGCTCACTGACACACACGCACGCACTCTCTGTTAGGAGGAGTTTGATCGGCAGAAGCGGGAACACGACCGCCACTGCCGCGAGCAGCTGCAGACATCGGAGGCTGCACGGCGAGAGCTGCAGGTTGGGTGGTTGATTAGCGCATATGCATTGAGCGTACTTGTTGCTGAGGGGACAGAGAAACGGCACGCGCTTTTAATAGGCGTTAGCTTTTGCTATGACGTCTGCCCATGTGTGTTTTGTGCAGCCCTGGAGCTGCAGTGTAGCTAATCTGTGCGCCTGCGTGGCCAAACCCTCCTCTCTTACGATGGCAGCTCAAAGTGAACGACTTCGAGTGGCGGCTGGAAGCAGAGCGGCGAGACATGAAGCTTGAGTTTGACCAGATCCTCGATCGATCATATGAGGACTTGAAACAGAAGCTCACAGATGCAGAAGACAGCGCTGCCAGCCTGCAAGCAACCGTAAGTGGCTTAAGTGTGTGTGTGTGTGTGCGTGCGTGCGTGCGTGTGTGTGCGTGCGTGTATGGTGATGCATGTGCGAGAAGTGGAAGCGATGAGTGATGAGAAAAAGCGGAGAGTGATGAGAAAGCGGAAGGACAAAGACGGGCACGCGGACACACAGACACACGGGCTGAGAGTGTGTGAACAACGGCTGATGTCACGTCCTGCTTGCTGACCTCTCGTGCTCTGTTTTGCCCTTGTTGGATGACCAGGTGAAGCTCAAAGATCAGGAAGTGAAGCACCTGCAAGAACGTCTCGCAGCCAGCAACGACAAGCAGTGCGTGGCTGCTACAGAGGCGTCTGGCGTGTGCACAGCGCTCACACCTCCCCACTGCACACATGCACGCACATACACACACAGCATGCGCACACACGGTCTCACTTGCAACCACATGCATTGTGCATGCCCATGTCACCCAGGCGGGTGTTGGAGCAGAAGGTGGCAGAGGCAGCAGAGGAGCGCAAGCGAAGCACGTGGCGTGCAGAGGATATGGCCAGGCAGATGGAACAGAGGTGGGTGTACTTGCGTGATTGTTTGTTTGTTTGTGTTTGTTTGTTTTGAGCTGTGTTGTGTTGTGTTCTGTTGGTTGGCTGTGCGTGTGTGTGTGTGTGCGCGTGTGCGTTGCTGTGGGGCTACATTCCCTTTTTAATGCATATGTGGCTTGTGTGAGTGATGTCTTTCCTTTGTAGTCAACATCTGCTGTTGCACTGTGCACACTCTGCCTCCGACACAGAGAAAAGGAGTTTGTGTGGAAAACGCAGCAGCTTGAGGCATCCCACAAGCAGGCGCTGGCTGCTGCAAAGGCCAAATACGACTCCATTCGACAGCAGTTTGACCTGCAGCTCGCTTCCGTCGCCGAGGTGGGCACAACGGTGGTTGCACTGACTTGCTTTGCACGATGGGGTTCGCGCCATGAATGTCACTTTTGTTTTGCTCTCGATGTGCGTCAACGGAACTTACACACACACACACACACACACACACACACATATTGCAGATTAATGTGACACATGAGCGGCAGCTGGAGAAGATGCAAGCGGACATTGATTCCGCCCGCAGCGAGGCAACTGCACTTCGTGGTGTCGTTGAACAGAACACAGCAGAGAAGCAGAGACTCATGTACACATGTGCACTCGCGCGTGTGTGATTCCGCTGGATGGTGCATCTGTAGCTGGGGCGCATGTTGATGCTCTGTGTTGTGTGCGTTGTGTGCGTGTGTGGGGGAAGAACCATACAAGACTGCGAATGTTTGAAGCAGCCTTTTTGTCACGTGCACAACTCACCCGTGTGATGACGTGTTTGTGCATCGTCAGCGCACATCATGAAGCAGAAAAACAGGCCCTGCTCAGCCGCATTGCGTGAGTCGTCGTTGTTGTTGAGGCATCGCGTGACTGGACATATGCATGTGCACACAAACATCACACATGTGTTGATGTGATTGCTACTGCTGTTCATTGCCAGCACTAGACTATCGGTCCTTCCACCCATGCAACCCATCTCTTGTATCCCTTCATCCATGTTTCAGTCGTCTTCAACAGGAGCTGGACGTATCCACAGAGGGAAACACGCAATCCCAAGCGTATGTGCACGCCGTTTTTTTGTTGTTGTTGTTGTTGTTGTTGTTGTTGTTGTTGTTGTTGTTGTTGTTGTTGTTGTTGTTGTTGTTGTTGTTGTTGTTGTTGTTGTTGTTGTTGTTTGTTGTTGTTGTTGTTGTTGTTGTTGTTGTTGTTGTTGTTGTTGTTTCATCGATCTCTCTTTCATGCCAGAAAGCGCAATGTTGCACAGTTTCATGTGGGGATGGCGGTGCAACTTCACACTAACACATCCATTCTCACATCCATGCACACATCCATTGTCACATTCATGCACACACCCACGCGCCCACTCACGCATACACGTCCATACCAACCCCACCCCCCCCCCCCCAATTCACGAACATACGCACCACCGCTGTGCTGTTGTAGGGACCACGAGGCGCATATTGGAGAGTTGCGCAATACCATCGCGCAGCTGGAGACAGACAAGGCCTCGCTTGTGGCGGAGGTGCAGCACTTGTGCGAGGTACGACGCGTGAAGAAGTGTCATGTGCGTGTGCTTGGGTGGACTGTATGTCGCACATGCTTTTTGAAAGCATAGGTGTGTGCAACATGGATGCGGAGCATGCCTTACATTTGGTTCAACACACACGTCTCCTCTGTATCTTACGTCGTTGCCTTCGCTTCGATTTGCTCTCAGGATGTCGAGGGCTTCAAAGCAAAGGAGGATCGCCTGAAGGAGCAACTTGACGCCATCAACACCACGTGGCAGTCCCGTTTCGGTACTGTCGCTTGCGCTCACTTGAAACGAAAGTGGTGCCTTGCACGACGCTGAACATGTCCACACAACCCATACACACCACAACACACACACACACACGTACACACACACGTACACACACACACACACACATATGCACACAAGCTGCCACCCTTAGCCACCTCATCTCATCACACACCCCGTGTCCGTTGCTGTGCATGTGGTCTCAGATGCGCTCAACAGCGCTGATGCGGCGACGCAGAATCACGAGCTGATGGCTGCACGTCGTAAGCTGGAGGAGCTGGCCTCTGAGATTCGTGATCGTGATGAACACATCCACCACTACCGCGCTGTGATTGCCCGTCTCCTTGCCGGCAATGACCCAATCGCAACAGCAGGTGCCTCCACACACACACACACACACACACACACATACGCACACATACTCACTCACATACGCACACACACGCACACACGCGCGCGCATACGCACACACGCACGCGCGCGCCTGGAGGCGTGCATGCTTCGATGTTTGAAGTGGGTTGGTGTGATTGGTGCGCTGCTGCGTTTCTGCCAAGGTACCACTTGTTTGACGTTTCTGATGACATCGTTGGCAGCGCTCACATCGTGTCCAACACGCTCACGCATGCACACATTCACGCGCGCGCACGAATACGCACATACACGCGCACGTACTACCCGCTGCCACTCCTGCAGATGCTGAGAAATTGGTCAGCACATTGGACGCCTCGACGAGCAAAGCAAGCGCGTACAAACCAGCCATCACGCACGCCAGCAATTGGGCGCGTGGCACTGATGGACACGGCACTGGCGGCAGTGGAAATCGCGAAAATGAGAAAGAGGAACTTCGGTCCACCATTGGGCAATTGGAGGCGCGCGTGGAAGCGCTGCGGACGGAACTGGGACAGCACCGCACGCGCGCATTTCAACTCCGTACGCCTCCACCTTTACGTTTGTCTGTGTGTGTGCGCGCGCGTGCGTGCGTGTGTGTGGCTGTCTGTGTTTGTCTGTCTGTGTATGTGTGTGTGTGTGCGCGTGCGTGCGTGTGTATGGCGCAACATTCGAAGGTTGACGTCCCTTGAGTCATGCATTACTGCTGACACTTCTTCATATTGTGTGTCAACACAGAGTCACAGCTTCGCCAGGCAGAGCAAGCGGCCGAGACAAGTGCCGGCGATGCAGAGGCGAACAGGAACACCGTCCATCGTCTGCGACAGTGCGTACAACCAAGTTCAGCACGCTTACTTGCATGCGAACACATCGCATTCCTGCCTTTGTGAACATTACTGAGCCACAATCGCATTTGCGGCAGTCGTGTTTTGCTCCTCTGTTTCGTTGTGACACAAGACTTGCGCTACTGTCCACTCTGCTCGGTGTTTCGTGTTCTTGCTTCAAGGCAACTGGAAGACTTGGACAGTGAAATGCAGGCCAATGCCCGCGCACACAACGCTGAGGTATGTGTGTGTGTGTGTGTGTGTGTGTGTGTGTGTGTGTGCCAAAGCATGCGCACGAACTGCTTGTTTTACCGCATGCTACGTTGCTGTCCTCATCGTAACTGTGTGTTCATTCAATTCACAAACAGCGTTTCACCGCCAATCAGTACTCGGGATGCTCTCGCTCGTTCTAACGACCCGTGTTCGCTCACTCGCTCACGCCCTCCCCTTTGACAAACTGCTTCTGGTGCACCTCCGCGCCAAATCCATCGTTGCAATCACACGTGGCGACATCTACAGCTGCTGCGTGCAACAGCGTTACAGACAAAAGCTCGCGAGCAGTCGGCTGCACTCGTGCAGGTGCTTGTGCAGCACTTTGACGAGTTGGCGTCGTCGCAATCGCAGCTGGAGGAGCTGCAGGCCACACTCATGCGCACCACCGACCGCGCGCAGGTGACAACAGGCAGCATCCCTTGGGACGGAGTGCTTACTTGGCTTCTTGCTGCTTTGTTCGCACACACACAAGAACCCAACCACGAGCGCGGACCAGAGCAGAGCACACACACTCACACACGCACGCACACGCACACGCGCAACCTCACGTTTTGTGCTTGGCCATGGCGACAGATCAAGCGACTGCAGCGTGTGTGTGCGTCTGCGCTGGGCGCCGTTGGTGAATCCCTGCAGCAGTTACGGCAGAGGATTGCACACGCTCGTGGGGAACAGGACGCCATGCAGGCAGCAACGTGTGTGTGTGTGTGTGTGTGTGTGTGTGTGTGTGTGTGTGTGTGTGTGTTGCAATGAGTACCATCGTGGCTGCTGTGGTGACTGCATGTCTGCACCTCGGTTTTGGGGTTTTGCACCTGTGTGTTTTCAACCCATTTGTTTGCCCGTGCGCGTGTGTGTGCGCGCGTGTCACCTTTACACCTTTGCATTTGCTGTTCACGTGGCAGGACGGCGCAAGACGTGATTGGAGAGAAGTTGCACGTGCTCACAGCGCAGAATCTGGAGCTGAAGAAGGAGATCCGCCTGGTTCGTGTCCCAGTCGACTCTATGCTGCTTCATGACAACATATTATTCCTCGCATGTAATCCTGAATGTGTCACTGCACTCGCTCACACGTGCGTGGTTGCCTGACCAATACCGCTTCTCCTTCACGAGTGTTCCTTCTCTTGCGCCGTGACTGCTGTGATGACAACATCAGACCATTGAGCAGATGGAGCGAAGTGGCGAAGAGAAGACGTCTCTCCTGCGCATCAACAGCCAGCTGAGGGAACGAATTGCTGTACGTTGTACATGCACACTAGTGTTGGACATTTTGCCGATCAATCCACGCAAACACACAAAGATCGCACAAGCACACCAAGAGCACACACATTGTTTGTGTTCATCCTCACGTGTGGGATTGTTGGTTTTGTTTCACGCTGCGATTGCCATGTGCAGGTGCTGCAAACTGAAGTGGAAACAGCGCAATCGACGGTGCGGGCAAAGAGCGAAGCCATGACGCGAGCAAGACAGCAATACACACAGTATAGAAACGCACCAGAAACACAGCCAACAGCAGCACCAGCGCCAACGACCTCAACAAGGCGCCCAGCAACAGTGCAGCAGCAGCGAGCAGCACGGTCGGTGCACAGGCAGCCGCAGCAGATACCGCAGCGTACATACAGGGAACGAGCGCCAGGTACGAAAACACCAGGACGAGCAATGACAGCCGCACAGCAGTGGCCAATGTCACCGGATAGGCGATATGCAGCAGCGAGAGAACGCCACAAACAAGAAGGAGAGGAAGAAGAGGATGTGTTTGGGAGCGAGTCAAGCGTGTCTTCTGATGATCACGGCAATCGACAAGAGGCATACCCGGGGCGCCTGTCGCCAACACACGCACGCGCTGGTGGTGCTGGTGACGGGACTGCTGGTGGGAGAGCCCGCACCTATCGGCAGCCACAACAACAACGATGGAGACAGCAGCAGGCACCATTGGAGTCTGAGTCATTGCCTGTGGTTGACTCGCCACGTCGGCACGCTGCCCTCGACGCCTCAACTGCACTCTCTCCACGCATCAGCGTCAGTGACGTGGATCAGGTGGCCCGCACCTCACAGCAGCGACAACAGCGCAAGCCAAGTACGGAGTGCTGTTGCACCACTTGCTTTTACGTGTGTGTATTGTGTGGGGGTGGGGGTGTATGAATGGATGTGGGTGTTGCTGTTAGTGTGGGTGTTGCTGTTAGTGTGGGTGTTGCTGTCGTATCACATGCACCGATTGCAGCGTCTTAGATCACCCATGAACACACACACACACGCACGCACGCATACGCACGCGCACACACACACACACACGCGCACGCATACGCACGCACGCACGCACACACACACACACACACACACACACACGCACGCACACGCACAAAACACACGCGTCGACACCACAGGGCCCGGGAGCACATCGCGACCTGGAACGGCGATCTCGATGCTGTCGTCGATTGGGAGCATGGAGGACCAGATGGCAGACGTGTGGGCGCTGCTTGGTGGTGACGCTCCAAACACACGTGCAGCACACACGCGCGGTGCACAACAGCAGCAGCGGCGACAGCAGCAGCAGCAGAGGGCACGGCCAGGAAGGGCCAGCGCTGTGCGAAAGAACGACGAAGGCGAAGATGCTGTGTCAGATGTGAATGTTGAAGTTGTGCACCCGCAGCCTGTTGATGCGGACCGCGACGATGATGACGATGAATACGCTGCCGCTACCGATGCTGGCGCTGCTGTTCGCCGTGGCGGCGGCAATGTTGGTGTGCAGGTGACAGCAGCAGCCGCTGGTGAGGGCACATCCGACACTATCAGTTGTGGCGGTGAGGACGAGGACGAATTCGATGTGTCGGCGCTGCGGACACCACTGCCACCACGCCAATCGCGTGCACGCGGAGCACCAGTTCGCCTCTCCAGCATCAGCGATATCTTCAACGAAGGCGCCGGTGGCGAGGACGATGATGATCTGGTAGGTGGGCGTGCTCTGTGTGTGCGTGTGTACGGTGTGTGTGTGTGTGTGTGTGTGTGTGTGTGTGTGTGTACGGTGTGTGTGTGTGCGTGCGTGCGTGTGCGGTGTACGGTGTGTCCTGTCTCAATGTCTTCTTGAGTTCCCGCGCACCGACCTTTTTTGTCCTGTCTCGCCTGCTGCTGTCCATTCGCATTTTAACACTGTGTGTGATACCTGCAGGCACTGGCTGCAACGCCGCTGCCGCCTGAAGAGCGTCCAGCACCAGCCACAGCAACAACTGCCGCACCCCCTCCACGCCCCAATGTTTCCACAACTGCCCGTCACCAGACGGACAACACTCAGACACAACCAACCACCACCACTGGGAAAGCAAGCAATGCACCTGTTAGCAAAGTAGGGGCCACAGACACTGCAACGAACACTGAGCCCAAGAACGACTTCGGCAGAACTGCACCAGGGAGACAAAAGAAAGGTGTGCGTGTGTGTGTATATATATATATGTGTGAAAAGCTTGGTTTGTGTATGTGTGGGTGTTGAGTCTTGTCGCTGGCTTTAGCCATGAACTGGCAAACGCGTGTGTGTGCTTGCTTGCACGAGCTGCCGTTCACGCTTGTCGCTTGGATGATGTGTTCTGCTTACACGTCCCTCTGCTGCGCTGCTCAGGTGGGCGAGGGCGCAACGCGCCGCCCAACTACAACTTGCTTCGTTCTCAGCAGCAACAGCAACAGCAGCAGCAGCAACAGCAAAGTGACGGCTAGTGGGTTGTTGTTGTGACATGTCATCATGCCTGCACCCATGTTTCTCCTGTCTGCTTTACATTGTTTGCCAAGGATAGGTTCGGTTAATTCGGATGTACACAACGCCTTTCTTCATCCTTGTTCTCATGTCCACACTTGTTGTACACACTCGCACGCTTTTCCTTCCTATTGTTGCTGCTCTCCTCTTTTTGACTTGTCTACACACTCCATAAACGCACAGCGAGCGAGCCAGCACTCGCCTCAACATCGCAGCCAACACAAATAATTGTCACCTCACACGCGTGCACATGGCGGTGTTTGGGTAAAAACATCAACGCTCAACATCACCGCATGTATCGCCATCAAGCAGCACAACGTCGACTATCTTTCCACCAACTTCATGTCACACACAACAGATGCTGTCGTATATGAACTGCGCGACATGTGTTGGGCCAACAAGGTGCGCCGCTGCCCGCTCAACCATGTTCAGCAGCAGCGTGTTGAACATGGCACGGCCACCGTCGCCAACCAGCTCTTGCACCTGTACGTTTGTGTATCAGTGTGTGTGTGTGTGTGTGTGTGTGTGAGGACGACTGATGACACGTCACTTTGAACAAAGTCAAGCACTGTCAGCAAGAGTGCACATTGCTCCACTCCTGTTCGCACCTGCTTCAAATCTGCCACCACATTGCGCACTGTCCCTTGAATGTCCTGCAGCACCACGTTGGCGTTGGCAATGAACGCGTCCACTTCATCGTGTCGGCATGACGGCGGCGGTGTCGTGGTGTTCGTGGCGCTCAAGGACGACCGCGAGCGACACACGCGCGCACACAACGCGCGCATGTGCGTCTGTTCGCCACCAGAGGCTGCACCATCACCATTGGCATGAGCTGCTTCGCGCATTCCACCATCGTGATTGGTGGTGCACTGGAAAGGGACGTCGATGCTGCCGTATCGATCCATCAGCAGTTCATCCAACAGCAGCGTCACCCACTCGTCATCTCTGGACGTGTGAATGTGTCACGGAATGAGGGGACGCGAGAACAGTGGTTGGCTGCAACCTCAACAGCTCAGCATTTTGCACAGGCACACAACCACGCACAAACACACACACATGCACACACGCACGCACGCACGCACACAATCACGTAGCATCGCACGTGATTGCGAGGTCCTGGTAGATGAGCACGAGCATTTCGCGGAGAATGAGGGGCGCAGTGGCGGCGTGGAGCAGCTCATCGTGGCTGAAGACGCGCTCGAGTTCGCTGCCGGCCTGATCAGACACAAACGTCGCACGCGCCCTGATGGCAAAGAAGAGTACAGAAGAAAGAGGGTCATGTCGGTGAGTAGGACGTGAATACGACACACACACGCACACACACACACACACACACACACACACACACACACACACACACACACAGGTACACACGCACATTCACACATGCACAGACATGAGCCATCGGGCATGGTGTAAACGCTGCGTTGCCAAATACGTAGCAAGGATGAGCAAAAAGGTGTTGTCGTAGACACGACAACACACCCGCTCCACGTGTTGACGGATATGGACGGCGTGTCAGCAATGACCTCATGCAACCACAGCGCCGGGATGGTCAGCACATCGCCAGGCTGAAGAGTGACACGATAAACCGGAACTGCAGATGCCTCCCCTGTATGACAATGGGCATGCCATGAGTAAGTGAAGCGCAACATAACCTAAATGAACACTCGTAACAAGTTTCAAGAAGACGAATCATAAATGTTACATGCAAACACACACACACACACGGACGCACACACACACACACACACACGGACGCACACACACACACACATACACACACACGGACGCACACACACATACACACACATACACACGAAACACCGCCAAAGCTCACCAGTGTAAAAGTTCATGTGGATGCGGGAGAGTTGGCGCTGTGCGGAGCGGTGGGCTGGATGAAGTGCAGATTGCAGCTTCAATTGCTTGTGGGTACTGGGAGGTGCAAGCAGGAACGTCTTGTTTCCGTACACTTGGAAGTAGACGTTGTTGAACACGTCATAGTGGGTTGGAGTGCGCGCACCACGCTCTGCGATCCACACATACGGGCGAACCTCAAAGTGGTCCTCGTGCTCCAACCCACAGGGCACTGCTGCGGCAAAGGGAAAGTCGGATGCCAGCTCTCCCAGATCATCCAGTGGTCCGGCAAAATTGAGGCGAACCTCATCACCAGATCGACCTGACATGGTTGGCGTTGCTGCCCCAGTCGCTGCTTCATCTGAGCAGCCTCCACTGCACACAGCTGCGTCCTCGTCTGCTGCGCAGGTTTCATTCAGGCCGTCATCGCAGACGCTGCTGTTGCCGACGCGAAGGAGCTCCGGGTTGGTGTTTTGGACACTCGTGCAAGCGGCCTTGTCGCCTTCCGCGCAGGCCATGTGGGCGAAAAAGGCGTCCGTGGTAAGGTTGTGGCGGGAGAAGTGTGGTCGCCACGTGGCGTTGTACACCTCTGGGTATTGCGCCAGCGGTTGGTCACTGGGGAACATGTATGAGGAGTTGAGCGACGGCAGGGCCTTGACGTCCCGCATGACCTTCGGTGGTGGCCATGAGGTGGCCAGCTGCTCGGGTGTCCAGTGCAGGCAGGGCCAGTCCAACAATGCGCCAGCGCCTTGCACGTGGATGGGTTCCCTTTGTTGCAACAATGGTTCAAGTGGGCACTCGGATCGTGCCCGCAATGCATCCAGGAGTTCCGAGAGGAGGGCATCCACTTCTGGTTCATTCGCACCAGCATCTGTGTCATCAGCGGCGCTCGCTTTCTTCTTCCTGGCACCCAGTGTGCGGACGGCCTGCCACCACTGATCTCCACTTGATCGTGCCGTTGTTGATTCAATCGCACCATCACCTTCACATCCGCTCGCAGCAACACAACCACCGCCACCAGCAACCACCACCACCACAGTCACAACCACAACCACAACAGCAGCCAGGGACGCTGGCCACACCACACCCCTCGCTGCTCTCCTCATCATCATCACCGTCGTGGTCCTTCTCCTTTCCTTGTCGTTGCAGAGGAATGGGTGTATTTTCTGCGACTTTTCCACAGACAGAAGGATGAGCGATGAGCGGTTGGTGCTGCAGGTGCGCTTGTGGCAGGGAGCGAGACGCGCATGGGAGGACGCTGAGGCCAGTGCCCTTGGCCATGCGTCATCATACTGTACAGCACTCACCCGCCTCAGGTGCGCTGCAGTGTCTGTGTGTCTGTGTGTATGTGTGTCTGTGTGTCTGTGTGTCTGTGTGTATGTGTGTGTTGTATGCGTGTGTGTGTGTGTGTGTGTGAGAGAGAGAGAGAGGGAGGGAGACAAACACGTGCGCGCACGTGTGTTGGTGTTAACGTGTGTTTGCGTGTGCGAATTGATTCGCAAAGAGCACCAAGCAACACACCCACTCTCACACGCACTCTCTCACACGCTCTCACAAGCTCTCACACGCTGTCGCATTGTCTCTTTCTCTCATGTCTCTGTATGTCAACGTGTGGCTGTGCAGGACTCAGTGGCAGACTGTACGTTCGCCACAGCAGGAGCAGCATGAACCCACACCCGAGGATGCCGCTTTCATGAAGGCCATGGATGCACGGGACTTTCTCTCGGCCCACCTCAAGAAGCTGGTGCGTCGTTGTGCTGTAGTGTGCAGTGTGAGGGTGGGTGGGTGTGAGTGTGGGTGTGTGGGTGGGTGCGTGTGAGTGTGAGTGTGGGTGTGGGTGCGTGTGAGTGTGGGTGCGTGGGTGCAAACCATTATCCAATGCTTTGCACATTCATTCATTGCTGCTCACGCCCACGTGGTGGGTGTGGTTCTCTTGAGCAGGAGGGCATTTTGGAGAAGATGCGTGCGATTGCCAGCAACCTGCAGCGGGAGATGGATCGACAGCAGACCACGCCATCGTCAACCCCGCTGCGGCGCGCCAACAAGCCATCATCAACATCGAGGCTGCCGCCATGCGACCTGGCGTCGCACATGTCGGCGCTCGTGGCCCTCCACGACAAAGAGCTGCAGTTGAAGCACACCTTGCTGGCAGACATGGGCACCGCGCCCGCTCGCACACACCAGCTGGTGTGTCTCTCCGCGTGGCTGGAGCAGCCTTTCCTCGCCATTGACGGCCAACACCACCTTGAGGCCATCAGCCAGTGGTTCGCTATCGTCTCTGACAGATCCTGAGCGGCCCGGGCCCTGGTCGCGCACGTGCACACGCGAGTGCACGCACCCGTCCATTAATTTTTATGTGATGAAAATGATGCGGCTGGTCGCTGATTTGTGGTGGTGGTTGTGGTGGTTGCGGTGGTGGTGATGACATGGGGCATGGCGAAGGTGAGACATGGTGCTGTGCTGGGTTGGACACCAAGGATGAGGGTGGCTCGTGCAGTGGCGGACGGGTTTTACTGCGGCGATGCCAACTTGGGCGTGACACGTAACAGACTGCAGCGACAACAGCAAAAACAAGGGGCCGGCGCTGATGGGGCGAAGGAAGGGCTCAGCGATCACTGCTTCTTCGCCTTTGCTGCCATGCGCGCCAACGCCTGTCACACGTGCAAATGCAGGCATGGACGTGAGACTCCGACCAACAGCAGCAGCTGCTACTGCAGCTGCAGAATGTACACCACTCGTGCGCAGTGATGTCTTCCACCACAACAGCAACCCACAACAGCAACCACAACAGCAACCACAACAGCAACCCACAACGATGCATCACCACCACGACGGTATCACTTGCTGCATCACCCATCACCACGCACCTGCTTGCGGACTTTCTTCATGGTGCTGATGCTCATCTCGCCGGCGAGCGGCGGGTAGATGGTGGCAGCAAGGCTCTGCAGTTTGTGCGAGAGCGTGCCCGTTGTGCGCGACTCGTACCCGAGACTGCGCAGGCACGCATTGACCGCTGCTGGCGCCGTGGCAATGAACAGGTTGGCCTTGGCTCGCACCTGTTTGGTGTGTGTGTGTGTGTGTGCGCGTGTGTGCGTGTATGTGTGCGTGCGTGCCAGTTAGTGTGTTTGATCTGTGAGGTGACTGCCGTGTTGTCGACTGCCGTCAACCACGGCGCACTAAAACTAGGACCCAAGATAAGCCGTGGTGCTATCGGACAATAAACAACAGAAACGTCTTGCAATGACTGCTATTGGGGAGAGAAGGGGGTGATAATGGAGGCAAGGACAACGAGTGCACTGTTGCCGCTGCTGCTGCTGCTGCTCACCATGTTGGTCTGGATGAAGAGCGGTGTGAAGGAGAGGACATCGATCTTGTTCTCCTTCAGCTCAACGCCAATCGTGTGGCTGACCAGGTTGTTGTACGCCTGCAAAGCAAAGGAAGCAGGGAGCGCGTGAGTGAGTGTGAGTGTGCGCGTGTGAGTGAGTGAGTGTGTGTGTGTGTGCGTGCGTGCGCGCATGCTCCTGTGTTCACGACTGAACAGCCAGATCGCCACCAAAAACAACCATCTCTTCCCTCTATTCATCGACATGCAAGCATCATGCGAGCACCTTGCTGCCAGCGTAGACGGCGTTGTAAGGGAGGCCGTGCAGGGCTGATGCCGACGACACGTTGACAATCCCACCGCGGTGGTCCCGCGCAACAAGGTGCGGTGTCACACCTCTGAAAGTTACGATGGTGGTTGTCATGGGAACATGCTGTCCAGTGAGTCGTGGGTGTATCCACAAAATGAACACACACACACACACACATACACATGCACACACACACAGGCGTACACACAGAGCCAGTGCTTGCTGGCGACCTGAGGACGGCGGTGAAGGCGACAACGTTGACCTGCATGGTGTCGATGGCTTGTTGTGTCTCACTGTCGTTCAGCTCGTGCAGCCGCGTCGGCAGAGTACCCATGCCTGGAGAGACGCACAAGCGCAGCATCGTGGTGAAACGGGCAGCGCGATGTCACTGTTGTCGCGCAACACACACTTACGCGCGAGCGCCCGCGTGAGCAAACACCACACCACAGTGCATATTATGACACCGCACACCACACCACACCACAGCACATCACACCTGCATTGTTGATGAGCAGTGCAATGTCGCGGTTCTTGCAGGCGTCATCGACGGTCTTGCGGATGGCGTGGAAGTCGGACTTGGCAAAGTCAATGCTTACCACGTGTGTCTCCGCGGAGGGGCTCGCCTTCTGCACTCGCGCGGAGGAACGGCCCACACGTAGGGCATTTGCAATCGTGAGATGGGGTGACCCTTCAGTCAAAATTACAACACCACTTACACGCACTCACACACACGCACACACTTCCACACACACACACACACACACACACACACACACACACACACACACACACACACACACACACACACACATACGCACTTCCACACACACACACACACACACACTTCCACACACACACACACACACATACGCACTTCCACACACACACCTTGATCTCTTGGGCGCAGGCGTCCAGCTTGGACTGGGTGCGAGACACGAGGACGATGTTGAAGCCGCGCTTGGCCAGCTCCAGAGCAAACGCCTAGTCATCAAACGCGGCCGAGGTACGATCGCGGGTATGATCAGCACAAACTCAGAAGAGGCTGGGTGGAGGTGCGATGGTTGCAGTGTAGCAAACGTTGACGTTCGTGGACGTTCGTGGACGTGTGTGGGCGTGTGTTTGCGTGTGTGTCAGTCACCTTGCCGATGCCATCGGACGCGCCAGTGATCAGGGCCCATGGGCGAACGCTGCCCTTCTGCTCAAATGTGCAACCAAAACGAGACAACAAGTGTAAGATACAGTCATGGCTGCCTGGGAGCCACAATATTCTTTCATGCCCGCAGCTCGATGGCATGAAAAAGCCACACACACACACACACACACACACACACACACACACACACACACACACACACACACAAGCACACACACACACACATCAACACACACACACACACATCAACACACACACACACTTGGTATCTGCGGAGGAGATCATGGCTTGGGCGAAGCACGTGCACCCACAGCGTCCAGGTGGCCTAAACCTCCCACACACACACACACACACGCCAACAGCGCAAGCAAGGCAGAGGAGATGATGCAGCCACCATGTCACATCAGTGTGCTTGCTTGCTCGCTGGTTGATGGAGGTCGCCTCTCACATCACTTCGCAGTGGCATGACATGAACACCAAAGCCCAACAACAACAAACAACTCCACATCTCATCGCACCGCAAGGCCGCCGACGATTAGCAATGCTGTTGCCAACATTCTGCGATATTTGATTTTCCAGCCAACACAAGAAGACCGTTGTTGTTGCTGTTGCTGGGAAGAACGACAAACGACAGCTGCTTTGAGTGTGGAGTGAGACTGTGACTGACGTGCGAGATGAAGGTTTGTTTTGGTGTAGAAGATGGAATGGGATGGCGGAGGGGGTTGCAAGCGAGTGGACTGAGAGCATGATTTGACAAAACAAAGGAGGTTGGAAGGTGTGAGATAGCTCGAGCGCTTGCAGCGTTACGCGTTTGCGAGAGACACACTCACCCTTTCCCTTTGAACTGTCTTGAAACATCAGCGTGTGTTTGAGATTCCGGGCCGTACCCACGGCATCGGCAACATTCAATTCAAGTGGCAGCGGGTTAAGGGCAACTTCCTCGCCACCTCCGGGTATGCGAGCCTGTGTCTGTGTCTGTGTATGTGTCTGTGTGTGTCTGTGTGTCTGTGTGTCTGTGTCTGTGTCTGTGTCTGTGTATGTGAGTGTGACCCCGTGTCTGATTGTGTGCTTGCCTGTGTGAGAAGTGTCGGTCGCCACAGCAGCCACAGCACTGCTGTAACACTCAACCACTTGATGTGCTCATACTCACACGCGCATGTGTGTCTGTCATCGCGTTCCCTTCCCTTCCCCCTCCTTCTTTGCAGTGCGAACCGCAATGTGTACATCTTCGACCGCAAGGGCAAATCCGTGGCCGAGTTTTCGCTTCCAGGGTAAGTGGTGTTCGCATGCCAACCGCTATTGTCCTTGAGAGCTGCTTCACCAGCCATTCTGCTCCGCAGGTCGTGTGTTCTCATGTGCATGTGCTGATGCTGTCCTGGGCCATGCCTACGAACCGTTTGTTGATTGCACAACACAGAAAATGCACCAGCATGGACTGGGACAAGAACGGTAACCAGCTCGCCGTCGCCCACGATGGCGGAGGTGAGTCCCTTCCCTTGACACGTTGGGGTGCGCTTCCATCCTCATCTGCGCTTCCCATGCCACTATCACCCCAAACCGTTATCTTACTGTTCACCACCTCGCCCCCTACTTCCACACACACACGCGTGCCTTTCCAGCCACCGTGTTCATGTGGGACTCCAACACCAAGGACGTGTCCCAGGTGGAAACAGGCCTCAAGGGCACCCTCACATTCGGTAAGCGCGACCGCGTGTCAGCTGCCATTATTGCACACAGCACGAGCGTGCAAGCATTTCAGTGCACGTGACCTGCCTTGCGAACTCGGTCTACGCTGCTCTGGCCCATGATGATTCCCCCTTGACCCGCTCAACCATGTGCAACTGTGTGTGCAGTGAAATGGTCCAAGGTTGGTCTTCAGTTTGTCGTCGGCAACAACAAGGGCGACGTCTGCATCTACAGCGTCGAAACCGCCCGCAAGGTACATGCGTTTCATGGGGTTTCGCGTGTTTCCGTGTCATGGACGTGTGTGTATGCATGTGTCTGTTTGCGTGTCTGTTTGCGTGTAAAATGTGCTGTAAAATGTACATGTATATCGCTTGCATTGTGTCGATCTCCAAACTTCCTCCTTGCTCACCGTCTCTACCCACGTGTCTACCGTTCATGCCACACACACACACACACACACGCACACACATACGTCGACGTCAGCTGCCCATCCTTGGCAAGCACCGCGGCCCCATCCTTAGCTGTGACTGGAACGCCGAGAACAAGTTCACCGTCGGTGCGTGAAACTCGCGGTGACTAGCAGTTGGCAGCATGTTGTTGCGATGCTCATTGTGGCTGCTGGAACCCTTGGTCATACCACAGCCACCACCACCGCCATCATGACCACCATCAAGTTGCAACCAATTGTTCTCACCATTTGTGTTGGCTTCATTTTGTATGCATGTACGTATGTGTCTGTGTGTCTGTGTGTCTGTGTCTGTGCCTGTGCCTGTGTGTGTCTGTGTGTGTGCCTGTGTCTGTGTGTCTGTGTCTGTATATGTGTGTGTGTGTGTGCAGCGTCGAGCGACCAGACCATCTCGATCAACACCAGTGATGGCGACACGCTGGCGCAGCCGCTGCTGGAGCACGAGCCGACCCTCGTGCGCTGCTTCGACCCAAAGCCAAGCATGCTCAACAAGGACGTCTCGGTACGCGGTGCCTGCCAGGGTGTCTTTCAACACCAACCGCAAAACAATGCACTTGAACCGATACACACGCACAAACATACATACATACATACATACATACATACATACATACATACATACATACATACATACATACATACATACATACATACATACATACATACATGCATACATACATACATACATACATACATACATACATACATACATACATACATACATACATACAAACATACATACATACATACATACATACATACATACATACATACATACATATGTCAACACAAGGCGCTTGTGTGTGAGCGCGGTCGCATCTCACATGAACGTGTGCATCACCAATCATTTTTGGTTGTGCCAGGCGCAGATGAGTGTTGTCCTTGACAAGAAGACGCTGCTGCTGTTCAAACCAGACGATCCGGACCACCCGATTGAGCTCGCCTTTCAGACCCGATACGGGAACATCGTCGACTACTCATGGTACTGCGCCCTGCTTCGTTGCGCTTTGTTTTGTTTCTTGGTTGTTTGTGGTGTGTGTGTGTGTGTGTGTGTGTGTTTGAGTGTATTATTCGCGCCTTACTCCCGTCCATTTCTGCTCTCTTCCACATGCGTCCACAAAATGATACTCTCCCTTCTTTCACTCCCTCACGCATTTACCGCCGCCACCATCACGATCATCCTCCACGGTCCACCATCGCGGTGCAGGTTCGGCGATGGCAAGCTGCTGATTGGCTTTTTCCAGCGGGTTCTTTTGTGATTATGAGCACGCGCGCGTCGCGGCAAACTATCCATTCAATCATAGGCGGGCTGCAGATCGTTCCGGGCGTTACATTTGATATGTCACCACACATGATTCCCGCCAAGACAAAGCCTATCGAAGATTGCCGATCAGAGCTAGTGGAGCCGAAAAGCGCTAGATACCAACTTCTGAATTCACTCGGCGCGGACTGTATCATTCCGGATGCCTTATTAGTAAGGGGGCTTCTGCGAGAGCGGATTTCTACACGTTATTATATACGCGCCTATGACTTTGGGAGCATTTGAGTCGGAAGACATCTCCAAACTAAGCACTAGGTAAGATGCCACCTGAAGATCCGTAGAGAAGGCTATGGCTTAGCGATAATACAAGGCTTCGGCCACCGGACCGCCCTTTGGAGCGGGTACTCCTTCGACAGTTAGCCAATTACTTGCAGAGAGACGCGACGTCACACACACACACACACACACACACACACACACACACACACACACACAAAATCACGTGTTGATGTTGGCGTGCGACATTTTTTCTTGGACAATTTGAGGGGTGGGAGGGACGCTTGTGGGGGAATGGATGTGCGCGCATGAGTGTGAGTGATTCAGCCAACGAGTGTGTGCACGCCGTTTGTCGTGGTGTCTGTGCCGCCAAACCCCCCCCCCCCACCGTTCGAAGAGTATTGACTTTGTGTGCACGTGTGTGGTTTCGTTTCACCTCAGGCCTGCTGGACACGATGTCGTGGACAGACGACGGGCAGCTCCTCTCCATCAGCACCGAAAACGGTACACCACATGCTCATGATAGCCTGCTGAATGAATGCACTCCCTACAACCACCACCACCTCTTCATTCTTCTTCTTCTTCTTCTTCTTCTTCTTCTTCTTCTTCTTCTTCTTCTTCTCCTTCTTCTTCTTCTTCACCGCCACCACCACCACAAACTCAATTTTTCTCCCCGAACCATCGCCATTCTGCGCCATGCTTGCAGGCACGCTGTACACTTACCTGACAAAGCTGCCGCTGCTCGGCGACGTCTGCGACACCTCTGTCGCGTACCTCTCCTCTCTCCAGGTCAGTACCCTTGCATGCATGTATACGCGGCGTGTGTGCGTGCGTGTGTGCGTGTTTGTGTGTGTGGCGTGTGTCTGTGTGTCTGTGTGTCTGTGTGTGTCTGTGTGTCTGTGCGTGCGTGTGTCTGTGTGTCTGTGTCGCGCTTCCATCTTCTCACTGCCTGCTGCCACTCATTGCATCACACCCATATCCGCTACGCCCACGCTTCGCCAGGAGCTGACGGTGTTGCCGGACGAGGGTGCGCCGATCAAGATCAAGCTGCCGATTGAGCCCGCGACCGTCGCTGTGGACGAGTTCTACGCAGCCTGCGGGATGAACAACACCGCGTGGTTCTTCCTCCTCGATGACGGTGCGAACAACAGCAGACATTGCAGCGCAGCTGGTGTTTTGAATCTTGCTGTTGCACAGTGTTGTGTGTGCATGAAAAAGAGTGTGGATCGCTATGCTGTGGCTCGAAGCAATACCGTCGCTACTCGCGTCGTTCACCGCCACCATTGTTGTGTTCGCCACCAGGACGGGCGGAGGAAATCGACACTGAGCCGCGCACATACACGGGCAGCATCAAGTCCATCAAGCTGTGCGGGCAGTACGCAGGTGAGCCCGCCCGGAGCTCATGTGTCTGCGCATCGCATTGTTATTCACTCTGGATGTGGTGGTCATGCGACGGTGCGTGCGTTGTGAGATATACGCGCACACATACGATCTCACTCACACGCACACACACACTCATGTGATCTCACGCACACACGCACGCACGAAAACACACCACTGCTGGGAGCAGCTGTGCACTGCGGGAAGAAGGTCCACCTGCATCTTGTCGAGTCGCATCCTGAGGACGACATGCCCAACTCGGAGAAGATGTTCCCTGCAAAGTCATCGGACGTCATCGACGGCGTCGCGCTCACAAAGTAACGGCGCACACACACATGCGCGTACATGTGCTTCACATCATCATCCTGCTGCTGATGCTGCTGCTGCTGCTGCTGCTGTTGTTGTTGTTGTTGTTGTTGTTGTTGTTGTTGTTGTTGTTGTTGTTGTTGTTGTTGTTGTTTGATGTGTCTCGTGGTGTCGCGTGCATTGTGATGGACTCCCTGTCTTGAAGCAACCATTCCCCCTCAGCCTCACCACTTTCACCCACATCTCTTCATTGCACCATCGCGCAACACCACACAACACCCTCGCTTTTGCGCATGTTCTCAGGAATTTCCTGATCTACTCGACGACGGAGGGCGCCGTGTACTACTTCTCCCTCGAGGACTGGCAGTTTGTCAACGAGTACAAGCACCCCTGCGGTCAGTGAGCAAGCCTCCCTTGTGGTGTTGGCGGTCGCGGCGAGGGTGGGCGGAGGAAGGTTCGCACCACTGACACCCTTTCCGACACACCACAAACACACATATGCACACACACGCACACGCACACGCACACGCGCACACACATGACCTAACATCTCGCGAATCCTCATTTCTCCTTTTCTTCCCCAATCGTTCACGTTGGACTCACCGCAGGCCTGAGCGGGCTGACGGCAGACAGCAGCGGCACACGCGTTGCATTCATTGACGCAAAGGGGGATGGTATCATCTACAGTCCCGTGAGTTGCGTGCAACCGCCACCGCAAACCAGTCGTGTGCAGCCCATGGCCGTGTTGCCATTCTTCCACCCTTTTGACGCTCATCCCCTCGTGCTGTCTTGCTTGTTACCCTTTTCTCGCGCGCGTATGAGTGCGTGTTTTGCGTTGAGCACACCACCCACGAACACAGCCCTCAGCTCCTTCTGTCCTAACACCTCTCCACCCACCCCCGGTGTGTGTGTGTGTGTGTGTGTGTGTGTGTGTGTGTGTGTGTGTGTGTGTGTGTGTGTGTGTGTGTGTGTGTGTGTGTGTGTGTGATGGCAGGTTGATGACACGACGCTGACGCTGCCCAACTTCCCCAGCCGCCCAAAGGGATTCGTCTGGGACGTCGCCTGCGAGGAAAAGTGAGGGCTGCGTGTTGTTGTGGTGTCTTGTTTGGACAGGGAAGCATGGGCGGTGGGGAAGGCGGGCACGGCTGGGAAGTGGTGCAAGTTTTGTCGCCATTGCGGTGCTGTGGAATTGTGTGGTTTGGTGTTGCGTTGGACACTTTGCTGACGCATGCACTTGTTGCCTCTAATATTGCATTGTGGTGTGACACAGGGTGTTCATCGTGTACGATGAAGAGAACATCTACACCTACGTGGAGCACTCGGAGCACATTGACGGTTCGTTTCGTGTGCTCTGCGTGGCTGCGCTGTGCCTTCTGGCCCCATTTGCTTGCTGACGTGTAGCACCTCACCCTCCCCCCCCCCTCCTTGATCGACAACCCGACTGACCATGCGCTCTTTCCACCGCCGCCTTCACCGCCACGATGTGTGCGTGTGCTTACAGGTGCCCACTGCGAGTTTGTTGGCCTGACGAAGCTGCAGTACGGGCTGGTTCCCATTCGCCTTGACGACGGCCGCGTCACATGCCTCACCCCGAGCGGCAAGGTGCCGTTGACTGCTCTTGTTGTTGTTCTTGTTCTTGTTGTTGTTGTTCTTGTTGTTGCTGCTGCTGTTGTTGTTCTTGTTGTTGTTGTTGTTGTTGTTGTTGTTGTTGTTGTTGCTGCTGCTGTTGTTGTTGTTGCTGCTGTTGTTGTTGTTGTTGCTGCTGCTGTTGTTGTTGTTGTTGCTGCTGTTGGTGTTGTTGTTGTTGTTGTTGTTGTTCTTGTTCTTGTTCTTGTTCTTGTTCTTGTTCTTGTTCTTGTTCTTGTTCTTCTTGGTGTCACTGGTGCTCCTTGCTGCCTCTCACCCTGTTTTGCACACAATCCCGCCGACCTCCTTTCCCTTCCTTGCGCATCTGCAGACCACGGCGGTGACGCTGTCCACGCACGAGTTCCTGCAGCCGGAAGAAGTGAAGGACGCAGAGCTCTCGGATGCCATCGCGGTGTGTTTGCTCACATGTTTGTGTGAGAGACGGGTTGCCAAGTTGCTCTACCCCGCTTGTAGATGGCCGATGGTGGTGGCAGTGGTGCTGCACTGCTGTAGATTTCTGGCTTGTTCTGGTGCCGAGCCAATAACGACACCACACCATATTCACACCGCCACCCATCAACGCACCGCCACCCACGCTTCTTTCTCCTCCTCTGTCTCCACTTTGATGCATGCTTCCAGTCCAACATTGCCATCTGCAAGTTTTCGAGTGCGTTTGCGCTGCTGCACCGCATGAAGGCATCTTCTCCCTCGCAGGCCCAGGCGCTCTTTGACAAGCTCGCCGCCGCCTGTCTCCAGTGCCTCAACTTCAACATGGGTGCGAACGTTTTGCGTGTGTTTGTTTGTGTATGTATGTATGTATGTATGTATGTATGTACGTATGTATGTATGTATGTATGTATGTATGTATGTATGTATGTATGTATGTATGTATGTATGTATGTATGTATGTATGTATGTATGTATGTATGTATGTATGTACATGTGTGTGTGTCGTTGATGCTGGCAACGGCTCTCATCCCCGTAACTAACACGTGTGTCGGTGCATTCAAACCCGCCATCCCACATCAGCGCTCCACGTGTACCGTCTGGCTGGAAACGCCAAGATGGTGCAGCGCCTCCGCTCCCTCGAGGTGTGATTGCCTCTGCGTGCACACGTGTGTGTGTGTGTGTGTGTGTGTGTGTGTGTGTGTGTGTGTGTGTGTGTGTGTGTGTGTGTGTGTGTGTGTGTGTGTGTGTGTGTGTGTGTGTGTGTGTGTGTGTGTTTGTGTGTGTTTGTGTGTGTGTCATGCATCATGTGTGCATCATCGTGCATCACATAAGAACCACTCATTTCATGACTTCGCCATCGTCAAACCGACCATCCCGTCTTCCCTTCACGTCTCCACGTCTCCACATTGCTGCAGTTTGTTGAGGATCGCCACTTGCTTGCTGGTCACATCTTCCTCTTCAACAGCGAGCCAAGCAAGGCCGAAGGTACCCCCAACCCAGTGATGTGTCGTGTATGTGCTTGTATTCATGTGTGCGTGTATTTGTGCTCTTCTGTGTATTCGTGCGTGCGTGTGTGTGCGTGTGTGTGTGTGCGTGTTATCTTTTCGCCGGTTCTCACGTGTGCGGTTGCCCTGCCGCTGCGTCGCCGCTGCAGACCACTTCCTCAAGTCCTCGCGCCCAGAAGAGGCCCTCAACGTAAGCACCCGCCAACGAACAATGCCATCTTTCTCGCACACGCGTTCCCTCTTCATTCACCCACTCACTCACACACCCACTCACTCACTCACACACACTCACACACACACTCACACACTCACTCACTCACTTACCCACTCACGCACACATCTCAACACGAGCACAGATGCATCGGGATCTGCTGCAGTGGGAGCAGGCGCTGAATCTCGCCGGCCGCTTCTCAAAGAAGGACATCCCCGCCCTCTCCCGCGAATACGCGCAGCAGCTCGAGTTCCAGTACGTCTCTCGTATGCTGCTCTCGCTGCCACCATGTTGCTGGCGCCTCGCGCGCACATGCACATGCACATGCACATGTACATGTACGTGCGCGTACACACTCCATGCCTGTGCTGCTGCTTCCATGCCCGTCCCACACAGAGCGCAACCTCAACCAACATCGCGTTTCTTGTTGTTCTCCGCCCCCCTCTACTGTGCAGGGGCAACTGGACAAAGGCGCTGCAGATGTACACGAGCGCTCTCAACGGCGACAAGAACGACCGCAATCACGTGCTGACGTGCAAGGCCGGCATGGCTCGCACCGCCATCCGTCACGGAGACATCAACCAGTGCGTTCGTCATGTTTGCTGTTTGGTCGGAATGTGTGCACAGTGGGTGATACCGAAGGAATCGATGTTGTTTGTGTTGTTCGAGTGCTCCTATTCGCTCAAGTAAGCATCCACGTGCTCCCTTACACAACACACAACACACACACACCCAACACTACACGTGAATGCAAATGCGAATGTGTGCAGGGGCATTTCGCTGGCCAACGAGCTGTCTCAGAAGCCGCTCTATCGCGAGTGCGCAGCTGCACTTGAGGACATGAACCAGGTGACGTTTGCTGGACGGGGATGTGTCGTCATGGTGATCGTGGTGGTGGTGGTGGTGGTGGTGGTGGTGACAGTGGTAGTTGATGCCGTGGTGGTGGCCGCGGTCATCATTTTCTTCTTCCTTCTTCCACTCCTCTTCCTTCGTCTCCGCTTCTTGCTCCTTGGATCTTTTCGTGCATGAGCTGCATGTGTTCTTGCTGCTTGTTGTTGTTGTTGTTGTTGTTGTTGTTGTTGTTGTTGTTGTTGTTGTTGTTGTTGTTGTTGTTGTTGTTGTTGTTTTTGTTGTTGTTGTTGTTGTTTCTTACCCTCCTTGCAACCCGCCTGCTCACGTGACCAAACCACGTGCCTGCAACAGCTGAATGAGGCTGCTGAGATGTATGAGCGGGGCGGGCAGTACGACAAGGCCGCCGCCATCTTCATCAAGAGCAAGAACTGGCCAAAGGTTGGCCAGTTGCTCCAGCATGTCTCGTCGCCAAAGCTCCACGCTCAATACGCAAAGAGCCGCGAGGTGTGTCGTGTGTGTATGCGTTTTGGTTTTCTGTGCGTGTATACATTTTGTGCGTGCGTGTGTGTGCGTGTGTGTGTGTGTTTGTCCGATCGTGTTGGATCATGTGTTGATACTTACCCCTTCTACACCTTAAAGTCTTGCTTGCCCTGCTTCCCCGTCCTGCCTTCTTCTCATCCGACACCACCTTGCCATGGGTCTGCAGGCCGACGGGAGCTACAAGGAGGCTGTAGCGGCATATGCTGCGGCCAACGACCACCTGTCTGTGATTCGCCTCAACCTCGAGCATCTCCGCAACCCGGACGAGGCCGTTCGTGTCGTCAAGGTACCCCCCTTATGTCATCTCACTGCTGCCCTGATCTCTGTTTCCCATCGTGGTTACCTGTTCCATATGTGAAGTATCCATTGCTCGCCTGGCCACTTTGCTGTTTGCATGAATGCTTCCACTGCCCTTCCAATGCTGCCGCTAACCCGTTATCCTCATTCACCCCCCCCCCTTTTAACGAAACCACCAATTGACACGCCTGGCCCACTGCAGGAGACGGGCTCGATTGAGGGCGCCAAGATGGTTGCAGACTTCTTCCGCAAGCTTGGCGACTTTGAGTCTGCGGTGCAGTTCCTTGTTCTCTCGCAGGCCAACGAGGAGGCGTTCAAGATGGCCCAGGAGCACAACCAGCTCGGCGTGTATGCGCGCGTGCTTGAGTCCAACGGCGGAACAACAGACGACTATCGCCGTGTCGCCAGTCAGTTGCACACCCCACGCTGTTGTCTTGTCGTGTCAGCCTTGTTTTCCGACCACGCGCGCGTGTGTATATGTGTGTGTATGTATGTGTGTGTGTGTGTGTGTGTGTGTGCTGATTCGTGTTTTCCCACTTCCACCATCACCACCATTCACATGCCATTCCCCACCCCCGCCACCGTTGCCAGAGTCGTTTGACAAGGTCAACGAGCCCGTGGAGGCGGGCCGCTTCTACTGCAAGGCCGGCGACTACGAGCTCGTGCGTTGAAATGCTTTGATCCCCGGCAGCGTTTGTGTGTATGTGTCTGTGTGTTTGAGAATCAGTGTGTGTGTGTGTGTTGTTGTTGTTGCAGCGGACGCAACATGTGTTCGCTATCCTTCCGAAAGCACGCTCCTCTCACATCTACACTCGCTCAAACACCCGCGTGTGTGCACTTGCTGCTGCAGGCGATCACGCGGCTGCTGTCCACGAGTGCTGGCGACAACACGAACATTGAGCTCGCGATTGAGGCTGTTGGTCTCGCCAAGAACGAGTCGCTCACGCAGAAGGTGGTCGACTACCTCATGGGCTCCACAGACGGCGTGCCAAAGGTGCGCAGGAGATTGTGTTTTGTGCGTGGACGTGCGTGTGTGTGTGTGTGTGTGTGTGTGCGTGTGTGTGTGTGTGGACGTGTGTGTGTGTGTGGACGTGGGTTGTTGGCTTTGTTGATGCGTTGCTGTTACGTGCTTCACGCGCTGTACGTATTCATGTCCCTTTCACTGCGCCTGACACGATTTGTCTACTATGTGTATGTGTACAGGACGCGAGCTATCTGCTCAAGCTGTATCTCGCTGCTGAGCGCTTCAAGGAGGCCGCACGCACTGCAAGTACGTGACCCTGTCACCACGCACAACACACACGTACGCCACATGTGCAACATGCCCGCACAACACAGCGCACACCGTGTCTCACCACCACCGCCACTGTGCTTGCCAATGTATCTGCGCATATGCACGCCAGTCATTATTGCCGCCGAGGAGCGCACGGCTGGCTCGTACCGCACAGCGCACGACATTCTGTTTGACATGTACAACCAGCTCCGTTCCCGCGGCGTCGCTGTGCCGCCCGAACTCTACGATGACCTCGTCCTCCTCCACAGCTACATCCTCGGAAAGGTGCGCCATGGGTGATGGTGGTGGTGGTGGTGGTGGTGGCTGTTTATGCGCGTGTTTCCTTGTGTGTGGCTGTGTGTGTGTGTGTGTCTGTAGAGGGCTGTTGATTCTTAATTGGACGGCCCATCTTCTTCGCAGCGCTCACCACCACCACCACCACCACCACCAACAACAACAACAACAACTGAAATAACACCACCACCACCACTACTACTACTACTCACACGCACACAACAATACCCAGATCCACCTGCGTCGCAACGACCATCTCAAGGCTGCGCGCATGCTGATCCGCGTTGCCGACAACATCAGCAAGTTCCCCGCGCACGTCGTGAACATCCTCACGTCCACCGTCATCGAGTGCTTCCGTGCAGGTTGGCACTTCCTTCCTTGCTGCCCCTGCACGCCGCATGCGGTGCATGTGAGGAATTGCTTCCATGTCGGTGTTGTCTTATCCCGGCTCTCTGCACACACACACACCCTTGTACCTGTTGCTCACTCCCTTCGTCATGTTGCCTACCGTGGCTGTGTGTGTGTGTGCGTGTGTGTGTGTGTGTGTGTGTGTGTGTGTGTGTGTGTGTGCAGGTTTGAAGGCGTCCGCGTTCAAGTTTGCTGCCATGCTGATGCAGCCTGAGAACCGCCAGAAGCTCGACCCGAAGTACAAGAAGAAGATTGAGACCATCGTCCGGTGCGTGTGCTGATTGGATGCGGTGGCCACACACTTGCACGACTCTGCTACCTCTCTGCTCCTTTGTGTGCCTCTGCTGCCCCCCCCCCGCCCCCCAGCACGCTCGACCACACCCTGTGCTTGCTTTCCTTGTGTGCTCTCGCTCATTCCTACCTTCCCTCTTGTTTTTCCACGACAGCAAGAAGGATCTGACGGAGGAAGAGGAGGAGACGTGCATGTGTCCGTACTGCGGCACCATGCTCAAGAACACCATCCTCGAGGTACGACGTGCCTGCGCTGCACTGCACATGTGATTGGCACGATTCTTGGCCATATCCCAGGTTTGCGTACTTTGTTTTCTCATCCTTGCGTGATCTGCGTGCTGTGCGCCGTCACAACCATCAGTGCTACGCATGCAGCAACAAGCTGCCAATGTGTGTTGCATCCGGCTACTTTGTCCCCAAGAGCCAGCTCGTCATTTGCCCGTACAAATACTCTGCGGCACGCAAGGCGGTATGTTTCGTGCGCGGTTCTGTGCAAGTACTGCAATGGGTGTCTGCTTCGCGCCTTGAAACTTGCCGCTGGTTGCTATCGTCCCTTCGCCTTGTCATCTGATGTCCCCACTCGTCTTCCCTCTTCCTCTCCCTCCCTCGCGCATTCATTTTCCTTCGCAGGAAATCGATGCGCTCATGCTGACGGAAGATTCGCTGCCAATGGCATACGACACCAAGTCCTCATACACCATTCCAGAGGTGCGCACGCTTTGTCTTCCGTGTGTGTGTGTGTGTGTGTGTGTGTGTGTGTGTGTCTGTGTGTGTGTCTGTGTGTGTGTCTGTGTGTGTGTGTGTCTGTGTGCTTGGGGGTGTTGTGTGTTTTGTATCGGGCAACACAGAAGCGTTTGCACGTCCGCTTCTGATGCATTCGCATTCCATCACGCAACATACAGGATGCGATGGAGTTCCTAAACGCGTTCCGGTCGAGTTTTGACAGCTCTTCGGCGTCCGCGGACAACGTGCGCTGTTTGAAACGATGCCATGCGTGTTTGGTGCTGCTGTCGTCGTTGTGAGCATTGCTACTCGCACACATCAGTGTGTCTGCCTGTCTGTGTGAGTCTGTGTTGACTTTGTGAACGGCTTGCGGCAGCGTTCACCAAACGCACATGCAACACTTGCTTGCACAAGCTCACTTCAATCCTTGCGTGTCTGCTGTTGTGTTCAGGGTGATGAGTACATTGATGTCGCCGGGGATGGACAGGACGACGACGATGACAGCGAGGGCGACGTTTGAGCCGCCAGTGCCGCCACTCGCTGTTCGTGCCATGTTCCTTTTTGTTGCTGGTGTTTCCCTGCTCTTGTTGGTTTGATTTGCTTTTCGCCTGTCGTTCTCTCTTCTTTTTTGTCTCTCGGTGTGCATGTATGCTCAATACAGCACCGCCAACGCAGCTGCACGTCCACAAATGGAGAAAGAGGGCGGGATAATACACACTACACGCGCGCGCGCACCAAACACACACACACACCAAACACACACACACACACCAAACACACGCCTGCGCACTCTCAATTCAAAGAGACAAGCATGTTCCACGCTCATGTCTGCAGTTCAATCACTCCAATCCAACATTGCTTGCGTTTCAGTCACTCCAATCCAACATTGCTATGTATTGTCTATTCGTCTGTTGCTGGGGGTTCGACATAATCAAGGCACTTATCAGCGCCATCACGGTAACGGTCGCTGTCGCCGCTCTTGGCAGCTTCAACCCATTCACTGCAGTATCGCATGATGGCAGCGTGTTCTCGTGCCAGCGTGTCCGGCACGACAAGTCCGTAGGTGCGCACGAGCGTGTGGAAGCGGTCCAGCACGACTGTGTACAGCAGCCAGTCGTACGGCTCGTCGCGAACGGAGAAGTCGCGCCATGCACTCTTTGGCAGGATGTTGTAGCCCTCCTTCTCGTACTTGGCTGCAGCAGGGTGAAGGGCAGCGTGATTGGATTGACATGCGCAGATGGGGAACGAGCAAGCATTCACATTGGGGTTGTTTGTTGTCCAAGGGTTGCGGTCGTAAACACAAACATTCGATTACCCATGCATGGATTAAGAGCAAGCGTTAGGGGATGAAAAACAAAACAGAATTATAGGGCATAAATGTCAACAACAAAAGCACGCATCACATCACGTCAGCAACACAAAGGTGCCGTCGCTGCCTGACACGCGAATGTACGCCGCCGCCACCCTGATTCCCACACGCGTACAACCCCTGGTCCTTTGCATATCCATGAGCAACGTACCCAAGAAATCCTCGCCTGGCCGCATGTTGCGGAGTTCGTCCGGATGGACTTTTCCGCCGTAAATGCGGTGGAACAGACACACAGACAACGAGTAGTAGTCGGTCAGCCCTCCAAAGGCAAACGTCGTCAGGAACCTCTCAACGGCAGCTGTCACAAACCCTGAACACACACGCACGCACACATGCCATGCGGTGCAGTGTATAAAGCCAGGGGATGTGCATACACCAGTCGGCATGCAATCAGTGGTGAGCGGTTTCGGGCAAAGGTGCGCTGGTTGCCTTGATGTGATGATGGGGCAACTGTGAAATGAAAGGTGTCTGATACGGGACAGGTGCATGACCTGACACGTTGCATGGAGTATGAAAGATTGCGTACCAAACCCAATGTCCACGTTTTGCTCTCCGCACTTGATGCCATTCAGGTGCTTCACTTGACAGTGCGCAATCCCTGCCTCGTACATGTGTGTGCGTATGTGTGTGAGTGATGTGAAGCGCGTGAATGCGTGTGTGTGTGTGTGTGTGTGTGTGTGTGTGTGTGTGTGTGCGTGTGTGTGCTTGCTTGCTGAATCAACGGGAGAAAGACGACGGACTGACCATTAAAAGCCACAAACTCTTCCAGCGTGTGTGTGTTCTTCAGCTTGGCCTGCTGGGTCTTGACCATCCCGTACCTAGGGCCAAAACGCAGGTGCGTGGGGATGTTAGTCTGGATCTGTTCTGCGTTTGTGTACGCGGCGCAGATCCAACATCCCCAGGGACGCGGGAACGCACAAAAATGCACACGTGCATGAAACACACACACACACACACACATTCACACATTCACACATACACACGCACACAACGCGCGCGCGCACATTCACACTCACAACGCGCGCACACACACATTCACACATACACACATTCACACATACACACATACACACGCACACAACGCGCACATACACAACGCACACACGCACACCAAACCGTACGCGTGGCGGTGGTAATTGAATGCGGAGAGAAGGCGGCGGCGAGGATCACGGAATGTGCCGATGTACGAGCCGTGCATGCGTGCACTAAAATCGAGTGGATTGTGGCCAGGTACAACGCCTACAACGCGGGCGGTGCACTGTTTCTCGCGCACCTCGCCCTCATCTTGTGTTGCGGGATTAGACAGCAAGATATGGGGCTTGATGTGAGAAGAGGTGATAAGGACAAGAAGGGAGGGGAGAGAAGAGCTGGGAAGGAAGAGGTGTTCATGGCACAAGTGCGTGCTCGTGCACACCCCAGCACATTCTGTGGCTGAACATGTGCAAGCAATATGATGACATGAGCACACATAGGCAGAGATGCGCAAATAGAGATGCACTTCCATGGATACATGCATAACAATCAGCAACAATTGCAGCCACAACACGGCATGCGTGTCGCCCACCTCGCATGAGACCGGAGTGGGGCGCCCAGGTTGTGAAACGCGAGCACTTGCGCTTGTTGCACGTCTGTCACGCACGCCACCACATCGTACAAAGCGCTGCATATGAATAGGATGGTCGTCCATGGAACAGCACACGGTACGGCAATGCATGGATGCAAGCGCAAACAAACCGCAGCAGACGACAGGGTTTGCGTGGGCGTGATACCTGGAAGCAGGCCGCACAGGTGTGTGGTTTGTATGCCCTGAAGGTTTCGTTTTGGTTCAGTGGCCCATCGCGCTGTGGACTGCACAAGGTAGTTAGTTTGGTTCAGCAGGATGCCAGGTGGAAATGAGAGGAGCAAGGAAACCCGTTGCGGGGAAAGGAGGGTTGTGCGCTTTGTTCGGCGAAGCAAAGTCTTGGTGGGTGGGTGCGTGGGGTGTTCGATGTTGGCTTTGTGTGTGTGTGTATGTGTGTGTGTGTGTGTGTGTGTGTGTGTGTGTGTGTGTGTGTGTGTGTGTGTGTGTGTGTGTGTGTGTGTTGGCTGGTTGGTTGGTGGTGCGGGTGGCGTGGTGGTTGCGAAGAAGAGCAGGTGTCATCCACGTACTCATAGACGACGGCGGACGTAAAGTCCCTGCACGCGTAGTTGTAGATGAGGCTGGTCACGGAGCTTGCACACCTAACAAACAAGTCCAAGGAGACACGGGCGGGATGGCATTGAGCTGTGCACGGTATGCATCGAGACATGTGCCTGACACAACGCGCATAACACACGTGACACGCACACACACACACACGTGACACACACACACACGTGACACACCGCGCACAACGCACAACGCACAACGCACAACGCAACACAACCGTGCGTAGCGGCCTCACTTTGGGATGTGTACCCAGTTGACGCGGTCAAGCGCCTTGGGCGCCGGTGGCATTACATCTGGATCCACTTCACAGCTGTAGCATTGAACCCCCGCCAGCCGTACGCGCATGCACAATCAGTTCGTGAGGAGATGAGAGTTCAGGCATGGGTTGCTGCTGCTGCTGCAAAGTTTGGCAGTGCACCCATACCATGAGAATCCCACGGATCACAGATATTCAGCACTCACTGTTCATTAAAGACGCTGTCCGGGTGATCGTAGAACAGGACCTTGCCCGTGTTTGGGTCGGTAATGGGCTGGGAGACAACCAAAACCACACACACACACATGGCGTGAATCGGTGGCAGTTGGTAACATGAAGGGTGCAGCTGCGTCGCGGTAGGTGAGGCAACACGCGCTGCGTCGCCGATTGCAGGTGGATGAACAAGCAATACCCATTCATTGACAGCACCCACGTTGGCCATCGCCATTGCCACACCTTTCCGCCGCCGTTGATGATGGCCTCTGATGCCCTCTCCAAGAAGTAGCAGGAGCATGTGGGGCAATCGATCGGAAACCTGCACAGTCAAAAGCACAATGGGATGGCGTGTGAGTGTTGGCTGATGGCTGATGGCTGATGGCTGATGGCTGATGGCTGGTGGATCCTCAAGCACAACACACCAACACAAAATCACTGGGTGCATGTCGTGCAATCGCTCACGCAAGTTGTCTGAAACGCCAGCAGTGCCACAGAACCGGCAGGCTAGCATGTGTCGCACTCGTACCCTTTATTGGAGGCTGACATGGCTGGCAAGTTGTCGTCCGACCCGGAGACGCAGCTTTCCCCAGCGCAGTGCGCCTTCGGGTCACTTTGTTTGTGTGTTTGTTTGTTTGTTTGTGTGTGTGTGTGTGTTTGTGTGTGTGTGTGTGTGTTTGTGTGTGAGTGTGAAAGAGTGTGTGAAAGGGTGTGGGAGGTTGTGCGAGTGAGTGGAAGGGCGTGTGAGTGTGTGAAAGGGTGTGGGGAGGTGTGTGAGTGAGTGGAAGGGCGTGAATTTGTTTGATGTGTGTTGGCTAACATCGATGAGCATCCTCGCAGGCACTTGCTTACCATGCACACATTGGCTTGTCGTGTGCTGCGCTGTATACAAAGACGCTGTTCTCCGGGCACGGCTTGGCTGTGACAGGGATGGTCCTGCAACAACCAAGCAGCACCAGCAGCACCACCCCCAGCGCTGCAGCTGCTGTCGCACGATGTCGCATTCTCCTTCCGTGTTGTGTGGGCAAACAACGGACGCAGTGGTGTGACTGGATTCAGTCGCTGCCTGACTGTGCGACCCCCAGGAGGACCCAGGCGCCTTTTGTTTACATTAGTGGACAGTCCTGAGCTACGAGCTGCGAGCTCTGCCTCTCTGCTGTCGTCCTCGTTAAGTCGTTAGCTCCTTAGCTCATTCTAGCGTTCTCTCCTTCGTGTCTCCAGTTCCAGTCTGGCTAGATAGAGCTCTGTGTCTCTCCTTCTTTCTGTCTCTCATCTCTGGCTAAGTCAGCCCCCCCCCCCCAGCGCCCACTTCAACTCTTTCTGTACTTCTCCTCCCTCATTCCTCTTGCTTGTCTGTTTGTTCTGGAAGGAGGCATTTCGTGCGTTTCCTTGGTGTGTATCGTTCTTGGTCTTGTTTTCAGGCGTCGCAAGCAAGTGTACCACTTCACAGATAGACTCATAAGATTTGTCCGTGCAACAGTGCAAAGGCCTGCCTTCTTTCCACTTCTTTCCAATGTGCGTTGTGCTCACGCTCGGCCGCTCGTGAAGTTTCCATGGAAGAATATTCTCGATGCGGGTGCAGGTGTACTACGCGCATCGCATTACTGCACCACGTCAACAACGAATATGTCGACAGCCACATCAAAACATAAAGACACAAGGATTCTAGAATGGTATTGCCATGTAACGGAACCAAGTTTGCTTAATCGAACCCACCAACCAACCCTGCGCCACTCCACTGGCCGCCGGGGTTGTTGTCACTGCTGCCATTGTCGGCATCATCGTGGGCTACTGATGACAGTCGTCGTGGTCATCGTCGGACGGGGCAAGCTTCCGTGGCTGTACCTCGGTACGGCCCTGCGCCCCCCGCTTGGCCTCTGCCCTACGCTTGCTCTAATGCACCGTGCACAAGGGGAGGGGAGGGGGAGAAGAAGTGGACGCACCAAGCGCGGCCGTGCGATGAGGACGACAATGCACGAAGCATCAATGCAATGGGTTCAAGGTCGAGGTCAAGGTCAAAAGCTCACCACTTGCCAAAGGCACGCACACAGTAGCATGTAGCACATACACACACACACACACACACACACACACACACACACACACACACACACACACACACACACACACACACACACACACACACCTTGGGCGACGGAAGAGGCGTGAAGCTGCCGTCGGTGGTGCGTCCGAGCGGAAGGAGACACCCATTTGTCTGGCACCACCGGGAAAACGCATTGGCCAGCACAACCTTCACATGCGCATCACTTCCAGTCCAAAGACCATAATAAGCAAGCAAACGAACAGGCCAGCCAGCAAAAGGATCAAGCAAGCCAGCGAGGTGTGAGCGAGCATCGACGGTTGTTGACAAGCGACACAGCGTCCCAGCAGCACACGCAATATGAGCCGACAGCTCAGGGCTGGGCTTACTCGGACTTGGAGTATAAACGGATGTACTGGTCCTTCATTCGAGCTGGAAGCAGCTGCCCAATCTGTGTGATGTGGCAACAACATCGCAATTGGCCACGACGTGCATAAGATGTGTAGAGATGACGAGGTTCACAAGTTCACTTACCTGCGTACACACACACACATGCATACACACACACGCACACACAGAGCATGGTCACCAAACACACGCGTCCACACTGCACACCTCTGGCTGGCGCAGCTTGAGGGGCCTGTTTGGCACGTGCTTGCTCCAAAAGTACACGTGTTCCAGCACACCACCGTCCTGAACATCACGAAGAGTGGCCCAGTATTGGTGAGGGCGACGTTGAATGCGGAGGGCTGAAACACACCACCAGTGTTGGGCTTGCACAGACCAACAAGCACGCTCGCAGACACACACACACACACAGACACACACACACACACACACACACACAAAAAGCAGAACTCCTCAGCCACCCTCCGCTTTGTTTCACACACACATGAGCATGCACGCAGACACATACACACACACACACACACACACACACACACACACACACACACACACACCGCTTGACTGAAGGCGAGGGTGACAACGTGAATGACAATGTCATCTGGGGCCAGCTTCACCTGTAACATTGTTCGTTGCACAAGAGTCAAGGATGGCCGTGACGAGACAGAAACAGGCACGGCACATGTCCGCACAAGCCAAAGCACACAGGTAAACAAACAAACAAACCAATCACCAACAGAAAGGCAAGAGCGAGTACACGCACCAACACCCACACACACATACACACACATACACACATACGCGCGCATGCAAGCACATGGGACCCCACCAATACCTGGGCCTCTGTTGGGTCGATGCAAGCAATGATGCCTTCGGCGATTCGATGGCAGTCCGCCTGGACAGGCAGCGCATGCACAGCAGCAGCCACGAGTGAGCAACGGGCGCTTGCAGGACAACCAAACCTCACGTTTTTGACGAACCCACGAAAACACACCCACGAAAACACACCCACGAAAACACACACACACACACACACACACAAACACACACACACACACACACACACACGAACCCACAAACACACACACACACGAACCCACAAACACACACACACACATCCCACACCAATGAGAACCACATATCACATCTACCCCCTCCTCCATGCTCCTGCTTCAGAACACATGCACCGGCTTGAAGAAGGCGCCCTCCTGCGGTTGTGTCTGGTCAATGAACTTGTACAGCTTGCGCGAGTATATGCGCTGCAACAGCTCCTGGGCCTGGGACGCGCGCGTGCAAACATGCGTCCAAGACACACAAACACACACAACATATTACGCACTAGCTCAACCCATGTGCATACACACACAGCTTGCACACACAATTTGCGCACAAACACACTTTGCACATACACACAAACACTTTTTGCACATACACACACACAACTTGCAGACAAACAAACTTTACACACACACACACACATGTGCGCGTTGCACCTTGCGCAATTCCGGCTTTTCGCTGAACTCGATGAGCACGAGAATGTCGTCCGTGAGGTGCGTGTACGCCTCCTGATCATGACAGCACAACCGATTTGAGTTGCGTGGTGTGAGGTCACATCATGTCACGCTACTAGCCCATTCTCTCAAACTGCTTGGCTGCGGTGAAGTAAGTCACCCCATCGCCACCCACTCATGCACGCACTCATGCACGCACACACACACGCACACACACACACACACACGCACACACAAAACTACGCCTCAACAATGACAGCGCTGCAACTGCGCACCATATCGTGGATGGCGTCGGAGATGCGGACACGACGTCCGCCAGTGCCCGGCAGACGAATGTGATCGTTCGCCTGCAGAAGCGCCTCCACAATCATGTGCTCGATGATGTTGCACGTCTTGTGCTGGTACGCACGCCGGTGAAGGCTGCTCGCAGCAGCAGCAGCGTGCGTGTGAAATGTGTGAGAGAGAGTGCGTGAAGTGTGTGAAGTGCGTGAAGTGTGTGTGTGTGAGTGTGTGCGAGTGTGTGTCATGGGTGTGGACATGAGTGAGTGGATGACGTGTGTGTGCGTGTGTGTTTGTATGTCCGCATGTCCGCGTGTACATGTAAATCAAAGCACGCCACATCGAGACGGCGTGGAGTAAACACGAGACAACCCATCCGCCGGCTTGCCTGCACACCTGTTGCGCGTGTGGAAAATGTCGTAGATGGTTGACTTTTCCTTGTCGCGGAAACACAGGGCGGGAACGCCTGTGATGCGTGGTCAGGGCAAGACAATCGGTGTGGGTAATGGCAGAGTTCGCGTGCCTTGGCACGTCCCAACAACGACAAAACAAAGAACAATGGAGACACATATACATGCATACACAAACCACGTGTGCAAACAACATACTCACGTACACTTGTGCATCCACACACCTACATACACACACACCCACATATATCCACACACATATCCACACCCCCCACACACACCCACACCCACACACCCACACCCACACACCCACCCACACACACACCCACACACACACACCCACACACACACACCCACACACACACACTCACACACACACACTCACACACATGTAAACAATAAGCGCCTGCAAACAGCACGGTCACGAGGACGACTCACCCTGAACGTCAATGACGCGAACGAAGCGGATGAGACGGCGATAGTCGAAGCTGACATGCAGGCCAAGCTGGTGCTCATCGCGACAGAAGTAGTCAAACTTGTCGCAATCAATTGAGTTTCGCTTGTTGCCGACAATCTCGTAGAGGAAGCACTTCTCCAAGGGGCGGCCGCGGTACCCCTCGTATCGCATGTGCTCGCCAGGCTGATCACCGTCGCCATCACCATCGCTGCTGGTGCGGCTCGTGTCAGTGGTGGTGGTGTTGTTGCCGAAGGATACGGCCACGGGCGGGGTGTCTGTGGTGGACGACTGTGACACGACGCTCAACTCGCCGTCCAGCACTGGTGCTGCAACGCGCGCATGAAGCGTGTGTGTATGCGTGTGTGTGTATGTGTGTGTGTATGTGTGTGTGTGTGTGTGTGTGTGTGTGTGTGTGTGTGTGTGTGTGTGTGCGTGTGGGTGTGTGAGGGCAGGGGCACACTACTGACAAAACAAAGCAAGCACAAGAAATGGGCAACTGCAGCCTCCTCAACCCAGCCCCTCTTCTCTCCACTCCCCCGTTCCCCACGCACACAGTAGGGCACGCACCGCCATCGTGCGTGATGGAGAATGTGGGGAGGAGGTGGTCTGGGAGACGGCCGTAAATCGCCTCCAAGATGAAGATGATGTCTCGATCAGTCAGCCCGCGTGCGGCCATGGCGGGGCCGAGGTTGTTCGCCCTGGAGCGGTGCAGTGGGTCAGGCGATGGGGAAGGCATGCGGGGGTCAAGGGGGTCAATGAGTGAGGGTCGGTTGGTGAGGAGGGAGAGGGTGTACTGATGGTGGTGATGGTGATGAGATGTGGTGCTGTGTCGTTGAGCTGTGGCGTGGTCTGATTGCATGCGTTGGAACGGGTGGTTTGGAGACAAGTTGAGGAGGCCTTGGACACGATTGCGACAAGGATAAGCAAGCTAGCAGCAGCAGTCAGTCGCAGTGTGCGTACTGGATCATGTGCTTGAACATCTCGACGGACGCCTCCTCATGCTGCCGTGACAACCAGAAGCAAACAAACACACATAGCACGCAGCGAAAAAACATGTGACAAGAGCTCAAAGTGAGAACACGAACCATGTCGGTGACAAAACTGCACACACAGTCGCGTTTCAGTTGCAAACGCCGACCGCCACCACCATGGCCACCACTATCACATATTCGCCTGCCTCGCTGGTGTACACCCACCGTCCAGGTGCTTCCCGGGTTGACCTCCTTCATGAACCAGCCGTCAAAGAGATGGCTGAAGGGACCGTGTCCCAGGTCATGGCACAGGCCGGCAATCTGCCGCAGCAGAGAACATTGGCATTGTGTGAGGTGTGTGTGTGTTGGGAGAGACAAAGCGTGTCAGTGAGTGTGACAGAGGAAAAAGACAGTCCGGCATGTCATGTTGGCACGACGTTCGAGTGAGTGTGTTCAACATACGCCGTGGTCGAGTGTGTCTCAGCAACCACGGTTCAAACCCTTACAGGTACGCAACAATAACTACATGGTACACACTGTGGCTCTCTGCTTGATGTACCTTGACGCACAGCTCATCCTGTTCTGAAATCAGGTCCTTGAGGTTCTCTTGCTGCTTCAGGACATCCAGCAGCTCCCCTGCCAGCCACGATACCCTACAAGGCGTGCAATGACGAGTGCAACAAGGACGTGCGCATGTTAAACCATTGCACGCGCGTTCATGCAAACGCCCATCAAGCACGCCATAAACATAGTAAGCAAGAATACATATGCACACACGCACACACACGCACACACACACGCACACACACACACACACACGCACACACACGCACACACACACACACACATACGCACACACACACACGCGCGCGCGCACGCAAACAAGCCCAACACCATCCACTTCACTTCGTACCCAACAGAGTGCTCGAAACGCGTGTGGGTGGCGCCAGGAAACACAAAGTTGGTTGCACCAAGCTGCTTCAACCGGCGGAGCCGCTGTGTTTGTGATGTTGTGGTGTTTGCAGACCAGTTGAAACGCAAATGGCATGAGTTGAAGAGAGTAAGCAGTGTTTCATGCGCACGCATGTCTCAAAAGGCTAAACGAATGGTCCAGTTGGAGCAGCAGTGCCAGCAGCAGCAGACAGGCCGCTGCTGCGTGCATGCGTACCTGGAATTGTGGCGTGTTGATGATGGCCATGCACAGAGGGTCCACATGGATGTGGCCATGCACTGGGTCGTTGAACACCTGTGAGTTGCGCGTGGTTTGGGAACACAAACCAGCCAGGCCGGATAAGCGAAGAAGACAAAGAAGAAGACGAAGCGCAAACAAGCTCAAGGGGCATGCATGAAGGGGTGCCGCAGCACAGCAAAGAGAGCAAGACAACACTGTCAGGCGCACACACACATGAGTGTTCGCTGTGATATGATGACACACTCACACACACTCACACACACTCACAAGACACACACACACACTGCACTGCACTACACTGCACTCCATGGCACTGAAAAGCGTGGTCCTTCCTCTGTGTGCCCTTACTGCTTCGCTCATATCCGCGATCTTTTGCAGCAGCTGTCAAAAGTGACAGGTGTGATATTTTGGACGAAGACGAAACCGCCACGAAGAAGGTAACACAGAGAGAGAGGAGAGAGAGAGGCAGAGAGATGCTCTGTGTTGATGGTGGGTGCAGT
>NW_004754925.1:925919-927151 GCF_000188695.1 Salpingoeca rosetta | reverse complement strand
TAGTAGTAGTAGTAGTAGTAGTAGTAGTAGTAGTAGTAGTAGTAGTAGTAGTAGTAGTGTGTGTGTGTGTGTGTGTGTGTGTGTGTGTGTGTGTGTGTGTGTGTGTGTGTGTGTGTGTGTGTGTGTGTGTGTGTGTGTGTGTGTGTGTGTGGTCGAGCAGAACACGCATTTTTGAGAAGCGGGCAGTAAGTCATGGCAAAATACGTCCCCTCACTCAACAACACGCACACGCACTCAAACACACATGTGTGTCTGCGCGTGCAGGCTGAGCGAGCTTGACATGCAGGCGATGCTGAGTCTCCAGGAGCGGGTGAATCTGGTGCCCGTCATAGCAAAGGCGGACACACTCACACGCGACGAGCTCGAGCACTTCAAGCAGCGGGTGCGAACACATGTGGTGGTGATGGATGTGGTGGTGATGGTCAGCGGTGGTGGGGGTGGTGATTCGTGGTGGCTGCGCTGAGGATGATTCGTGGTGGCTGCGCTGATAGAAACACATCTTGCGCCATGTCAACTTGCGTTCTGTGTTTGCATTCTTCACGCACGTCACACTCACCTCAATGTTGACTGCACACCGCGACTCTCGGTATGTATGTGCGTACACCCATGCGTGCCATGCGTGTCTATTCGTAACTGCGTGCGTGTGTGTCCGTGCGTGTTTCCGGCAGATCCGCGAGGACATGACCACAGCGAACATTCTGCCGTTCCCGCAGTCGCGCCCGACACAGAGCGAATCGCAGATGATGGCTGCCGTCCGCCTCCTCGTCAGTTGATTGCACATACGCACAACATTATTGCTGCCATTCCTCGCACTCTGGCTTGGCTGCAGGGCACTCTTCATCCCAGCACCGCTCACATCACTCACGCTTGCCAATTTTACACAACGCACACACACACACACACACACACTTGCACAGGAGGAGCAGCCGTTTGGAATTGTTGGTCAGAACTTCACTGATCCGGACACGGGCGTGCGCGGGCGCAAAACGCGCTTTGGCGTCGTGGAGAGTACGTTACGTGTGATGCGATTGCGAAGCTCGCAGAATGCGCATGCGTGTCTTCCTCGTTCTCTCTGTGGCTGTGTTTCTGCCAGTCTGGCTCTGCCTGGCTGTCTCTTCCCATACCTCATTGTGCTCTCTGACGTTTCTCACGTTCCCACGCTCCTCATCCTCCTTTGCAGTCGACAACAGCGAGCACTGCGACTTTTCCAAACTTCAGGATATGCTCATCAG
>NW_004754925.1:918419-923419 GCF_000188695.1 Salpingoeca rosetta | reverse complement strand
ACAGAACACACAATACACACAACACACATGCACAGAACGCACGCGCACATGGCCACAGCTGCAACTAACCAATTGGCGCTGTTGAGATGCCAGTCGGCGTCGACGAGCAAGCGATCAAACACTTGCTGTCAAAGTTACAGTCCAGGCGATGATGGGGAGGGGAAAGCGTAAGCACAGTGGGCAGCAGGTGTGTGTGTGTGTGATGGCGTGTCATTCCCACTATCTTATCCCTGAATACTCTCAACCCCCCCAGACACACACGTACGCGCGCGACTCACCGCGCCCTTCTCCCAAGACTGGTACAGGTCACCGCGGGTGAGGAAGCAAGCGACGGCGTGGCGCGCAAGGTGGTGCAACCAGCCCTCCCGCCGCAATTGCGTCATGCACGCGTCAATCCACGGATACCCCGTGCGTGCATTCTCCCAGGCAGCGAGCAGGGCGTCGTTGGTGTCCCAGTCGATTTGGCGGCAAATTCGGTTGCCCTCCATGCGATCAAAGTTCTTCACGGCATATCCGCACATGTGGAAGAATTCGCGCCACAGCAGCTGGCCGTGCAGGGAGACGGGCGGCTTGGCGTGGTCCCGGTACTCCGCGTACACGCGTGCAAGCTCGTGGTAGAAGAGGCGTGGTGACAGGCAGCCAAACTTGAGGTACGGAGAGAGCCCTGTTGTTGACGGTTCGAGCGTGTTTGGGCTTGTCTTTGGCTTTTCAAAGTGCGCAATCCACGCCTTTCGCTGCAGGTGGCGGCGCATTCGCTCCAGCGCCTCTGTCTCCCCGCCAGGAAAACGCACCTGAGCAAGGTGTGCAAGTGCGTGCGTGTGAGTGCGTGGACGCGCGAGCGATGTGGTTAGAGACAACAGCAGCACACGAGCGAAGACGCCGCAGCGGTGTGCACGGCACCTCGTGTTCATCGTCATTCCACTCGTAACCCATGTCCTTGAGCGAGGGTACGTCAAAGCGGTGGTCATCCAGCTATTCCAGAGGGAACAGGAGGAAAGAGATGGAAGGGAGAGAGGGTGAAGGAGGGGCACGTGTATTTGGCACGTGTATGTGTATGCGCGTGTGTGTTGTGTTCACGGTTGTGTCATGCGGCATGTTGTGAATCCTTGGCGTGAGCTACAGTCACGCAATCATATGCATGCATACAGACAGACAGACAGACAGGCAGGCAGGCAGACAGAAAGACAGACAGACAACCAAACATACATACACACATACATACAAACATACATACATACAAACATACATACGTACATACATACATACATACATACATACATACACAAGGCACAACACCACAAACATATTCATGCACATAGTCACACGTAAGTGAGTGTACAGCGTCTGTGCGTACCAGCGTGGATGACTGTGGGAAGTCCTCTTTTGTTGGGGCAGACAGCGCGGCTGGCACTTTGCCAAGCCGTCGAAACAGCGTTCCAAATGACGAGTATGTCAGCGGAATCTGTTGCCCATATGCATGCGGTGCGAGGTTGTGGATGTTTGCGCGCGTGTGTGTGCGTGTGTGTGTGCGTGTGTGTTTGAGCAAGAAGACATTGGAGAATGTGTGCTGCGTGTGCTGTCTATGTGTGGTGTGGGTGATGCTGTCGTTGCAAGGTTGCATTTCTATCCTACCTTGTCTGCACCGCCCGCTTTCGCAATGTATTGCTCCGGGTCATGAAGTGTGTGTCCAACTGTTGTAATCACCTCAATTCCATGCTAACAGTCACACATAGACATATCATCAACACGAAGGCCGTGGTGCGTGGCAAAGTGAGAATGCTGTAAGAAGGCTGCTTGTTCTCTCAGCTGCCTGTGCTATATGAGGGGCGTGAGCTGTCCACACACAAGACCCTACACATGCGCACTCTGATACACGTACGCACACACACGCACGTACGCACACACACGCACACACGCACACACACGCACACACGCACACACGCACGCACGCACGCACACACACACACACACACACACACACACACACACACACGCACACACGCACACACACGCACACACGCACACACACACACACACACACACACGCACGCACGCACACACACACACGCACGCACGCACGCACACACACACACACACATGCACACATGCACACACAATTCCGCGCACCTTCTCTGCGAGCTCACGGGCCTGTGTATCGCGAAGCTTGGCGTACGGTTCGGTGTCGCGTTCAAACGTCAGTCTGGTCACCTCCCACTCCTATGCAAACAAATGTCAATGTCATGAGACGAGGCGATTGTTGTTGTTGTTGTTGTTGTTGTTGTTGTTGTTGTTGTTGTTGTTGTTGTTGTTGTTGTTGTTGTTGTTGTTGATGCTCATGCTGGTGGGATAGCGGTGCCGACCACAAAGGATCATCATACCTTGAACTTCTCCTCGAGGGCCTGGAGGGGTTTGCCCTTGAGCACGTAGAGCCGCGATCCGAGCGTACGCAGGGACTTGTCGAGGTCGCGCAGCGATTCAAGCAGGAAGTTGTAGCGGACCACGCCCACAAACTCGGGCTTGGCAAAGTGTGGATCCAGCACAAACACTGGATACACCTGTGGAGAGGTGGATGCGAGGCTGAGCAACACGTTGTTTGTGCCGGCCACTCAAAAGCAAGAAGAAGCCTGATGCACCTGTTTGCTTGTTTGCACACACACACACACACACACACACACACACACACACACACACACGCACACACATGCACACACACACACACACGCACGCACACACACGCACAGGCGCACACACGCAAACACGCACACGCACGCACACGCACCTGCTTGGCGCCCTTCAATGCTGCGAGAAGTGCAGCATTGTCATGAAGCCGAAGGCCCTTTCGAAACCAGTGAATGCTTACTGCACCGCCTGACATTGTTGCTGTTTGTTGTTGGTGGTGGTCGGGTGGTTGTGTCGCTCCGCGAGGCTTGGGGAAGGGACGATGCAGGAGGAAGTAATCCGAGTGAGCGAGCTTGTCGCAGCACTTCAGACACACTTCACTTCACACACACACACACACACACACACACACACACACACACACACACACACTTTGTTTGTTGATGATTGCGGGTTTGTGGTGCAATGCCGCGCCTCGTCTTGACCTGCGGCTGTTTGAATTTGGCGGCGCAAACCGCCACAGAGAAAAAAGAAAACTTTCTTCCTTCACACTTTGGCGGTTCATTGTTTTGTGTGTGGTTGAGGAGAGGGTGTGCACCAACACGGAGCAGAGCAGCGCCGCAGAGAGGAGAGCATCGTCACCGCTATCACAACCGCACGCACGGCAGCGTCATGTCTGCGACGGTGTCGAGTCTTCGGCGAGAGCTGAAGCAAGCCAAGGAAGCCCTCGAGCAGCGCAAAGGCGAAATCGAGGAGGTGCCACCAACTTGCGTATGTGTGATGTGTGTGTGTGTGTGTGTGTGGTGTTTGTTGGTAGGAGAGAGGCTGCGTCCTCCTTGGCTCTTCTTGGTCTGATGTGACTCAGTGAACGACATCACACCCATCACAACATACCACAATGTGCTCGTGTTTATGTTGCTGTGGCAGCTCAAGCGCAAGCATCGCCTCGACTTGGACCGTCAACGCAAGCAGTTTGAACTCAAATATGGCGAAGCATCATCGTGAGTCCGCACACCCCCTTCAACACACTGACTGACATTCCTCTACCCAGCGTGCTCCACCAATCTGTGTCCGTTCGCCTCCACGTTGATGCACGCCCTGACCCATACACGCCACTTCCTCACGGCGCATGTCTGTGGTTTGTGGCGATAGGCACCTCAGTTCTCCACGCCAGACGCCAACATCCACGCCGACCCACACCCTCAAGCGCTCAGTGACATTTGCAGATGGCACCAGCCCGGCAAAGGCTGATCTCAAGCACACCGTGCAGCAGCAGGAACACGAAATTGCTCGGCTCAAAGCTGAAGTGCAGCACCTTGTACGTCGTTCAGTAGCTCCCGAACCTCGACCATGCCAACCTATGATGTGCCCACACTCATCCCTGGCGTTTAATCTGCTTTGCAAACACATTTCATCAGTCTTGTAGCACACTCACATCCCATGTTTCATGACACACACGCACGCACGCACGCATACACACACACACACACACACACACACACACAGCGAGGAACAGGCCACTCGATTGTGATTGAGGAGGACGGAAGCGGCGCACATGTGAGCAGTCTATGCAGTCAACACTTTATTGCATTCGACGCCACAACTATGTGACTCAGCCTGTGGTACACGCAAACCAACCATTGATACCCAGCTGACTCTCCTCTTCTTCCCTTTTGTACACGTGTCACTATCACCGATTGCAGGAATTGCGGCGTTCGCACGAGGCGCTCGTAGCGGAGAAGCTGTCGCTCGAATGGCGATTCTCAAAGGTGCCCACGGCCAGCTCGTGTTGCGCTCTTCTGATTCCCCCCCCCCCACACACACCCACGCCCGCACACCCACACGCACGCACACACGCACACACACACCCACACGCACGCACACACGCACGCACACACACACACACACGCACACACACACACACGCACACACACCCACGCCCGCACACGCACGCACACACACACACACTCGCACACGCACAGCAGCATGCACTCACACCATGTTTCTTGCTTCACTCTTTGACTTTGCCGCCGTTTCGTCCACGTTTGTCAGCTGTACCGCAAGTATGACCGCGCTCACCGCGAGAACGTCGTGCTCGTCACGCGCGTCGAATCCTTGGAGCGCGAACTGGCTGCCCTCAAGTGTGTACACACAAACACACACACATACACACATACACGCACAGTGCGTGTTTGCTTGTCTGTTTGACGTCCCCACAAATGCAGCTTGCCACGCCCTTGAGGCAAGACGCAGCTGCCTTTGCTTTGTCACCGGCTCGCTGTAGCCAATGCACAGCTTGTGGCAAACGCCGTGGATCTGACATCGCCGTTGTTTTCTACCTGCATTGTGCGCGTGTGCTTGCTCTCATGCTGCAGGGAGGG
>NW_004754925.1:898419-913419 GCF_000188695.1 Salpingoeca rosetta | reverse complement strand
GGAGCACGACAACGAAAAGGTACGCGGTGGAGTAGAGATCTCATAACTGCAAGCGCCTGGGAGGCGGATGGGTTGCGTGGTGTGGCGGCTGTGTGTGCGCTTACAGCACAAGAAGGCAATGTTTTCGTTTGGTGCAAGCTCACGCCGCTGCTATCTCCACGCCCAAACACACATGCACACACACACACACGCACGCACACACACACACACACCCATATTCAACCACCAACATACATTTGCACACATGTGCCCACCAGCTGCAAGCTGCTGGGGCGCACGGGCGGCTGGTTGCTGCTGAAGACGGGCTGGCGCGACTAGGAGCAGCAGAGGCCAACGCGCTCATTGAACGCATGCGCGCAGACAGGTTGGAGCGCGAGGTGGAGGTGCTTCGTAAACACAACCAGCAGCACCAGCAGCACCAGCAGCACCAAGTAAGCCAACAGCAGCGAGAGGGCGGCGATGACGCCACGCACGGCACAGTGGCGGCACTGGAAGGAACGGTCAGCAGGCTCGAGCAGGACATGCTGGCAAAGGACTCCCATGCGCAGGGTATCTATTGCCGGTCGCTGCTGTCTTGCGTGGTGCACGTGCTTCGTTGTCAGATGCGACATGGCATTTGCTTGAGCCGGCTTCATGAGGAGAGAAGAGGGAGTGGCAATGCACGCCCGTGGATCTGATTTTGGGCTGTTTTTGCCTTGTTGTGGTGCCACACGCGACTTGTTTGCTGCACAGAGCTTGAGGTTCGCCATCGCGTTGAGCAGCAGCAGCTGGCAGCGCAGCTAGAAGCCGCCTCGGTCCGTCAATGCTCATGCCCATTCGCTTCTGGCGCTGTGGCGTGACTGCAATTCACGTGTCGACTGTATGCGCCGTCCATGGATCGTCATTCGTTGTTTGCACCTGACTTGTGTCTCACGCCCAACCGACACACACACACACACACACACACACACACACACACGCACACACACACACACACACACACACACACACACACACACACACACACACACACACGCACGCACGCACGCACACACACACACACGCACGCACGCACGCACATACACGCACATACACACACACACACAATCCGCTGTTACCACCTGCACAGGCGCGCGCCGACCGCCTGGCCCGCCGTCTTGAGGCCCAGTCGTCCTCAAAGGAGAACACGCCATCTAACACCAACGGCGACAGCAGCGCTCTCGCAACCCAGGTTGACGAGCTGAAGCTCAGCCTCTCGGCCACGATTCGTGAGCTGGAGGACGCACGTGCACAGCTGGCGCAGCTGCAACAACAGCAGCAGCAGCAGCAGCAGCAGCAGGCGGAGCAGGGCGACAGCACGAGTCGTGCGTCGGCCTCACCACAGTCATCGAAGCTTGCTGCCTTGGACCTGTCCAACATGTCTGGTACGCTGCCCATGCTTTGACGCAACGCACAGGGCACGTTTGCTGTGTCGGATTTGTCAGCTTGAAACACTTTTTGTTTGGTGTGTGTGCCCATGTGAGTCTCTCTCGTGTTCTCTTGCAAACACTTCCTACTCTGCTTATATTCGCGTTCGTGTGTGGATACGCAGATGGTGATGCCGACATGGATGCGTTGCGGCAGTTGATTGACGAGGCGTGTGGCACTTCCGAGGCGCTTGCGGCTAACCTTGCCACCATGCAGCACACACCACGCCAAGTCTCTGCAGAAGCAGGTTCGCGCCCGCGTTTTGTGTGTCTGTTTTGGTGTGTGTATGTGCAAGTGCATCTGTGCATGTGTGTGCGAGTTTATGTTGGTGTGTGCATTCTTTCCATTGTCTGACGTGTTGTTTGTTGTGTCGTTGTTCTTGCTGTGCTGTGATGTGCAGACAAACTTGCGCAAACGCTGGAAGTGGCGCAGCGGGTGGCGGCCCGCCTTGAGCAGCAACAGGACAGCACCACACCGGTACGCACCCCCTGCTTGTTTGTTTGAATGGTCTGTGAGTAAGCGTGCTGTCTTTTGCTCGTTCGCTGTTCCACGTTAACATTGGTGCGATGATGGCAATACATTGTTCCAACGCGTGCTTCATCTCTCTGCTACCCCCCTCTCTCATTCTCTCATTCACACACACACCTCATTCTCTCATTCTCTCATTCTCTCTCTCTCTCTCTCTCTCTCTCTCTCTCTCTCTCTCTCTTTCTGTGCCTCTGCTGGAACAGGATGAGGTGACGGAGGTGGAAAAAGCGCAGCGTGCATCGGCGTCGGCAGAGACGGAGCAGCTGCACTCTGACCTCCGCCAGGCCCGCGACGAAATCACAAAGCTCACAGACGACAACGACATACTCGCAAACGAGGTTGGCACTGCGATGTGCTGTTGTGTGCTCTGCTGTGTTGTGTGCTGTGTGCTGTGTTGTGTGCTGTGTTGTGTGCTGTGTGCTGTGTTGTGTGTGTGTTTTTAATTGAGGTGTTGAAGTATTCGAGCGCCCACATGGTTTTGCCGCATACTTGCTGGACTGGCATTCTGCTGGGCATCATCGCACATGTTCACGTTCTCCCATGCACATGTCGTGCCCCATGTGACCTGGCAGGTGGAGGCGAAACAAGCGCAGGTGGATGACCTGAAGCGCAACATGCACGAGATGGCACAGCAGATTGCCAATGGCGGTGGCGAAAGCGTTCCCCTCGCAGACTACGTGAGAGAAACACACTGCAACACGACGCGTGTTTTCTGTATCATGTTGATCTCACGGTTGCCATGGCCTCGCTTGCGTTTACTCGGTCGTGAGCGGCGCTGTCTTGTCGCCTTTCTCACAATGCACATCCTTTCTAACAACACACACACACACACTCGCTCACTAACGCCAATCAAACTGCAATCACAACCACACACCCACTCCCTCCCTCACATTCGGCATGTTCTTTGACAACAGCGGCAAGTGCAGGATGTGCTGCGGGACACGGAGAAGCGGCTGCACGAGCAAGAAAAGGCCAATGCCACAATGGGCGCTACCGTGGAGGCGTTGGAGGCGCGCGTACAGGCAGCCACACAGGCCCAGGCAGAGGCCGAGGAAGAGAAGGAGAACGTGCAGGCCAAGCTCATGGCAGCAGAGGTCGAGCTGGCCCGGCTCCGCGCTAGCGAGGACCCCTCGGTATGTGCGTACGTGTGTGTGTGTGTGTTTGTGTGTGTGTGTGTGTGTTTGTGTGTGTGTGCGCGCGCGTGTGTGTATGCGTGTGCGTGTGTGAGGCGGTCAGAAACGGAGAAAGTGAAGGCAAGTGTGGGGTCGCTGATTGTGCTCGTGCATGGCGGGCTCTATGTCATATTTGCCGTGCTCGCGTTGCCTGCATGCGCTGACTTCCTCCCCTTCTCTTATATTTTTCTGCACCACGTGCACAGCGCGTGCAAGAGCTCGAAGAGCTGATCCGCACGCTCTCTGAAGACGTGAGCGAAGGCCACAAGAAGCGCAAGGAACTGCAGCAGGAAATCCAGGACAAGGACCAGCTGCTCCAAGACGCCCACCAGCAGGTACCGCGCCCTGCTCACGTGACCTTCCTGCTCTCTGTGTTCGCGTGTTTGGGTTGTGTTTGTATGGTGGTTGTACGTGCCTCGTAGTTGCCGAAGATTTGCGCTCATGGTTTCCCTAGAAGCGCTCGAGCTCTTCTCGCACATTGCGCGCGGGATGCGGACTGCATCTCACGCACTCACTCACTCACTCACTCACTCACTCACTCACTCACTCACACAATCTTTATTGACTTACACGCAACACCCGACCACTGCGTGCATGTACACCAGGCACGCCAGGCCCGGCTGGACAAGGAGGTTGCCGAGGACCGCGCCACGCGTCTCCAGGCCTCCGTCTCAGACCTCAGTACGCAGCCGTGTGTGTGTGTGTATGTTTCATGGTGGTCATGTTTCGCTGGCTACGCTTGTTTACTAATCCGCATCATCGTTGCCCTCATGTTCTTCTTCCTGCTTTGTTTTTCTTTCTCTGCGCACTCCATGCAGCGGAGGCGAATGAGCGCCTGCGTTCCGATAACAGGCAGATGCGCGATGAAGTCGATGAGCTGAAACGCCGCGTGAAGGTGGGTCTGCACACACATAACACACACGCACACGCACACGCACATAACACACACACACACACACACACACTCTCTCTCTGTGCTGGTTTGCGCTGACAAGCATCCTCGTTAGCGGTCCTACCTCCTCCACACACCCCTTTCTCACCTGCCACATCTCCGCGTACACCGACATCACTGCGCACGGTGCCAGACGCTTGAGGAGGAGCTGCGGCAGCTGGTGGCGGCCATTGCGCGACTGCTCGGTATTCCCGAACAGAAGGTCACCGCTGCCTACCTGGCCTCCCTCCCACCCATGTCACAGGTACGGCAGAGTGATGAGGTTTCGTGAGGTTTCTTCGTCCGATATTTTTGGGTTTTTATTCCAAACAATGCCAAGGTTTGCGCTCGCGCATCTCCCTGCACACCATTGTGCTCTCCCATATTTCCCCTAAAGCCCCTCACTTTCCTGCATCATGTGGGCATATGCGCGTGGTTGCCACCGCCAGGATGGCATTGCCATTGATCGGGAGCTTCTTCAGCGCGCCAACGACCCCCACGCCCGCGCAGTCCTCAACGGCAGGTACGACAGCCACGTCGCTTTGTGCCACGGCTGCTGCTGCTTGTGGGAGGTCGTGGTCTACTTTTCAGGCGGTGGTGGTTTCGCTTCACTGTTGTGTGACCCACATCACATTTTTTTGTGTGTGTGTGTGTGTTTGTGTGTGTTTGCGCGTGGGTGCAGTATGGACGAACTTCGTGGCGCTGGCAGGCAGTCGCGTCGTGCATGGACACCGGAATGTACGTGCGCAGCGGTGAAACAAGAATAGGGCGTGAGGGGTGGGATGACTGTGTGCACGGAATTTGCGCGCGTGTGCGTTGGACATCTGAGCACACCAACAATACGTTTGCCATCAGTCATTCCTTCCACGTACACACACACCATACACACACACGCACACACGCTCACACACGCACACACGCTCACACACACACACACACACACACACACACACACACACACACACACGAATATGTACACGCGTGCCTCCTGTTGTTGGGTGGTTGCAGCTGGACGGTTCATGCGCTTCCGTGACGGGTCTGCGTCGCGTCCGGAGTCCGCGCTGTCGTCGCATTACGGCGGCGGTCGTCGAAGCAGCGACCGAACCCGTCCACCGTCGTCTGCATCCGAGCACTCGCGGCACCGCAGCCGCCACCCGCGCCCGTACCCACGCACAGCCGTCGCCATCTACGACCACGTCCCAGACCCGCAGGCATCAGACCAGTACGTGCAAGCACACGCTTACACACGCACATATACCACACACGCTCACATATATGCACACAAAATATACAGACTATCGCAACAATTCACATCTCCCGACACACGCACACACTATTTGAGTGTATCGTTGGGCTGTGACACCTCTCATCTCACCATTGATTGCCTCTTTCCCTTCCCCCTCACCCTCCCTTGCTCCTCACCCCTGTGTTGCCCTACCACAGGGAGGTTGCGCTGCGCCAGGGCGATTCTGTGCTGATTCTTGGTCCGCCGCGCAGGGATGGGCTGCAGCTCGTCGCCATTCGCGGCAACCGCGGCCTCGCCCCTGCCTCGCACCTCAAGGAGGTGGGGGCCTGTACTTTGGTTCTTGTTTGTGGTGTGTGTGTGTGGGGGGGGGGTTTATGTACACGTGGATGTATCAGTTGTGTGCGTGCGTAATTTCGCGGCATTTGCTGTTTCTCCATCGTTGAATGAGTTCACTTGTGCTCACGCCCATGCTTTTGTTTTCCCCAACCTTTCGTCCGTTTCTCGCTGCCACCCCCCTCCCCCAACAGCTGCGCGGCAAACAGCCCCGCACGCGTCTGCTGCAGCAGTTGAGTGGTGACGGTGTGCATGCACGCACGCGCTCCGGTGCCGGCTCTCGCGACGACCTCACATCTGCCTCGGCACAAACCGCCAACACCGCATTTCCCCCAGGCGCAGCAAAGATGATGCGTGCAAGGTGCGCAACATCACGAGAGCATGTGTGTGTGTGTGCACGCAGGCTTTTCGCTTGCGACGTGTATTTTGTCTCCTGGGGTGGCTGCTCATAGCGTGCTTCTCAACTCGCTTGCTTGCAGGCACGACTTTGATCCTTCGGAAGTGGCGGAAAGCTCTGCACCCAAGGATGAGATGCTGTCCTTGAAGAAGGTGGGTTGCGCATGCGCTGCTCCTTATTGTTCTTGCCATGTCATTGTTGTGTTGCTTCTTGCAGCGCAGCTGCCAACGACCGCGCACATGCTTGTGTCGGAAACAGCAATGCGGCTTTCCATGGTACCGATTAACCACTACTGCACTCACCCACCACCTTTATTCGCCACACGCTGCCAGGGCGATCTTCTCACTGTGAATGTGTGGGCACCGCGTGAGGATGGGTTTGCCAAGGCCATGGTCGGTGCACGTGACGTTGCATTTGTTGCCATTGGTCATTCTTTATTTTGCTGCTTGATCCTGTTCTGGCTTGTGTTAAAGCGTTTGTTGCTGTGATGAGTGCCTCACCTCCCGAGCCTGGGTGCTGTTGTTATTGTTGTTTCTATGTTCGTTTCTGTGTGCACAGGCTGAAGATGGCGACATGGGCCTTGTTCCGCTCGCCTTCTTAGAAGACGCAAGCGTCGAACCAGAACCGTGCGTCTCGTAGTGCAGCTTCTCATATACATGTGTTGTCGTGTGCTGCTCCATGTGTATATGTGTATGCATGTATGCATGTATGCATGTATGCATGTATGCAAGTGCTTGTGTAGTTGTTCAATGATTTTGTGGACATCTCGCTGTTTTTCTCTTCGCTCATGTTCCCCGCATGCATATGCTTTGCTTGTACTGTGACAGAAGCACAAACCAGCAGCTTCCCCTGCCAGGCCAGACATACCAGGTCACATACGCACCTTGCGCTGCACGCATCGCATCGCTCTTGCCTGCTTTCCCTCCGTGTCTTCTGTTGCCTGCAGCCTCTAGCCACCTGTTCTTGTTGCGCTCACGTGCGCCCCTCACACACTCAAACTATGTTGTATGCAATCACAGGAGCGCCTTGGCGGTACTGTGCGACCTGAGGAGCACACGCCCACCACAGGTGCGCGCACACATCAATGCAAGCAAGCCGTTGACTATGTGTATCTGTATATTTACCTCCGCCATCACATGCACACACACACGCACACACTCACACACACACACACACTCACACACACACACACACACACACACACACACACACACACACACACACACACACACACACACACACACACACACACACACACACGTGCCCTCACTTGCATCTGCTTCTTCTTTCGCTGCACCTGTTTCCAGTACGCGTTGGTATGCGTGAGCCGGAAGGACCCACGGTCAGGCTCAACGGTGGCATCACAGCACAGGGCAGCGCACCATCCACAGCAGCATCCACGGCAGCCGCCGCCGCCCAAAAGGGGGCGACTGCCGATGATGCGGAGGAAGACGAGGCCGCGGTGCAGCCCATGAGCAGGGATGCCCTTGACGCCGCCATCCACACGCGCCCCTCAAAGCGCAGATCAGGTGAGCATGTGTGTGTGTGTGTGTGTGTGTGTGTGTGTGTGTGTGTGTGTGTGTGTGCTGGTGTGCTGGTAGTGTTGTGGATTGGGTGTCAGGCGTGAGAGCACGGTACCATGTCGTCGTTTCGTGCGTCTTACTCCATGATCAGCAAAGCAATCTCTCACATTTGGTTCGCTTGTCTTATCTCTTTTCCTGTGCACGCTGCGCTGTGTTGTGCGATTGCCAGGTTTGGCCAAGTTGATTCTTGGCTCCCCAAAGCACAAGTACAAGCCTGGCGCTGTGGTTGCGCCCATGTGATTGACCAGCGCGCGCGTCGCTTTCACTCTGTGTTGAGGATCCTGTGGTTATGTGCGCGTGGTTGTGGTTTGATACAGGTGGTTTGTGTACCCCGCCTGGCTTGCTTTTCACTCGATGGCGCTTAATTATCCGGTGTTGTTGATTGATTGCTGGCTTGTTCTTGTTTTTCTTGTTGTGTTTGTTTCGTTCCATTAGACACACACACACACACACGTTGCGACTCACTGCTGCCGTGTTTTCTTCCTTCTTCCAATCCCAATCAATGCATTCTGTGTCGCTGATTCAAGTTTTGCTTGCATCCGTCTCTTTCTGTTGTTCTGTGACGCGTCACAGTTGCTTGTGCCTCCTGTGGTGTTTGTTTGTTTGTTCATAAATCTGCGAGGACACACCATGGTCCAAAAGCTACGAAAGCACCACTGGCAACAAAGCAAGTCAGAGAACAAAGCCGGTGTCGTGGTGCGTGTATGTTTGGAAAGACATACAGGAGACACACAAGAGGCACGAGTCAATTGCTACTACAGAACCCAACAGCATCAGCAACAGAGACCGCAAGCATCATGCCATCGAAACATGGCAGGCCGCTGAGTAACAGGTGTCGCCGGCCAAGCCACCACGAACAACAGAAAAAGGCACGATAGCATCATCCGACGCTACACGGCTGTTCTGTGCACGGTCCACGGTGCAGACACGACGGACTGGAACAGGGACGCAACGTGAGCCCGTTCTGCTGCGGCCTGGCGTTCGAGTTGAAGTTGGAATTGGAGCTGGCGTTGGCGGGCGAGGGTGGCTGCTGTCTCCTCCTCTGTTTGCTTCTCCTTGTGTTCAAGCGGATCTCCCAGCCAAATATCATCATCATCATCATCATCATCATCGTCATCGTCGTCATCAACAATGTTCTCGCCGTCAGCGCTGCGCGCATTCGCGTTTGCATCGCCACGCGTGGTGTCGGTGTAGTTGAAGTCTTCGTCACGGGACATGCTGCTGCGAGCAAGCGACGCTGAGGAGGGTACGTGGGGCAGCAAGATGTGCTCGTGCTCGGGCATGTGGCGTTTGATCCACCAGCGCACAACGCCCTCCGCGTGCGATGCCATGGGCGTCTCTTCAACGGTCGCCTTCACCTGCACGTCGCGTGTGCTCGACCAACCGCGTGCCGTGTATTCCAGTTTGATGGCGTACTTGCCTGCCTTGCAACACACATACCGGTAGTGCTGCGGCGTCACGCTGCAGTCCACAGTCCTATTACGTAGTGATAGGTAGATGGGGCGGTTAGACAAGGGATCCAACGGTGGAAGAAGTTACAACCACAGTGCGTGCGTGTGTGTGTGTGTGTGTGTGTGTGTGTGTGTGTTTGTGTGTGTGTGTGTGTGTGTGTGTTTGTGTGTGTGTGTGTGTGTGTGTGCAAGCGAACAGATACTGCGTTCGTTTGCCTGTCAAGGGCGCAATCCGGGACCGTACATGCACAAGAGGCAAAAGGGGGACTCACCTGGACGCCATGCACAAGGCATTGTCATCCAACCGCACAAGCGACATTGTGATTTGGCCAGATGTGTTGATCCAAAAGTCGATGCATGCGCCTTTGAAGTTTCGTGTGTGAGTGTGTGTGCAGGTGCAGGTGGTGTGGGATGATAGAGGTGGTAAGGGTAGCACATGAGCAAGTCATCACGAGTTTCTCAGGGCGACTACCACGCACACACACACGCACACACACACACACACACACACACACACACACAACGAACGAACAACGGTGGTACCTTCACACGGGACGTCGATTTCATGCAGTGCAGGGCTTCGTTTCTGCACTTCGACGTGAACAGCGCCAGCCATCACGTCCGCAGCGCTCAGATGATGCTCATCCGGTACGGGCTCGGCAGAGAAGCACACGCCAGCATCATCTGACACACGGCATGTTGTGTGTTGTGTGTGTATGTGGGTTTGTGTATGTGCGTGTATTTGTATGTGTGTGTGTGTGCGTTGAAGCACGGAGGTGGTAGCCGATGAGGTGTAGCTCGCTACAAGGGTACAACAGAACACAGCAGCAAAAGAGGGCCAAACACGCGTCACGTCACAATGACTGACCGTCAGGCACGGGACCGCCATAGCGCTGTGGAATCCATTTGGGCTCAATGTACTTGCTCAGCTCCTTGAAATTGCTCTCCTTGTTGCATCCTGTGCAAGAAAGCACACGGTGGGCAAGCCGATTGGGCCGCGTGGGCATGTCGGTGAACAGCGCAACGCTGCCCGACAAAAAGAGACGCAGACGGCGAGTGCGTGTTGTCTGCAAGCACAAAGCTGCGAGTGCGCTCCAACCAACCGCTCACACTCGCACCAACACACACTCACACATGCACATACATGCACACATGCACACACATACAAACAGTCTCACTCACCAAGGATGATGAATTTCTCCCGTGTTGCTTCGTGCAGGAACGGTTTCACAATTGCAAACGCAATGGGGAAGATGCGGGGCGGGTTCAAGATGAAGAGCTGTGGTGGTGAAGGAAGAGTAGAAGGACAGGCGTTCAGTGAGATGAAATGAAACAGCGTCGAAATATCATACATTCATTTACATTGCATATCCACACACAAACAAACAAACAAACCAAACAAACAACCAAACAAACAAACAAACAAACAAACAAACAAACAAACAAACACAATGTAGGTGATTTGAACGTACGCGACGCAGGCTCTCGGGGAAGTTTGACTCGAACATGTCGCTCATCGTGGTGATGAGGTTGAGAAAGGGGCGATGCATGTGGCGCGTGGACAGCCCTGAGGATGAGGGAGGCGCACATCATCACGGCAGTCATATGCGTGAGCTAAACGTGCAGCATCAATGATAATCACGCTCATGTGAAACACACACACAGACACACACAGACAGACAGACAGACAGACACACACACACACACATAGACAGACAGACACACACACACAGACACACACAGACACAGACAGACAGACAGACAGACACACACACACACAACCACACACACAAACACACACACACACACATGTACATAGTGGAAGCAAGTTACCTTCGAGATCAAAGATGACCGTAATTTGGTGGTGCACTTGTCCTGTTGCAATGGTTCTGTTGTCCAGGAGACATCGTGGGCACGCACAGATGTGAGCAGATAAGACGCAGAGAACCCCCTGAGCTGCTAGAAGCGCACAAACACCAGGAAAGAACCAGTTCAAAGCAAATCACACACACATACTCTTGTGGAGCTCACCTCAGTTCCAGTAGCTTCATGTGGATCATGGAATCGTAGACCTTGTACAACAACAGCTCGTCCAGAGATGCAGACCTGGCCATCGATTGCGCGGTGAACAGAGCAGATACATGCAGCTGCTGTTGAGCACCATGAATAAACAAACAACGCAACAAGACAACAAGACAACAAGACAACAAGACAACAAGACAACAAGATAACAAGACAACAAGACAACAAGGCAGCAAGGCAGCAAGACAGCGTCGCCGGGTGCCACAACACAAACCATGCACGGCCACGACAGTCACGCGATACAAGGGCGTGTACGTCTCTCCAACGCACTTCATGAGCCCGTGGGCGTCAGCACTGCCGAGGGCCTCGTGGGAGATGGGGCAGCCCTCGCGATCAATGCCAAAGAAGCTCAGTGGGTAGAAGCGCAGAGCAGATGCGGGTGGTTCATATGTCTCAAGCAACGTGTCCACACACAGCTCCGCCTACACAGAGCACAGGGCGACATTTGGGGCGTCGGGATCAGATTCAAAGCACAGTGCAAACACACATCAGCATGTTGACGCGCCGTGCATGGTGATGCATTTTGCAACGCGTGTGCTGCGAAATGACACGTACCATGGAGTCCTGTGACTTGCGCAGCATCTTCTCTGTGCGCGAGATGTGATGCTTCCTCGCACGAAGAAAGCGGATCAGCGCCACATCGTCGTGATCGTGCTCATCTCCCAGCTGATTGACATTGGTGTTGGTGTTGACGTTGACGACGGCGCGATCAACAGCAAACAAAGTGGAGTGAGTGGGCTGCGAGCGCGCATTTGGCAAGCGGGAGGAGGGGGAGGGGCAGGCGCACAACGACAGTGCAGCGGAGCAGGCCATGGATCAACCACACGCTCAAATCAATCCACCTGCTCCTTGAGGCTGTCCAGTGCACGTCGCTCGTCGTTGTTCAGCGAAGACACAAACGCCTTGACCACCTCCGGCGCATACCGCACTGCCATCCTGTCTTTTGTTTTTCCTATGGTGTTTGGAGTGTGGAGGGGTTGTGTGGTGAATGGTCTGGTGAATGGTGTCGCGAGGGGAGCACACAAGGGGCACACTGACATCGACACACACGCACATGGATGCACACATACACGCACATGGATGCACACACACACACACACACACACACACACACACACACACACACACACACACACACACACACACACACACACACACACACACACACACACACACACACACACACACACACACACACACACACGTCAAAACACCTCCGTCGTCTTGGCAGGACCGCAGGCTCCTCGCTTAAAATTGCATTGAATCAAATCACACGCAACCTTTTTTAATCGTGGAAGGACACTCGACGAACAACAACGAACTGCACCCACGACACACACGATGGCTGGTGGCGAGGGCAAGTTCTCGTGCACGCAGGCAGCGCTGTCAGTGCTTGAATATGACACGCTCAAGACGGTGCACATCAAGAGCAAGAAGGTACGCTGCAGTTGCTGTGAATGGTGGTTGTGCATGATGTTGCAGTGGGAGTGCCTGGGCTGTCGTTGTTGCGTGTTTGCGACACGTGCGTGCATTTTCACGTGCGTGTCACACACGTGCCACATGTGCTGTTGTTTCCCCATGCCACACTGGCTTGCATTGGCAGGTCGGGTTGATCTTCCGCATCCTCCAGCTTGTCATTCTCGGATACATCATCGGCTACGCCATCATTTGGCAGAAAGGCAAGTGTCGGCATGGAGTGCCTCCAAGCTGTGTCTGCGTGTACTGAGATGGTGCTTACGTAGTGCTGCTGCTGCGGCATCTTTTGTGTCATTCGTTAGGTTATCAAGCCGCAGACCAAGCTGTGAGTACCGTGTACTCGAAGGTGAAAGGCGTTGCCGTCACCTGCAATGACCTCAACGTCACCTCCATCCGAAACTGCAGTGACAGCGACATTCGCGTTTGGGACACGGTCAGTGAGGTCATGTGTGGTTGTACAAACGCGTGTGTTTGCGGGGGCGCGTACGTGCACGTGTGCGTGTGCGTGTGCATATGGCAACAGTGTATGCCTGTTTCGCTCTCTCTCTCTCTCTCTCTCTCTCTCTCTCTACTCTCTCTGTGCCTTCCTTTGAAGCTCACTCAACGATCGACTGTGATATGTCTTGTTGCCAGGCCGACTACGTGATCCCGCCTCAAGAATCCAATGCGGCCTTCATCGTCACCAACTCAGTGCAGACCAGTAACCAGACACAGCAACCAGGGGGCTGGCCTGAGGATCCAGATGCTAGCACCAAGGGCTCCCAGCGCGCATACACTTGCGAGTACGTTCCTCTCAACTTCATTTGGGCCTGCATGCTTGGGACCGGAAGTTGAGAGCGGTTGCGTGTCTTGGAAGTTGGGATGAATTCTTTGTAAGGGTCGTTGCTTGCAAGCACGTGTAACACACTCACACAACACATACCCAAATGCGTCATTGTGGTCCATGTTTTGCAGAAAGAACGCAGACTGCGAGGCCGTCAGATTCTCGCCATCGCGCAACGGCGCCGTGTCCGGCAAATGCGACCTGGCCACCAAACGATGCATGTATGTGCGCACGTGCTGCTTCTGTCGTGTGTGTGTGTATGCATGTGTGTGTGTGTGCATGTGCATGTGTGTATAAATATGTGTGTGTGTGAGTGGGCGTGCGTTCGTGTGTGCATCAATGTGTGTGTGTGTGTGTGGTGGGTGTGTGTGTGTGTGTGGGGGGGGGGGGGTGTAATCCATGACTTGACTTGAGACTCAACTGCCATGTTTCACTGTCATCGTTCACCGTACAGGGTGTATGGATGGGGCCCCGTTGAGTTGTCGAAGGACGATGATGCATCGCAGGTCCTCGGTTATCCGCGACAAATGCCGCAGTCAGTACCATCCGCACATTCGTGCATGTACATTTGCGTGTGTGAGCATGTGCATTTGTTGCGCCTGCACCTTTGAGTGCTTGCGGGTGTGGTGTCTGTTGACCATACACATGATACTCCAAAAGCATCTGGCTTACGCTCTCTCTGCGTGTGTGCCCACGCTTGGTCAGGGTGAAGAACTTTACCATGTTTATCAAGAACACCATCTTCTTCCCACACTTTCAGCGCAAGTTTGGGAACACAGGTGAGAGCCGTGTACTTGCGCTTCTGCACGACTGCTCAGCCATCATCAACGTTTTGTCTCTGCATCAGGTTTTAAGTTCAACACACACACACACACACACGCACACACGCACACACACAAAAGCACACACACACGCACGCACACACACACACACAAAAGCACACACAAAAGCACACACACACACACGCACACACACACAAAAGCACGCACACACACACACACAAAAGCACACACACACTATCTCCCTCCTCATTCACAGCCCGCCACACACATGCACAACCACACACACTCTCATGTCCCATGACCCCATGGCTCCGTGTGTAATGACATCAGGTCTTGGCAACAGCAGCGCGTCGTACTTGAAGAGCTGTCTCTGGAATGAGTCCACAGACCGCTACTGCCCCGTCTTCCGCATCGAAGACATCCTCAGCGCTGCAGGTGCGCCGGTTGTGATGCTCGTGATCGTGTATGTGTGTGGGTGTGTATGTGTGTGGGTGTGTGGGTGTGTGCGTGTGTGTGCGTGTGTGTGCGTGTGTGCGTGGTGTGTGTGTGTGTGTGTGTGTGTGTGTGTGTGTGTGTGTGTGTGGGGGTGGGGGAAAAGTCCCTACTTGGGTGGTCTTTTAGGGAAGGCGTGTCGTCGTTTTATTTGGGTTACTTTTTACAAAAGTATATGTGACCAAGGTAGTCAAAAAGGAGAGTTAGAGACGGACACCCGCGAGGCTCGCCCAGCGCGGCTGCGATGCTGAAGATTAG
>NW_004754925.1:892445-898089 GCF_000188695.1 Salpingoeca rosetta | reverse complement strand
TGTGTGTGTGTGTGTGTGTGTGTGTGTGTGTGTGTGTGTGTGTGTGTGTGTGTGTGTGTGTGTGTGTGTGTGCGTGTGTGGGTGCCGTTTCTGCGCACTGCACACAAGATTCCTTGTTTCGGGATGTTCACTCCTCCTTGGCGATGTGTGGGCGCACGCCATGGCTCTTTCTGCAGGTGTGAAGAGCTTCGAGCAAGACGTGATGATGGCTGGCGCCGTGATCACCGTCCAGATCCGGTACGTGACCACTTGATCTACTCAACACAGCTGCTCGGCAACGACGCGTGACACTCGTCTGCATTCCATCCACTCACCTCACGATCACATTCACGATCACATTCACACACACACATACACACACACACACACACACACACACACACACACACACGCACACGCACACATGACCGCAGGTACGACTGCAACCTGGACAAGAACGTCGAGACGTGTGCACCAGAGTACCGCTTCACGCGTATTGATGAGCCAAACAACACCGTACGTCCACGCACGAGGGCACATGTGTGCATGTGTGTGTGAATGTGTTTGCCACGTCACATCATAGTAGCTCTTGCCCGGGTTGTTTTCAACACCATATTTCACCGACTTAACTTCTGCGCGTGTCATGTCACATCACATCAAACAATGCAGCTGTCCAACGGCTTCAACTTCCGGTTTGCACGTTACGCAATTGGCGAAGTCCCAAGCCGTGATCTCTACAAAGTTTACGGTGCGGAACTCGGTATCTGCTCGTGTGTATTTGGCGTGTGTGCACGCGCTGTGTACGTCGTGGTGTGCATGTGTGCGTATGTGCGTATGTGTGTGTGTGCACTGCTCTGTTTTGATCTGGTTGTGCGTTTTGCTTGTTTTCCTTGCTTGTCCAACTCACCACGCTCCACAATCGCCTGTCCAGGTTTGAGATTTGTCTTCATCGTCAGTGGAACCGCCGGCAAATTCGACTTTGTTCCTCTTCTCGTCACCTTCGGTTCAGGTAGGCGCGCACATGGCTGTGTGTATGTGCGTGTGTGTGCGTGTGTGTGCGTGCTTGTGCGTGTATGTGCGTGTATGTGTGTGAATGTGTGTGAATGTGTGTGAATGTGTGTGAATGTGTGTGTATGCGTGTGTGTATGTGTGTGTATGCAGCACTGTACATCATTCTGTCTGTTGCACCACACAAACGCCATGGCTGCTCACACCGCCCATCATTGCCACCATCATCCCCAAGGTCTTGGCCTGCTCAGTCTCGCCACGATTGTTGCTGATCTGCTGGTAACCAAGTGCCTCAGGAACGCCGAGTTCTACTATGACCGCAAGTATGAGATTGTGAACGAGGACGAGGTGGAAGGAGAAGCAATCAACGTCACTATCAGGCAAAAGGTTTGTCGATGCATGACACTACGTGAATGAGAGATGAAGGAAAACATATTTGTATGTGAATGTGCAAGTGTACGCACATGTGCCAGTGTATGAATATACGGGCTCCTCCATGTGTGTATGTGCATGTGTGCATGTGTGTGTGTGTGCATGTGTGCGTGTGTGCGATACCATGCGCGCGCTGCATCTCCGTCTCTGCGCAATACGTAGCACTCACGTGGCCGTATGAACACCGTGTGCTGTCGCCATCACAGCCGGAGGAGGATACGCCCCTGCTGCACTGACGCCGCAACACGGCGCACCGCCTGCAGCTCATCCGTTTTCCGCACCTTCCCTCTTGTCGTTGTCCCCGCTTCATTTTCGCTTTTTCACCCTTCTCTCCCCCAATGTTCATACCCTCTTTCGATGTCAACCCCAGCTTGCCTCGACTTGCTCATCCTTATCTTGGCGCATGATTGTTCAGAAAGCCCCACACGTTTACTTTTCCCTCAAACACTCAGCAGACACACAGCAAACACACAGACACACATTACACGCACGCACGTAAGCACAACCAATCACAAGCAAGCAATGACGCCACGGCTGTTTGATTTCCTTCACGTGTGCCATTGCATTGTTATTCCCTCGCATAAACACACCCGCACGCTTGCATGTGCGCGTGTGCTCACAGATCCGCGGCCACATCCATTCCAGGTGCACCCGTTGTTGCTTCCCGCTGTTGCATGCGAGCCATCAACCCACACACAACACGTGAGCGTCAGTGCAGACGAATGCGATGGACAGCTGTAAACAGAAACTGTTGCAACCGGGCACGCATGGATTTCACACACACACACACACACGCACGCACACACACACACACACACACACACACACACACACACACACACACACACACACACACACACACACACACACACACACACACACACACTCTCTCTCTCTCTCTCTCTCTCTCTCTAAACACACACACACACACATACACACGAACAAACACGTGATCATGTAGACACACCTTGACGTCTTCCCAGCGCCTGAACAGCTCCCCAGAATTGTGGATGGTCGACAGCAGCGACGTGAACCCAGGCGACTTGTCTGAAGGCGGGTGGAAGAGGGGGGGGGGAGCACACGAGTGTGTCGCGTGCAGTTGTGTGAGTGAGTGAGTGAGTGTGTGTGTGTGTGTGTGTGTGTGCAAGTGTTGTTGCTGAGACAGCAAAATCGCCAGAAGCAGGGTGCGCGTGCTCTCACCGCTGCCTGGAAGGGCATTGAGGGCATACACGCAGGAAATGCACACGCGCTTGACTTCGTCCAGCTTGTCAATCTCCTGTTTCGTCGCCTTCTTCTCCGGCTGCTCAACAATGCGTGCACACATGCGTGTGCAAGGACACGCGGTCAGAACGCTGACTACAGACAAAGTACACAGCAGTCTTACCCACAAGCAAACAAAAGCAAGCCAGCACACACACCACACACACCACACACACCACACACACACGCGCGCACGCGCACGCACACACACACACACACACGCGCGCACGCACACACAGAGAGCACAGACACAGACACAGACACACCACACATCACACACACACCACAGTGCACACACACACACACACACCGCGTTTGTGAGGACGCTGCCGAGGACTTGTGCGATTTCGTCGAGTTTGGAGAGAAGCAGCTCCGGCACGCGCTTGCATGCCTTCATCAGAATCAGGTTGGACAGGATCTAACGATGCACGAACATGAACAGGCGCACAAACACATGTTGGCAGCGATGGTCAGCGATGTTGTCGTACTCTGACTTGGTGCACACATATGCTCTGCATGTACATTGACACACTAACATACACACACGCACGCACACACGCACACACAATGTACCTGAATGTCGTGGTCATCGGAGAGGCCTTGCAGGATGTGGCTGAGGAAGGTGGAGAACACAAGACGCTCTGGGCACGTCTCCAGGAGAAGATACAGGCACTCATACGCGGCCTGACGTCAAGAGCAACGCTTTGTGAGTCACGCACAACACGAACGAAGTGCAGCAAGGACGCAAAGACCCGACCGTTCAGACAAACAAACAAACAAACAAACAAAGGGGGGGGCGCACCTTGCGCGTGTCGGCACCGCGGTCGACCTTGTGCTTGAATGGGCCCATCTGGATGTCCTGGATGAGGTCTGGTCGCACGCGCGTCTCGCCATAGATCAGTTCCATCGCCTGGTCAAGCACATCTGCACACACGCACGCACAGGGACAACGTGTAAAAGGAGGAGGTGGTGGTGGTGTGTGTGTGAATGTGAGGGCCAAGGAGGCCATGCGGTGAAGAATACACAGCCATTTCAAGCACGGTTACATGCGTGACACTTGGGTGCACACACACGCACACGTATGTACACACACACACACATACGAACAGACACGAATGCACGCACGCACGTACACACACACACGTATGTACACACACACACACACACCATCTTCACCTCCACCCACGCACCGATGACGAGGGAAATGTGTCTGAGGAGGGCGGCCTTGAATGTACCGAGGGCAACGCGTCGCACGTCGTTGTTGTCGTCGCCAATCGCCAGCACAAACGGCGGCAGGATGCTGCGCAGCGCGCCTCGGTTCTCCTCCCCGCCCTTGTTCAGCAGGAAGCGCGCAACGTTCACCGCACACCCACGGACGCGCGGGTCGGCGTGCTTGAGGGCCTCTGTGAGGACTGCCATGTAGTGCGGCACGTCGAGCAGGCACACAATGGACATGGCTTCGGCGATCAGGTTGCGCACGCTCTCGCTGTCGTGGTCCATCAGCGCAGAGAGCGTTGGCCAGATGGTGCCCGCACACTGCCCCAGGCGATCGCGCCCCTCCGCCGTCTGCAGCAGCTCGTGCGTCGTCTGCTTCAGTGCCAGCACATACAGGTTCGCGTGCTCGCCCGCGTCGGCCCCCTGTGCACGCTGCTGCTCCTGCTCCTGTCGCACAGCCATCGCCAGCGTCTCCACGTACTGCGGCGACCCCGCTGCGAGCGACCCGAGCGTGTGCGCCACGCCGAGCTTGAAGTCGTCTGCCTCCGTCGCCAGCAGCGACTGGATGGCGCTAAACGCGTCGGGCTTGACTTGCGCCACGTCCATGCCCACGCCAAGCGCTGCGAGCGTGTAGAGGTGGTAGAGGCGCTCGTTGCCCTCCAAATGCCACACGGCATCAAAGGCGCGGGCAAACAGGCGCGCCTGCAGGGCCGGGTCGGCAGCCGCGGCACAGGCGGAGGCTTTGGCCAGGTAGCGAATCGCCTCCTTGCTCTGCTTCGGGTCAACGCACTGCGCGCGCAGCAGGCCCTCAATCTCCTCGTGGGGCACGCCCTTGGCCACCACCGTCCGCAGACACATGCACACGCCCGGCATACACGCGGCGTTCATGTTCTTTGCGCCCACCACGGCCGCCACCGCAGGCAGCAGGGTTGCCCGCACGGTGTGCAGCGTGCCCGGCTGCGCATTCACACACGCGGCGACGAGCGGCAGGGCGAGCGCCACCGCCTGCATGTCGCGTGGGGCAACAAGGGCTACAAGCTCGCCAAGCAGCCGCTGCACATCGCTCTCCGCAACAGCCGTCGGGTGGCGCGTGACGAGCGCCGTCAGCGCCTTGAGGCTGTTGTTGCGCAGGGAGGCGTTGGTGAGGCGCAGGTAGTCTGTGAGCATGCCGACCGCCATCACCGCCGAGGAGGACACGTCCACGCCCACGGCAGAGGAGCAGATGGTCTCCAGCGCAGCGACGGCGACGACGCGCGTCATGTCGTTGGTCAGCCGCGCCATGAGCACCTGCAGCAGGTCAGCGGCCGCAGAGGCGTCCAGCACATCGCCAAACCGCGCCAGCGTCTCGCCAACACAGATGATGCCCTTCTCCCGCACCTCGAGATCGGCGTCCCCGCTCGTAAACGGCGCCCGCACACCCTGCACAGGCAGGGAAAGAAGCGGTGATGGTGGTGGTAGTGTGTGTGTGTGTGTGAAGATTGGCTTGGGCAATTTCGTTGGTGTAGAGTGGAGATGATGGAGATGATCGAACCACCAAGCTGATTGTGTATGCGTGTGTACGCATGTGCACGCATACACACACGAGTGGACACGAACACAATGTTGTGTGTACCTCGAGGATGGTGAGCATCGCTGCCTGCTGCTGCTGTGTTGGGGTCTGATCTGGGGACGGGCGGAGCATGCGCACGAAGGAGGAGGCAACGCCAAGCGCACGCGACACCGTCTTGTAGAAGCTGTCAGAGACGCCCAG
>NW_004754925.1:864945-884945 GCF_000188695.1 Salpingoeca rosetta | reverse complement strand
CTGACGGTGCCGCAGCAAAGCGGAAGCGCCATCGCAAGCGCGACGCTGACGTGCCCGGTAAGCTGCAGCAGGCGCTGGGCAAGTCCAAACAGGGCAGCAACAGCAATGACGCTGGCGGGCCCGATGACAAGGAGCTCTCGCCAGAGCAGGTGCGCAAATTGGAGGAGGAAAGCATGAAGAAGAACGCCTTCAACGAATACCGAAGCAGCAAGCTCTCTCTCCACCGCGATATTCCAGACTCACGCAACCCTCTCTGTCGTCAACAAGAGCATCCAAGGGACCTTCCACAGGCAACCGTCATCATTTGCTTCGTCAACGAGGTGTGTGTGCGTGTGTGTGTGTGTGTGTATGTGTGTATGTGTGTGTGTGTGGTACTTGTTGCTGGTGCAAGCTCAGGACGAGTGTCACCAACGTACAGTACAGTCCATCTTGTGAACCGGTGCACTGATTTGCTCACGCACGTATCATCAACTCACACGCCCACATTAACGTTGTGTTCGCGCATGATTGTTCCGCGTGTAGGCATGGTCAACGCTGCTGCGAACAGTGTGGTCTGTCCTTGACCGCACACCGCCGCACCTCTTGAAGGAGATTCTCCTCGTTGATGATGCCAGCGACCAGGAGCACTTGCTTGATAAGCTCGAAGTTGAAGTCCGCGACAACCTCCCAGACAAGGTCTGCAATGTGCACACACAGACACACACACACTCACTCACTCACAGACACACACACACACACTCTCTCTCTCTTTTTCTCAGCTCATTCGTGCACACACACACACACACACAATCTCTCTTGCCCTCATCCACACATGCGCACACGCATGCATGCATACCCGGCTGCTTCCCACCTGCAGGTGAAGCTGGTGCGGTCGCCGAAGCGGCTCGGTCTCATCCGCGCGCGCGTGCTGGGCGCCGAACACGCCACTGCCGACTATATGGTGTTCCTGGACAGCCACTGCGAGGCAAACCTGGGCTGGCTGGAGCCCCTGCTGGCGTGGATGGCCAAGGACAAGACACGTGTCGTCTGCCCAACCATCGACCGTATCAGGTGTGCACTCTCATACACAACAATGCGCACTTCTACAATGCAGGCGCGTATTTGTCCTCCAAACAATGCCACGCCACATGTTCACACCTTCACACACACACACACACACTCACTCACTCACTCACTCACTCACTCGCTCACACACTCACTCACTCACTCACTCACACACACACTCATACACTCATACACTCACTCACTCACTCACTCACTCACACACTCACTCACACACTCACTCACTCACTCACTCACTCACTCACTCACTCACACACTCACTCACACACTCACTCACTCACTTACCTACTCTCTCACTCACTTACCTACTCTCTCACTCACATGCACGCCCCTTGTACCCACAACTCCATGTACGCGGCCGCCGTTGCTGCTGCCCACCAGTGCGCAGACGATGGATTATGTCGGTGGTGGTGCGAGCTCGCGCGGAACGTTTCACTGGACCCTCGACTTCACGTGGGAATACGCAGTCAGGCAACACGGCGAGACGCCAGCAGACCCAATTAAGTGCGTTGCGCTTGTTGCGGTTGTCCTTTGGTGGAGGGGTGGAGGGGGTGTCTTGGTGTGGTGCTGCCATGTGTTGCTGCTGCTGGTTGGGGGGGGGGGCGTGCACTCAAGACGCATACATACCCATCACCATCCCAAAGCTCATCCGCACTCCATCGCTCCTCCTTCACACCTAACCAATCCACCAATGCAACCAACCAAACACACAAACAAACCAACCAACCAACCAATCAACCAACCAAACACACAACCAACCAAACAAACAAACAACCAACCAACAAACAAACAAACAACCAACCTACCAACCAACCAAACAAACAAACAAACAACCAACCAACCAACCAACCAACCAACCAACCAAACACAAACAAACGACCACCCTGTCCCATCCATTCGCCAATGCATTCAGGTCACCGACGATGGCCGGCGGGCTGTTTGGCATCAACCGCGACTACTTCTACGAGCTGGGCACCTACGATATGGGCATGGACGGGTAGGGTGCTCGTTGCTTGCATGCACGCTCGTTTGAGATTGTTCTGGAGCATGTACGTCACAGATGCAAGCCACCGACACTCACGTGTGTCTGAATTGTTCTGTGTGGACTGCGTGGTGTGCGTGCGTGCGTGTGTATGCTATGTGTATGTGTTTGTGGACTGCGCTGTTCATGTGTGTGTGTGTGCGCGCGCGTATGTGTTTGTGCAGGTGGGGTGGAGAAAACCTTGAGATGTCGTTCCGCATCTGGCAGTGCGGCGGGAGTCTCCACATCATCCCCTGCTCCCGCGTCGGCCACATCTTCAGAGACTGGCACCCATACGCCATCCCAAACAGGTGTGTGTGTGTGTGTGTGTGTGTGTGTGTGTGTGTGTGTGTGTGTGTGTGTGCATATGGACACGCGCTCATGATAGGCGCGACATTTGAAGTGCACTTCAGCAGCGCGACGTGTCGTGCGTATTGATGGGTGAATTTAACCTGCCGGACTCACGCTTCCATGAGCAATGTGTATGCGTGCGTGTGTATGTGTGTGTATGTGTGTGTATGTGTGCCTCTGTGTGTGATGTGATGCACCATTAGCACGGTGAACGAGACGTTTCTGAAGAATTCCATCCGCCTTGCCGAAGTGTGGATGGACGAATACAAAGACATTTTCTACGATATCAAGCCCTCCGCGCGCTCGGTACTCGTTCCTCCCATTTGTGCTTACGAGTGTGTGGTTGTTCAAATGCATGTGTGTGTGTGTTTCATTCTGCTTCACCTTGCATTTCCTGTTGTCAATACGCCCCTGCCCGGTTCCTGCCGTGCTGCCGCTGCGCTCAGTGCTCGCCCCAGCACCACCAATCATCCTCTCACCTCACCTCTCTCGCTCTCTCTTTCTCCCCCCTCTCTGTCTCTCTCGCACACACACATATACACATACACACACACATATTTGCGCCAGGTTGACTTTGGAGACGTGAGCGAACGCAAGGCTCTGCGTGAAAAGCTTGGTGCGCGTCATCATGATGGTCTTGCGTGGGTGTTGTTTGTACAACACGGCTGCGATGCAGACGATAACCTCGACACACACACACACACACACACACACACACACACACACACACACACACACACACACACACACACACACACACACACAGGCACGCACGCAGCACTGACTTTTGCTCACATCCACCATGTATTTCGCCATCTGTTGCAGGCTGCAAGTCCTTCAAGTGGTACCTTGACAACGTTGTGCCCGGCAAGCTCATTCCAAACAGCGTAAGAAGCGCATGTTGGTATTTGAATGACCTGTGTCTGCATGTGTAGGTGTATCTTGGGTCTCAGAGGGACTGCAGTGCATGCCTTCAGCATGTTCAAATAAATTTAACTGAAGCATGTGCGTCCACACACACACTCACACACGCACTCGCACACACTCACACACGCACTCGCACACACTCTCGCACACATTCACACTTGTTCACGATTGCACAGGATGTGGTGCTGCATAAGGGTCAGGTTCGCAATTCGCTCAACATCTGCATGGACAAAGGCGCTGGCTCGCTGGCGTACCCGTGCCACACCCCGGGCGTTCATTCCACCAGCCAGGTGCGCAGAGATTACGCGGAGAGGAGGGAACTTAAGTTGAGGGGCGAAGACGGGATGTGAATGAATGCAGTGCGCAGGTGTTGTTGTCGCAACAGCGCAAGCGCATACTCTCTTGTCACACTCATACTCGCACGCGTGCCCGCACACACACACACACACACACACACACACACACACACACACACACACACACACACACACACACACACACACACACACGCACCAAATCAGGCGTTTTGGCTGACAGTGTACAAGGAGGTGCGGCACGTGTGGGACCTGTGCCTGACGTCACACGACAACAAGCGCGTGATGCTGAGCACGTGTGGACCAAACAGCCGAAAGTGGGAGTACGACCACGCTGCGCGCACACTCAAATTTGGCGGCAAGTGTCTCTCTGGGACGGCCTCTGCCATGACGCTGGAGCCCTGTGACGGCTCGGCGGCACAGCAGTTCCAGTTCACAGACAAGATGACTGCATAGCGTGTGTGTGTGTGTGTGTGTGTGTGTGTGTGTGTGTCTGTCTGTCTGTCTGTGTGTGTGTGTCTGTGTGCCCCTTGTCTGCATGTGTCTTCACTGTGTAGGTCAGCAACGAATTGGCAGTTGTTACATTTTACATTCCACAACACGCAATCGTCGTCTTCTTCCCCGCCCCCTCCGGCCGTTGCCCTGCTTTGCTGCCCCCCCCCCCCTTTGGTTGTTGTGCTTGCTCTTGAAACAACTGAAGGGTTTATTGAAACCGCAAACGAACAAACAAAGCGAAACAAACATAAAGGGGCAAGAAAGAAACAAGTCACTTTGCAGCGTCAATAAGAAGCAATCAAGCAAAAACACAAACCCAACAACACACCGTTGGAAAGGAAACAGTAGCACACGCCAAAAGAGTAAAACAGACCCGGGGTGCACGACCAGCCAGGCAAAGAACTCGCGCGTACTTGCGCAAATCAGCGGAGGGGGGGGGGGGGAAGAAAGAAGAAGGAAGAAAGAAAAATGAAACAAAAGAGCGGGCATGAATGATTGCCTCCCTTGTCGCGCACATGTGCAGAGACACAAGGACGGCTGCGAGGAAAACACAAGGGGCAGTAGCAATGGGACCATTGAAAACGGCGTTACATTACAAAAATCACAGCAAACAGACGCTGCTTTCACAAGCAGGGCTTCGATACCGACAAGAGAAACAAAGATGGGCTATGACGCAAAAATTGAATTCACGGACACACAACACTGACACAAGAGAGGGGAACGCGTGCGCACGCACGCACGCACGCACGCACACACAACACAACACAAAGGGATGCGGTTACACAACCGACACAATCAACACAATCGAGTTGCGTCATGTCACATCACATCACATCACATCAACCACAACACGGCACCGGGCGTGCGAAAAGCGCACAACTTGAGAAGAATTGCCCATACACGGGTATGGGGAGAGGCGGTGCCTTCCAGTGTGGAACAGCCATGTTACTGCTGCTGTTGTGGCTGCGGCTGCTGCTGCTGTTGCTCTTGTTGCTGCTGAGGTTGCTGTTGTGGCTGCTGTTGCTGCGGCTGCTGCATCTGCTGGTGTGCGCTGCTGACGGGCGGGTTGTGGACCATGGCGTACTGGTGCTGCTGGTGCTGCTGCATCTGTTGCTGGTGCATTTGCTGCTGGTGCTGCTGCTGCATCTGCTGGTGCTGTGGGTGCTGCTGGTGGTGGTGCGGCATCTGCATGTGCGGGTGCCCCTGGAACTGGCCCTGCTGCCCTTGCTGGCCCTGCTGCTGGCCCTGCTGCGGCTGGCCCTGCCCCTGCTGTGGGTGCTGTGGCGGCGGGTGCTGCGGGTGCTGCGGGTGGTGGCCCTGCTGGTGCGGCTGCGGGTGCTGGAGGTGGGCCATGGACATGGGCGGCATGTGGTGCATGCCGGGCATCTGCTGCATGTGGATGGGCTGCGGGATGCCCTGGTGCAGGTTGGGCATGGTGACCATGTTCATCATCTTGGCGGCCTTGGCCGGGTTCTCGTCCGGCATTGGGTGGCCCATGGCCTTCATCGCAGGAAGGTGCTGCGGCATGGACACGGGCACGGGGTGGTGCGGGTGCTGGTGCGGGTGCGGGTGTGGGTGGGCGTGCGGGTGCTGGGCGCGGTCCTGGTCGTCAACAACAACACCGACGTACTGCTGCTCCGGCGGGCCGTGGGAGCCGTCCGTGGTGGCGGCGCTGATGGGCTGGTCGTGCGTGCCAACCTGCGAGGCGAGCGGCTCAGAGAGGGACGCGTGCGGCTCAAGGGGCTCGTTGGGGACGGTGAAGATGCACTTCTGGCACAGCTTGAGGTTCTTCTTGGCCTTGTTGATGCGGTCCTTGATCTGACGGTCCGTCTTGAAGCTCTTGTGCCACTGCACCAGCGACTGGCGCACGCGGTGCCACGTCACAGCCTCCTTCGTGCCCGTCTTCTCAATCGAGTCCGTGATGCTCTTGTCGTTCGTCACATCGAGGTCTGACACACACACGCACACGCGCGCGCGCACACACACACACACAGCAACAGGGTGGGCGGTGAAGTGTCATCGCACACGTGGTGAGCTTGATTGAGCGCAGGACGACACAATGCTTGGGCGGAGGAACAAACAAACAAACAAACAAACAAGAAGAGCGGTGTGCAAAGTGGAACAAGCAGCAGACGTGCAAGTTGCTGGGTGCGGCTGACTCAACGGATGGATGCGATTGATTGGCTCTCACCTTGGGGGAGCACGGTGCCGTCCTCGCAGTGGAAGGCGATGGCCTGGCCATGGGCCGTGGGGACGCAGCAGTTGAAGGCAAAGGTGTGCACCTGGTTGCCGAGGCGCAAGCCAATAAAGGCCTGGTAGTCGTTCACCTCGCACTCGCGACGAATCTGCAACAGGCGTTAAGATGGAATAAAGGAAGAAAGGAAGAAAGGAAGAGGAAAGAATTGGTGAGGGAGGGATGCAGCAGCAGGAGGGGAGAAGGAGGAGATAGGCAGAGGACGGGCGCGCGACTACGCAATAAGGGGCAGGCGCAGGGCTCCAATGACACGTGGCACACGGGCAATGACGTACGTCGCTGAGGAGACGGCGGATGCGGCGGTTGGCGTTGTAGCGGGCTTGGGCATGGCTTCCACCAGCCATGCGGCTGTGGGAAGCAGCCGATGGGTTGTTCTTGGTGCAGTCGCGGCAGAGGCCGGCCTTCATGGCTTGCTGCCACGTGCGCTTGCCGCACGAGAAGCACTTGGCAATGCCTGCACATGGTGCACATGCAACGGAGCGACATCATGAAATGAGCTTTGTAGCTTGGGAAAACGATTGCACATCTTGGCCATACACATACATCATTCGAAGAGGGATGGAGCGCCCAACGCAGACCAGGACGCGAAGCAAGCACAGCTACAACGGTGCACACCACACACACTCTCTCTGAACAGCCACAGCCACCCACCCACACCTACCCACATACACACACAGAAGCACGTACTTGCAGCACGGAGACAGGGGCGACACTCCGTGTCACCACAGGGAAGGGGCATGTCCGTGTGGGCGAGCAGCTGCTGCTGGTAAGCGCTGTCGTTGAGCTTCTTGATGCCCCGGCACTTGCCGCTGGCGCCAGCAATCTGGCGAGCGCGTTCCATCGTGCGAACTGACAACAGAAGCGGGGGGGGGAAGGAACAAAAAGACATTGAACATGTCAGAAGCATAAGACACGCACAGAAGGGCCACGTGAGACCAGAAAAGCGTGCATATATCTACATGTGTGTGTGTTACTTCACACGCGCTTCCTCACACCTCACGCCTCACACCCACACAGGCAATGCCGTTACTATTTCGACACAAACATTTGCATGTTGACCGTTGCACACACACACACACACGCACACGCACACAAAGAAAGCGTACCTGCGACGGAGGGGTGATCGCCGCTGTTCTCATCGTTGCCGGTGGTCTCGTCAATGTAGACGAAGGCGTTCAAGGTGCGTTGAGGGTTGCGAGACATGGTTGGTTGCTTGGCTGATTGGAGTGTTTTGGAGTGTTGGCGATGGCGGGGTGCAGGAGGGTGAGCAGTGATGTCTTGATTTGGGTGACAGACGTGGGGAGCTGTGGTTGGTGGCGCTGTTTTGCCTTTTTGCGCGGCTGTTCTCGTTGATGCTATCCAACAAGAAAAATATGAACAACGGCCGAGGGAGAATGGGTGGCGGCGAAGAAACGGAGGCAACAAGAAGCAACAAGAAGCAAGCAAGCGCAAAGCGAAAGCGAAGCGAAGACGGCTGGCGAAAAAGCGCACGGAAGAGAGTTGGAGGAAGACCAGGCGAAAAAAAGGCACAACCAAGCGCTGAGGCGAGCGGTTCAGGCGTGGTCTGGCGGTGGTGGGAGAAATATCGTGGCAACGCCACACAAAAATCGAATCCATGTGGAAAATCATATGAAGTCATAACAGAATCTGCGAACGTTCGCCGTTATCCGTGATATTTTTCGGGAGATATGCCAGAACAATCTACATGCGACATGCGACATGCAAAAATATAGACCCACGTGGCGTGTGCTTGTGCTCCTCGCTTCTGTGCATGTGCTTCTCTCCTTATTCATTTCTCCTCCCGATAGATATCACATCAGCAAGGTACGCTCCGTGTGCACCAGTGCCGCCATCATCATCATCATCATCATCATCATCATCATCATCATCGTCTCTTGTCTTTCGTCTTGTGTTTCTTTCTGTTTGTTTGTTGGCGATGATGTATTCACTTCATTTGTACTCTGAGAATCGACCACGCGTGTATTGCCGCCGTTTTGGTGTGCTGCGCACCGGTCACTTTTCTCGTGATGAGACATCGTCTTTATTAGTCATAGTTACTCTGAAGCCAACGCTCTCTGTTGCACGTGTGTTGTGTTTACTTGTGTGTTCGTTGCGGTTCAGTGTGCGTTCGTGTGTGCGAACATGCTTCTCTCGTTGTCCATGACCCATCCTTGTGCAGGGCGCACATCATCATGCATCTCTTCTCATCTCGCCGCTCTTGTGCTGTCACGACTGCTCCCCTGTCTCTTGTCGCAGGCCCCCCATCAACATGGACTTCAACAACCATGCTACACTCGGACCGTGACCACTGCCGCTGCACTGGCCTGTGCTGACAAGACAACGGCTTCCCGGGCCCTTGTACTCGCTTCCCTCTCTCTTCCTTTCCCTTGTCTCCTTATGATTCAACCTCGACCACACCCATGGTGATTGAGGCTTTATTTCCTTTCACTTCTCGCACTTCTCGTGAGCGTGCAACCCTTTTCCTATGTTTCGATCTTCCCTTCTCTGTGCTGTGATGTGTGTGTGTGATGTGTACGTGCAACACGGCTGGCGAATGATGTCTTTGTAGACTAGAGTCACTGAAAGCTTTGGTCAACGAACCACTGCATGACTGAGAATTTTTTGCTCAATCGCTGACGCCTCCGTGTTAACGCACATGCATAGTCACACACACTGCACGCACAATCAATCCACACCTGTTGCTCGCTCGACTGCGCTGTGTGGATGCTTTTCCTGCGCTACACAACACATGGTGTTGGTGGCCCAATTTTAGTTATTGATGTGTGTTCGTGTGTGTCCTCTTTCGATTCAACGCGCATGCGTGCCCTTGTTGCCGTGCGCTATATCTTTCTTTAACCGTTGATTGAACAACGCTTTGTGACAGCGCGCGCGTGTGGTATTGAAACGTTTTTCCGTGGCACAATACACTATGTATGCCGACATGGCCGTTGTTTGCTGGTCTTTCAATCAAGTACACAAGCACAACATGATTCAAATCATCATCAAAGACATGGCAAGAACTAACAGCATAGAGGAAGAATGTCTATTAACACAAATGCATGCACTGTTTGTGGAATGTGTACAGCAAAGCTTGTGGCAGGCCACCGTGAACAAAGACAGGGGAGTGTAGGTGGGTGTGTGTCAATCAAGCCTCTTCTTCGTCTTCTTCCTCCACCATGATGAGCTGATGCGTGCCTGTGGGGTTGGCAAAGGAGAGGGAGGGGGTGATGTGTTTGTGGAGGATTGAGTGGGGTGGAGTGGAGACACGAATGCAAAATGGAACACACACACACACACACACACACACACACACACACACACACACACACACACACACACCTACCTTGCTTGCCGTTGTCGTAGAACTGGCGCTGGTACTGGTCGTCCTTCACGTGGCCAAGAAAGTCCAAGGGCTTGGAAAGCTCCTGCGCCACACATGCAAACAAATGCGCGCACACACATACACACACATACACACACACATACACACACATGCCAAAATGTTGTCGTTGTGTGAGCACCATATCGCAAACTGCAAGAAACAGGAAGCGACACGGATCGAGCACAAGCCCACGCAACTGCATTCCAACAGCAACCCCGTACCTTTGCGCCCTGCAAGTGGTGGCTCCACCCGTGGAAGATGGACGTAAACTCAAACGGCTCGCCACCCTTGATCAGCGTCTGAATGTCCTCCACGCTCGCGTTTCGCTGGGGCGGCAACTGTCGCACATACTCCTGTGTGTTGGTGACAATAGGATTAGGGGGCCGGATAGGGAGACGGGGTGGTGGGGGAAGGGAGGGTGGAAAGACAGGCGCGTGAGTCCGTGTTGCAGTGCAGGCGAAGATGCGAATCTGTGGCACTACGCACTCGCACGTACGAACCCACACGCTTTCAGCACGAACATGCAATGGAATGCACAAGAAACAAGTAAACAGACACACAGACACAGACACACACGCACACACATACAGACACACACGGACACACAGACACACACAGACACACACGAACACAAACACAGACAGACACACAAACACAGACAGACACACAAACACAGACAGACACACACACACAGAGACGCACACGCTGAGGACATGGGATGCACCTGCACGCTGGCTGTGGCGAGCTTGATCAGCACGTCCGATGCAAAGGGGCCAATCCACAAGTACACCGTGCCGTGCGTGTCGACAATTGCTGCATCCTCATCCATGAGATCGTCCTGGCAGAACCAGTCCGAACGCTCCTCGACCCTGAAGAAGCCGTCCCGGTTCGTGCACGCCCAGAACCGCGCGGCGTCAATCCGCGGGCCATCCCGCACCTGCGCAGTGGTCAAAGATGGGTGGTGGGTGTGTGTGGGGGGGGGGGAGTTAATGGTGTTGAATGCGTGCAACAGTATCAGACAATGTTGTGTTACGAGTATGTGAGTGAGTGAGTGAGAGAGAGAGAGAGAGTGTGTGTGTGTGTGTGTGTGGATGCACGGTAAGACAAGCGGCGAACAAGCAGCACGACCATGACACAACCACACAAAGCATGCACACGCGCACAAGTGTGTACGGGCATTCGTGGTGCCATACAAACGACGCACCGTCTCCGGCAGTTTGGATACACCGAGGGCAGAGAGGAAGAAGTGCTCAGGCTCATGGCCCTGTGCAATGACTTGCTTCGAGAATTGCGCCTGCACAGATGCACCACCACCAGCACACAAGGTCCCGAATGACACAAGTTGAGCATGAAGCAGTTGCTTCAACGCACAGCATCACTTGTTCCAGGACACACACACACACACACACACACACACACACACATTCACAACCACAGAGAAACAGCCGCCGCCCAAGTCCTCAGCGTACCCCCCAGATGGAGTGCTGGCCAAGCTCTTGCGCAGCGTCGAGCAGCGTCTTGCTCGCCTCGTCGCCGTGCCACACATACAGGATGCCACGGTCGTCCGCACCCTCAAACGGAACCTGAGGCGTATGTGTGTGTGTGTGTGTTTGTGTGTGTGTGTGCATGTCACAAACACTGACGAAAGTAGTGACATGAGCACACGCACACATACACGCACACACACACACGCATACACATACACACAAACAAATACACATCTTCCTGCGTGCAAAGCGCACCTGCAAGAGGTAGCAGTCTCTGCAGCAGATGAGGCCCGTGTTCAGCCGCTCCTGGACGGCTTTGGTGAATACTGTCGGCTTCCACTCGTGCACCCTGATACGCGAGCAGGCACAAACAACAAGCGTCAGCATGTGACAGCAGAGCACAGGAGAAGTGAGCGGTGATGCGTGTGGCGGCGGTAGTGGGAGCAGAGAGCCATGCAAGCTGGGATGGTGTTGTGAGCAGGGACGCAATGGTGCAGAAGGGCGTGTGGGTTTCACACCTGAACAGCCGCGGCGTCTTGTCTTCGAGGGCCTGATCATATGTACCCTGCACGCACACACACACACACACACACACATACACACACACACACCACAAGTTGGAAGAGGTGAGCCGCAACGGTACCAGAGAGGGGGGGGTGGATAGTATGGATAGAGACAGATGGGTTCATGCATGCAACACGCACACGCGCTCACACAAGCACACGCACACACGCACACACACATACACACACGCACGCATACACAAGCACACGCATGCGCATATACACACTGCGCTGGCTGGACACGGACCTCGTGGATGACCATTCCGCGGTCAAAGAGCGCCATGAAGTCGAGCGACTCGCGGTGCTGGAACTCGCGCTGGGAACGACGCACACACAGATACACGTACACATTCAGACACACGTACGCGCACGCACATACACACACGCACACACGTCGAGGCAGACCAAACATTCGTGTCAGAGAGAAGGTGTTGGCGTGGCGCATGCTTGGTCGTGCGTGAACGTGTTTGTGCAGTGATATACCCCATACAACCGCATGAGCAATGCCGTTTGCAGAATCAAGCAACACCACCACCAGTGCAGCGCACAAACCTGCACGCGGAGCTGGCAGCGGTACTTCTTCTGCACCAGCGCCTCAATGCGCTCCAGGCTGCCGCCAAACCGGAACTGCAACCACGCCATCTGGGCCACGAATACATACATACAGGTGAGTGCGTGAGTGTGCGTTCGCATGCATCGTCGCATATGCGTGGAAAAAAAACAAGCGGCCACTCAGCACGTTTGGTCTCCAAACACAGCAAAGGCGAAACACAGCACAACCACGCGATGACAAAACCACACACACACACACACACACGTGTGCACATGAACCTTGGAGACGTCGCGTCCTTGCCAGAAGTAGGCGACACATTGCAGCTCTTCCTCGCCCTCAAACTCATCATCATCTTCATCATCATCGTCATCGTCGTTTTCATCACCACCATCACCACCACCATCAGCGTCTTCACTGCGGCTGCCACCGCGACTGCCACTGCGCTGCTTCGAGCGTCCACTGGCTGATGACTCATCACCGCCTTCCTTCTCGTCGCCTGAGAAGCAAGCAGCGGACGCGGGGGATGGTGATGACAACAGTTGTGCGTGTGTGTGTGTGTGTGTGTGTACGTGCGTGCGTGTGAGAGTAGAGTGAGACACAGGACTTCAACTGCACTGTGCACGCGGTTGTGATGATTGAGATAATGGAACAGCACACACGCATACACGCACACGCGCATACACGCACATACACACGCGTACACGTAGACGCGCAAATGTGGTGGTGCTGCTGCTGTGCACGTACTCGCTGATCCTGGGACGGGCCGCCACTGGGAGCAGAGGTAGATGTAGCATTCGCCCGAGAAGAAGTGGCCAACACGCGACTTGTCAAGCACCTTAAAGTGCCCGCCTGATAGTTTGCAGGATAATGTGTGTGGTGGATGGAGACGTGAGGTGATGTGATGTGCTCCCAGGCAAAGGGGCAACACTACAAATGAAATGGCACTACCGTTGACCAGATTGTACCAGTTTGCAAGCACACACGAGACCACATACACACACAACACACAACACAACACACACACACACACACATGCGCCGACCTTTCAGCACGAATGCCTCCATGTTGTCGAGATCCGCCCAGAAGTTGTTCTCAAACGCCCGTGCATCCTCCTCCGGCATTGGCAGCGGCGGCGGCGTGAACAGATCGCCAACATCAACCTGACACCCGAGACACCACACCGCGCGCACACCCACGCACACCCACATACGCGCGCGCACATGTGTGTATGTGAGGGTGATAAAGAGGGTGGGGGGGCGAGCAAGGGCAGTGCAGAAATGCAACCAGGAAAGTGCTGTTAAGCCACTTGACCCAACCACGAAATGCAATCATTTTGCACACGTCCACAACAACACACGCACATATGCACATGAGCAACCGCGTATCAATTCAAACACCCACGCACTGCACCCACGCACGTGTGTTGCGTCAAAGAGGTTGAATTGGGAGGTGTTGAGGAGCTTTGCGAGCGGTGAAACGGTGAGCTGTTCCGGAAGGACATTCAGCATTCGCTGCTGGTCCGCCGGCAGCGTCGACTTGAGCGCGCGCCGCAGCACATTCGCCTCCTGTGCACATGGTGTATGAGTGTGGGTGAGTGGGTGAGTGGGTGAGTGGGTGAGTGGGTGAGTGGGTGAGTGGGTGAGTGAGTGTGTGTGTGTAGCAATTATCGTCATCATCCTTCTGAGCAGTCTTCGCCAACGGCAGCAGCAGCAGATGCAACGACACGAGCGCCATCACCGTCACCATCATCACCGTCAACGCACCACTTGGATAACGTCCTTTGCGCGGTGGTCAATCTTCAACACGTCATCCCAGCCCTCAAACTTGCTCTTGAACACTTGCGGCTCCGTGCCCTCCGTCACGGTGCTCAGCAGGAAGAAATCGGGTCGCGGCAGCACTTTCTGCAGCTCCAGTGCAACGCGCGCAGCAGCAGCACGCACAAGCCGGCTGCCAACGTGGTGATGGTGTGTGTGTGTGTGTGTGTGTGTGTGTGTGTGTGTGTGTGTGTGTGTGTGTGTGTGTGTGTGTGTGTGTGTGTGTGTGTGTGAAAGAGGGTAGGTGGGTTTGATTTCACGCTACAGTTGCAACAGAGCATAAAGCAACGATGCACGAAGGTACGCACACACCAACGCGCCAATCGAAACTCTCACAACTCACCTTGATCTGTGACCGATCCAGATGTACATGTCTGCCCAGTGGTCGATGATGTAAACGCCCGTGCTTGCAAGCATGGCGCGGGAAATGGCTCTGCCTGCAGGCACAACCTGCGGCAACTCAAGGAAGCCGTCGCCCATGTGCATCTCGTGCAGCTTGATGGTCGGGATCATGGCCTGAAGCGCCTGCGAATGTGGTGACAGTCATGATGGTGGTGGCATCGTGGTTGTAAGGGTATGCATGATGACATGTTGGAGGGGGCGGCTGCATCTTGCGGCAATTGTGCAGCATCATTCATGGCAGCGGGCAATTGCCGTCATCCGCAGACAAGCAAACACGTGGTACACGGCCGCACAGACAGCAACAACAGCTGCTCGTGCATTCATTCCATCATCAGGGGTGACGGTGTAAGTCGCACCTCAACATCAGCGTCTACGCGGTCAATCTTGGTTGTGTCGTCGTCACCAAAGATGTCAAGAAACTCGTCAGTCTCACTCCCCTGCTGCACCACGACCACCTTCATGGTCGTGCCCTTTGTGGCCTTCTCACAGAACAAGCACGCCTTGCGCTGTGTCACAAGGCCTGTTCCTTTGCCAACCCAAAGCCAGATGGTCTTCATCTCGTCCTCGTCCACAACATACACGTTGCCTTTGCGCAGCTATGCAAGCAGGGGGGTGTAAAGCAGGAAAGGAGTGAGGTGGGGGATGTAAGTGAGCGATGACAATTGCAGGGGTTGAGAGATGAAAACGGCAACCAACACCACGACGTGTCCATTCGACGAAGCACACACGAAGTTTAGATCACACACACAACAAACACACACACAACACAACACACAAACAACACGCATTCAGCACACACACACACACATCATAGAGACGCACCTGCTTCTTCTCTGTGGGCACGGCGTATGCGGTGAGAGAGACTTTCCCCTTCAAGTGATACATGCGCGTTGGCCGCACCACTTCTTCGGTCGTGTAGAACCCAGACTCCGTTCCACCCTGTGTGTGTGTGTGTGTGTGTGTGTGTGTGTGTGTGTGTGTGTGTGTGTGTGTGTGTGTGTGTGTGTGTGTGTGAATGGGCCACACGAGTCATTGGCAACAAGGCGCAACGTCGCAGCCACCGCCGCCATCAACAGCAACACCATCACCATCACCACCATCAACAACATCATCACCACCATCAACAACAACATCATCAGCACCATGAACACCGATCCAGCGTACTTCGATGTAGTTGATCTTGTTGCCAAAGAGCAGCAAAAACTCCCGGCTTTCATCCTCTTGCTCTTCGCGCTGTGATGATGCAGGTGTCGAATTGGAAGAGAATGGTTGTGATCAGTCACGATGTGCGAAACACACGCACACAAAACCACAAACGCACACGCATATTCACACACACACACACAAACACAGACAAACGCGCGCGCACGCACACACGCACGCACGCACACGCGACTGCACTACGGCGCGTGATGGCATCGCTGCACACCTGGCAGAGGTCGTCGACGTGGAGATATGCGCGCAGATTGACGGCGTTGATGGCGGCGCTCGCTTGTTTGTCGAGGGATGACTTGGACCCGATCCAGAAGTACACCGTGTGCACAATGTCTTGCACTGCAGCAGCACCACCACCATAACCAGCGCAACGGACGAGAGAGTGTGAGTGAGTGAGTGAGTGAGTGGCGTGTGTGAGTGAGTGTGTGAGTGAGTGAGTGAGTGAGTGAGCGAGAGAGTGTGTATGTATGTGTGTGTGTGTGAGGTTGATGTCACAACATGGTGAATGAGGCCGCGAAACAACAACCATTGGCGCAAGCAAACACGAATGAACTTAAACTCGCGTGTGTAGGAGGTCAGATACACGTGCAAGGACACGCGCTGATATCAACTCACACACACATGCACATGCACATGCACATGCACGCTCACACCTTCGTTTTCCTTTGCATCAAGGACAATGTAGCAGTCTGCTTCATAGAATGTGCCGTGATCCAACTCGTTCACAAGCGCAGGCGCAAAGTCCTCAATGCGCCAAATCTTGGTGCCTACATACACAAAGGAAAGCCACAGGAAGGTCGTAGCAACACGCACGCGCGCGCCCGCGACAACAACAAGAAGGTCAAGCGTGAGATCCACTACCACGAACGCCACACACACACACACACACACACACACACACACAAAATACACCCTCGTAAACACGCGCACACACAAACGGCATCCCTGACCGAGAAAGTCGTCAAAGTCGTCTCCAAAGAGCGTTTTGCCGTCCACTTTGGGGTTCTTGATCATTTTCTTCCACGTTTTCGGTTTCCGTGGACTTGCACCGACACTGGACTTGAGGTCCCCTTTGCCGGCCTGCCCTTCCTGTCCTTCCTGGACCTCTTGTGGCTCATCGCCCGCGTCAGTCGCTGTCGTGCTTTGGGCAGCAGCCGAGTCTGCGCATGTGCGTGACAACGTGACAACGTAGCAACACCACGCAAGGAGGTGCAAGGAGGACGTGCGGGTGAACCAAGCAAAGTGCGTGACATGAACAGATGGAAATCGGGGCACAACGCACACGCAACAAACAAAACACATGAGCCAGCATGACAGAGCACTATGCAACGCTGTCAAGCCACCCAGCGCACAACAATCACGCAACACGACATCGCCCAGCACAGCAACACGACCGCCACAATAACAGTACCCTCCCCACCCCTGCCGCCCACAGCACATGTGTGAAGACACTGCGGCATCACCTTGAAACGAATCGAGCAGCTCTGGCGTCTCGTTTGCGTATTTTGTGCTGTCTGTGTCGGTGAGGCCACGCAGAATGTTCTCTGCCTGCTTGCGCTGAGACACATCCACCTTTGATTGGTTGGCCCATGGACGTGCGGAAGTGTGTGTGTGTGTTGTGTGTGTTGTGTGTGCGTGAGCAAAGAAACGCAGACCGCACGCAGAGCAAGCTGTATCGTTCAGACAATGCCAGCGCACACACACATACGCACACGCACACACACACACACACACACATGCACACGCACACATGCACACACACCCTCTCCTTCGTCCCCCCCCCATCTTTACTCTCTCCGCAGCCGCACCTTGACGCGTGTTGGCACGCGCGCCTCTGCATGTGTGACGCTGTCATCGCCACCACGCTCGTCCCTCAGGCCCGGGCCCTCCAGCGCGTGGATGTGTCCGCGCTGGTGACTGCTCGACTTGATGGCCATTGACCCCGACGTTCGTCGGGCAGCAGCAGCAGCGCGCCCCATGTCAACCCCATAGCACGACGGCGACCGCGGTGGGCAGGGCCTTGTGGTGGCGCTGGTGCTTCTGCTCTCTGTTGCCATCTGCACGCCATCACGTGTGTCTGCGGCAGCAGTTGCGGGCGCATCTGTTGCGTGTGCTGATGCTGATGCTGATGCTGCTGCTGCTGTGCCAGTGCCATGCCTTCTGACATGTGCGCGCGTGCCGTGTGCCGCCCCTGGGATGTCGAGAAGGCGTTTTGGCGGGAGAGAGGGGTTGCCCGGGTTGCTGCGGGCCGAGAAGCGACCGCCGGCAGCGAGCGCAGGCAGATGGTGCAGGGCCACAGGCAGTTGCGTGATGGCATTGCTGTCAAGACACAGATCCTGGCAACAACGGTGGGAGACCGCAAGATGGCGTGACGTGGTGTGATGGTGTGATGGCGTGGTGGTGAGGTAAAGACGACGTGGTTGCGGGATGGCATGGGAGCAGAGCTGGCGCAAGAGGCGAACATGAACTACACACAAAACAGCACCACGCACATGTGCGCTGTTGCACGTGTTCCACATGTATACCTTGAGGTGTTGAAGTGTGCACAGTGCATGGGGAACATCTGTGATGCGATTGCGGGCAAGACGCAGCACCTCCTGCCATGATGATAGTAATGATAGTGGTGATAGTGGTGGGGAGTGTGTGCGCAGTGAGTGAGTGAGTGAGTGAGTGAGTGAACCACGAGGTGCGTGAACATCTATCCATGATATGGTGTGGCGCAGCCTGCAGACAAACACTGCGCTGCAAGCACCCATGTGACACGTGTCAGACCAGGTTGGCGAGGGCTTCAACTTCGTCAGGAATGGCCACAATATTGTTGCCGTTGGCGTACACGCGCACAAGCGATGTTACGCCGCACACGGGCTGTGATAGCAACGAACAACGTGAGGCGAGGTGCAAAGGGCGTGCAATCACTGTTGTGGGGGGGGGGCTGTCAACACTGACAACAGGAGAGGTGCAAGAAGAATGGACACACAAATACACATACACGCGCACGCACGCACGCACACGCACACGCACACGCACACGCACACGCACACGCACACGCACACGCACACGCACACGCACACGCATGCATGGGTATATTCAAGGGTGCCTGTTCGCATAACACGCACGATCAAACACAACAGGAGCCACACCTTCAGGTCTCGGAGTGCGTTGCGAGAGACGTTTAGAATGCGCAGTGACTGCAGGTCCTTGATGGAGCCTGGAATGCGCACAATCTGGTTGTCACTAAGATTCACTTCGCGAAGGTTTGGAAGGAGCGTGAGCACCTCAGGAAATTCTGCAAATTCGTTCTCGGCCAAATCAATCTCCTCCAAGCAGATGCACTCCGCAAGCTCCGGTGGCTGAGGGGCATTGGCAGTGGCAGCGGTGGCGGTTGTATATTATGCGAGAAGGGTGGTGTGAAGCGAGGTGAGAGAACATGGTTATCGCAAACAGAAAGCACACACGCCCACACACACACACACACACACACACACACACACACACACACACACACACACACACACACACACACACACACACACACACATACACACACACACACACACACACACAATCATCCTCTCCTCCTCTCCGCCATCAGACCAGGGTAGCGGCGCGGCGAGCTGTGCCCCGGAGGACGATGCGTACGAGATGCTCCAGCGCCGACACCGCCCGCAGCGCCCCGGCCGTGTTCGCCAACGGGTTTCCGGACAACAGCAGCGTGCGCAGGTTTGCAAGGCTGCAGACGCACACACACACACACACACACACATGTGCAGAGTAGTGATGGTGGGGGTGTTGAAACGGCAATGGTGGTATGTCAGGCGTGGCGGTGATGGTGCAATTGAGACGAACCACGTGTGTGAGTAGCATGAACGGGGATTTGCGCACACTCACGAAAGCACGCACACACGCACACACACACACACACACGAAAGCACGCACACACACGCACACACACACGCACACACGAGAGCACGCACACACACACACACACACACACACACACACACACACACACACACAGTGATTTTTTTTTTCTTTTTTTTTACTTCTTTTAAAACTGGGAGAGAATGGTGAGAGAGGGGTGGAGATTGATTTAAGGAGATCACTGTGGTCTATCTTGTATAAAAGACGCGAAAAAGGCCTTACACTTGTTTGGCTCTGAT
>NW_004754925.1:847983-864845 GCF_000188695.1 Salpingoeca rosetta | reverse complement strand
ACACACACACACACACACACACACACACACACACACACACCGTCGAAGCTGCGGGCGGGGAGGGTGGTGATTTTGGTTGTGGCTGAGATCAAGGAACTCAATGTCGGTGACCTTGACAAGAAAGACGCGGGAAAGGTCCTTCAGCTTGTTGTGGCTCAGATCCAGCACTGTACACGTACGCAAACACACATAGTGCGAGTGTGAGCAGTGGCAGCGAGTAAAGTTGTAGATATGGCAATTCGTAGGGACAAACATGCACACGCACACGCACACACGCACACGCAAACACACACACATATACACAACACACACGCACACGCACGCGCACACGCACACACACGCACGCGCACACGCACACACACGCACGCGCACACGCACACACACGCACGCGCACACGCACACGCACGCACACACACACAGGCAACGCACCAAGGAGACCCGTTGCCTCTGTCATGCCCTCTGGGATGCAATCGATGCTGTTGGAGGAGAGGTCGAGCGTGGTGAGGTCCTCCAGCTTGTACAGTTCGCGGGAAATGTCTTCGGCTTCAAGCGCGTTGTTGGCCGCCCGGAACGACCGCTGCAATACAGGTGGCGCAGCACCATCACGACAGCGTGTCCTTGTGAGAAAGCAATATGTGGGCAGCTACGCAGGCAGGCAGGCAGGCAGGCAGGCAGGCAAACAGATGGAGAAGCACGCAAGTACACGCAAACACAGCCATGTGCACTCACCAAGCTGGTGAGTTGTGTGACACTGGGTCCGATGCTGAGCAGCTCATTGTTCTTGATGGAGACGTACTCCAGCTTGGGCAGCCTGCAAAGCGGCAGCATGCAACACCAAGGGTAAGCACACACCATACTGAATTGACATGTACCCACGAACAGAGAAAGAGAACACACACACACACACACGCGCGCGCGCGGCACAAACAAACGTGTACACACACACACACACACACACACACACACACACACACACACACACACACACACACACAGCACAGCACAGCACGCACCTGTTGACGGCGGATGGAAGCATGTCCAGATCACAACTGTTGAGTTTGATCCAGCGCACGTTCAACAGCCGATCCACCTCGGACGGGAATGGGTCATCCTAAAATCCAAACACACCCCAAAGTGAGCTGCTGCAAAGGCATCTCAGCACTTGGCAATGCAACGCACGCCTGCTGCACACACAAGCGCGGTACGCGTGGCACTGCGAAGAACAAACACCACAAACAACACAGCAACTCAACACCACAAACAACACATCCATCCACATATGCACACATACCCATGAACACACATCCATCCACGTATGCATACATACCCATGGACACACATCCATCCAAACACACACACCTTGAAACTGGTTCCGGAGATGTCCAGACCCCTGAAGAACTTGAGAACGGACATGACAATAGCAGCTCACTGCGCAGAGTGCGTGTGTTCTTCTTCGCAAAACACGCGCTCATACATGCACCTTGAGCCTCTCAAGCTAGACAGGAAAGGAAGGCCCTTGGCTCGCTCGCTCGCTCGCTCGCTTGATGCCTCAAGACTGTGTTCCTCTTCCTCTTCTTCCTCTGCTTCGTTCGTGCTTGCCTGGTCTCGTCCGTTTTCTGTGAAATTTGCAAATTGCACCGCAACGGCTGCGTGTGGATGCAATTTGCAACTGCAGTGTGCGATCGTTTGTGTCTCTCTCCACTCTCTCTCTCTCTCTCATCTGCTTGTTCTGTTGTTCCAGTGCCCCCACTCATCCCCTCTCTCACATCGCATCACATCACATCCACCCTCGGTTCACCCTCGGTTCACTCCAGCAACAACAGCCAAGCATGGTGAGAGGCGTGGCCCAACGTGTACATGCATGCGTGCGTCTGTTGTAATGAGTGCTTGTGTGCGGATCCCAAGCACGAGGATCCAGAAGAGAGTGCACTGATACTGTGGTGGAGATGCTTGTACCTCTTGTGCGCCTTGCTGTTGTTACGTGGTGTTGTTGGAACGGGATGTGATGCGCGGCTGCTTCTTTGATCTCACTTGGACGTGCATGTCCCTTCCTTGCTCTGCTCTTTGCTATGGCTGCAGTCGAAAGTTGATATGTCCCTCGATGCTCTCATTGAGCAAGACCGCGCAGGTACTGTGTTTTGCTGTTTGGTTTGTCCGTGGTTGCGTGGCGCAGTATTGCTGTTGTGTCAGTCATGATCCTGTTGGTACATGCCCCCCCCCCCTTCTTCGTCTTGTTGGACCGCCCCCCTCCCAAAGATTAGCTGCTGATCACCCTGGCCTCCTTGCCATCCACCGATTCCACTCGCTCACGCTCACGCACACTGGTTGCATACCGTTGTGTTTGCTGCTTTGTGCTTGCGCCCTTGCTTGTATTTGCTGCGTTATGTGTAGAGCGCCAGACCCGCGGTCGTGGTCGCGGTGGCCGTCGCGGTCGTGGTCGCGGCCGTGGTGCCAGCAGCAGCCGCCCGCGCACACAGGACTCGCGTCGCCGCAACGCCCCTTACACCTCGCGCTCGGTATGTGGTCGCCGCCGCATGCCAACCGGAACGCGCGGCCTTCATTTTGGCTCCTTCTGAACCCTTGACCCATCAAGCCCACTGTCCAACCCCTCTCCGAATCACCCTCACCCTCTACCTGCCTTCCTCATCCTCTTCGCCCGCTATCCTCATCATGGTGATCGTCATGAACGCCGTCGTGCCCACGCGTCCTTGGCATTTCAACGCCATCCAATACAGCCCCGCAACCAGTTCTACCAGCACGACAGCCGCGCATTTGCCGGTAAGAAACCGATGTGCCCGAGACAGTGGCGGTGATGGCGGCGGTGAAAGGGAGAGGATACAGCATCATGCGAGAGAACACGTGATTGACGATCGTCCGGCGTGGGTGATCGTGTCGGTGGTGGCGTGAATCCAACTGAGGAGGATACTTGAATCTTTGATCCTCCCAAACCAACCTACTTTACACACATACACACACACACACACACACACACTCACACTCACACTCACACTCACACTCACACACACTCGACCCGCCCTCACACCACGTCTTGCGTTACGTTGCGGTGCATTATTGCGGTGCAGCCCCAATGTCTGCGCCCGCGCCCACCCCGCGCTCCGCCAAGCTTCTTGTGGAGAACCTCGACTACGGCGTTACAGAGTCGGACATTGAGGTCAGCAAGCGTCGCTATTTGTGTGGGTGTGGGTGTGCTCTCGTGCGTGCGTGTTCATGTGTGCGTGCTCTCGTGCGTGCGCGTTCATGTTTGCGTGTGTTCACGTGTGAGTGGTTTTTGTCAATGGTCGTGGCTGCATCCAAACATTCATGTGCGTGCACGCAGCCCAGACCACGCCATGCCATATGCTTATCCCTCACCCTCCTCCCTCCACCCGGCAACTTGTTGACATGTGTGTCCCTGCAGCAACTGTTTGGCGCCATTGGGCAGCTCGTCGACTACTCGATCCACTACGACCGCGCCGGCCGCTCCCTCGGCGTCGCTGAGGTCGAGTTTGCCCGCAGGTACAGCTCACGCTCTCACACATTAACACACATTAACACACACACACATGAACACACACACACACACCGTTGTGGTGGAATTTGTCTGCTTCTGTTTTCCCCAAATACGGCCACCGTTTGCGTGTGCTACTCGCTGGCCTCACCTTTCTCCCCCTCAAATGCACTGCGCGCGTGTGCTCACGGCTGCAGCAAGGACGCTGCAGCCGCAGTTGAGGAGTACAACGGGCGGTATCTTGACACAAAGCCGATGAAGGTGTCCTTTGTTGGCCGCCCCGGCGACCTCGTCCAACGCGTCCCCGTCCCCGTCCCCGTCCCAGGTGCAGTTACGCACGCCAGCCGTCGTAGTAGTGGTGGTGGTGGCGGTGGTGGTGGTGGCGGTGGTGGTGGTGGTGGTGGTGGTGGTGGTGGTGGTGGTGGTGGTGGTGGTGGTGGTGGTGGTGGAATTGCTGCTGGGAGGCGTTTCGTGGATGGGTAATGAGGATGAGGATGGTGCAAGCTGGCCAAAGGTGCTGCATGCTTTTATCCGAGCAGATCCCACGATACACGTGGTGGCTGCCACTCTTATATCTTTTGTCACTCCAGCCTCCTCCTCCTCTTCCTCACCACCACCACCACCACCACCACCACCACCACCACCACCACCAATCGTCACCAACATCACGCCTGCAGTGTCGTCTGGGCCGCGTGTGCCGCGCTCCTCCCGCGGGGGCCGCACGACGCGTGGTCGCGGTGCCCAGCGCGGCCGTGGCAGTCGTGGACGTGGTGCTGCCAACCGCCGCGAGAAGAAGGAGACACGTGAGTGCAACCACGAGAATTGGCGACAGTGCGTGGGCAGTTTCGGTACTTGCAGTTGTAGCTCGCCTGTGTTGTCGTTGTTCCGTGTGCTTCCTTCTCCTTCTTCGCGTCCTTCTTTGCAGACGCTCTCCCACACGCACACTCATATACACTCACTCATACACACTCATACACTCACTCACACGCATCTGTTCATGCATACAACCCCTCTTGTCCCACTCTCACGTCCATCCGTTGCTTCCTTCCATTGCTGCCCCTCCCCGCCCCATCAGCTGTGAGCAAGGATGCACTTGATGCACAGCTTGACCTGTACCAGACTGGAAAGGTCTCTGTGGACGCATCAGACCTTGATCGCCAGCTCGACGAGTACCAGCAGAAGCAGGACCAGGTGCTGTGCTGTGCTTTTGAGTGTGTCTGTGTCTGTGTCTGTTCATGTTGTGACTTGTGAGCACTTGGATGCGTAGGCTGCTGTCTTTCGCCGCCACAACAACAACAACAACAACAACGACGACGACGACAACAACAACAACAACAACAACAACAACAACAACAATGCATTTTCCAACAACTCCACCCCATTCACTCACTCCACTGTACTCGCGCCCACCTCGCTCACACCCACCTCGCGTCAACTGGCATTGCAGGAGGCCGCCGCCCCTGCTGCCGAGGAGACGGCCGCTGATGGCGACGCCGAGCCCGCCGCTGAGGAGTAAACATGTGCTTGCAGGCACACTTTCGTGCTTGCACGAACGCATGGCTCTCAGCCCTTGCTGTAGTCAAGTCGTGTCACCGTTTGCTGTTGACGAAGCTTGGTTTTGTGTCCATGTTGGTTTGCTGCTGTTGTTGATTGCGTGTGGGCGTGCTTGCTGTCCAGTTGCGCTGTTGTGGGCAATGCATGGCCCAATCGGCCAACCAGCTTGTGCCTGGCTCACGTCAATCATTAACTGTGTGTCGTGTTGTGTCAGATCTTGACTTTGTTCTGTTGCGCTGTGTCATGTATCTTTTGTCGTGTGATCTTGCGTGTGCATTTCCGTGTGTTGTTCGTGTGTTGGTGTGTGCGGTTTTGTTTGTCCTCTGTCAACAAGGAACAACACCCATAAAAACCCCAAACCAACAACACATCATGGACCGCACACGGACGGCGGTGGCGGTGTGGTGTTCAATTCTCTTCTATCGTTACTTGACACGCGCCAGCGATAACAGGAAAGAACAAAAAGCCAAGAGGAGAGAAGGCATGCAGCAAGTGTGTGTGTGTGTGTGTGTGTGTGTGTGTGTGTGTGTGTGTGTGTGTGTGTGTGTGTGTTATGCAGCTGTGGCTGCGGGAAGAACGTTGATGATGAAATGCGCAATGACACCGACGATGACGCTGAGCAGGAGAACAAGCAATCCCGTTTGCCAAGCTGGTGTGCATTGCAACAAGTTGAGAGAGAAAGGGGCGGGAGGGTGACGTGAGTGGGCAAGTTGTCGTCGTGTCTGTTGTGTGTGATTTGGCATGAACAAAGCTGCCGTGCAATCACCCAACCTTTCACCCTTCCACGATCACACACACACACACACACACAAGATCACACACACACACACAAGATCACACACACACAAGATCACACACACACACACACACACTCACACACACACACACACGACGACAACAGTGCACCTGGAGTTGCCTTGACGGGAGTGAGGAAGCACGCCTGGTCACCAGATACGCTGATGACGGCCTCTTGCTGCGTCTCTGATGGCGGCACAAATGCCAACGATGTCACAAACAGCACGTGCGGCTGCGCCCGCACCAGCACCTGCGAGGTGTGTTTTGGAGGGGGGGGGGCATTACTTTGATTGAGGGCGGTAGACTGTGGGGTGTGGACAGTGTGGTGTGGTGTGGACGGTGACCTGGGCATGACAAAGTGTGCATGAATTGTGCACAACAGTGTGTCTGCTAATCGAGGACAAGCAGCACTGCCATGTGCAGGGCGTGTGCGGATCTAACCTTGAGAGTTTCTGCATCAAGGATGGTGACACCACCCTCCACATCACCCACGGCGCAATACTGGCCAGAGGGGCTGTGCAGGGTTGATGGAGTGGGTACAGCCGGCAGGATGAAGCAGGCGCCCATGCGCATCATGAGCAAGCACGTGAGACCATGTGATGCAAGTGGCAGACGCAAGCGTGCACGCACGTGCACTTGAACAACAAAACAACAAACACAAAGGGCGCAAAGGGCGCAAAGGGCGCATATCAACACGCACTGCAGGGAGTGGGGAGCGAAACTGCAACATGAACAACAGCAAGAGCAGCAACACTACCACCACCACCACCACCACCACCACCACCACCACCACCACCACCACCAGCAACATAGTCCGCTGAGCAACCACAGCAGCGCTGAGAGCGCACCTGGTTGCGAGCGTTGTGAGGGCGGGTTTTCGTAGCGGCTGCAGCGCTGTTGGCGCCCATGTTGCCGCGTCCCACTGAACGACAAATGCCTTGTCTTTATTTGGGTCTCGCGCATTGCTTGCCGTGAACAGAAAGTCGTCGTGTTCGCCAATGCGGGCGAATGCACACGCCCGCTGCACATGCGTCTCGCTCCGCCTGTGTGTGTGTGGGGAGGGGGGGGTATGTGTGTGTGTGTGTGTGTGTGTGTGTGTGTGTGGTCAGAAACGCAAGCGCATGAGAGTGTACAGACACGTTGACACTGTTGCGCACATGCATATGCACCACACACGCAGCAACGCAACGCACCATGAAATGGTCTTGTGCATCTTCTTTGTAACAGTGTGCCAGACGGCCACCTCTGCTGACCCCCGACGTGCGCATGCCAACAGCTTCCCCGACGCATCAAACGCCAACGACTCCACCTATTGACAAGTGTGAGCAGTGAGCAATGAGTGGGGGGCGGATGGTGAGTGACAAAATCCTGGGAAAGAGCAAGAGCAAGGGAAACAGAGGCTTTACACGCACACACACACATCCACACACACAGTGATGGCACCTTGCTGCCGAGTCTGATGGTGTGTGGATCCTCAAGGGCTGGGAACGGCCACACACGCACCACGCCTTCCTCTCCACCGGTGGCTGCCAACATATGAGTGCGTGCGTGTGTGTGGGGGGGGGAGATGAGGCAAGCAGGTGGACGTGGAGGGCGGTGCGATTGCAAGTACAAGGCATCATCTGTGATCCGCGTTTGCATGCAAACAGCCGGGCATGGAGCTCACCGAGCCATCGACCACTGGGACTGAACACTGCCGCTGCCACGACTGCATCCTACATGCGTGTGTGCGTGTATGTGTGTGTGTGTGTGTGTGTGTGTGTGTGTGTGGGTGGGTGTGTGTGTGGCTGGGTGCATAACTTGAAGTAAAGACAGGGCAACGAGAGTGGTGGCATGCAGAGTGTTTGTTATGTACGCGTGCGTGCGCTTGTGTATTGATGTGTTTGTGTGTGGTTCTAGATTGCAAACGAGTTGGGCGAGACGTACGTCCTTGTCAAAGTCTGCGGTGATTGTTGCTGTTTCCTTGAAGGAGCTTGATCCATCGAAATCAAACACGACCACGTCCCCGTCGATGCTGCTGACAACTGTTCTGCAGTTCTGTTCAGTACATCCCGCAGGCAGGCCGCAATGGCGTCAACAAACACGCCATGGCATGCCGTGTGATATGTGCTTAATTTGGGGGGGGGGCGGGTATCTTCAAGCTGACCCGCTAACCATCACACACACACACACACACATTCTCACACACCATCACACACTCGCTCGCCATCACACACTATCACACACACGTGCGCTCACTCACTCACACACGTACACTCACTCACACACACACGCCACTCACTCACACACGCCACTCACACACTCACACACACACACACACACTCGCTCACTCACTCACTCACACACACACACACTCACTCACACACTATCGCACACACACACACACCATCACACAATCCCACACACCGGGTGTGAGGCGACAAGGTTGAAGGTGCCACGCTTGTCGACGTGTGTGGCCAGCACGGTGGATGAGGCGTCCTTGAGGTGCAATGCCGTCAGTGCATTTGGTACACCGTAATCACCCTTGCCACCGCCACCACACACAAACACCACACACCCTCGTTGCTGCCGTCCCTGCTGTTGCTGTTGCTGTTGTACACAGCAACCGTACAGTGGAGCCTCCTCAAAGTGCTGGAGCACGCTTGCCCTTTTGCGCACCACCTTCGCCGCGCCAGCAGGCTTCTTCTTCTTCTTCTTCTGCTGCTGCTGCTGCTGCTGCTGCTGCTGCTGCTGCTGTGTCTTCTTGCCTGGCATGGCGTGAACCTCGCTTGGCTTGCTCGTTGTCTGGTGGCTTGGTTTGCTCTGTTGTTGTTGTTGATGATGATGATGATGATGATGATGATGATGTGTGTGTGCGGTGTTGGCAGTCGCTCGCGCTGTGTTTGTTTGTCTTTCTGTTTGTGTCTCCTTGCTTCGCACGAATCAACAAACCTCTGCTTTTCGCTGACTCAGCACAAACTTTTGAATCGGCATTCGAGTGCAAGATGAGGTGATGTGAGATGCACTTCCGCAATGAATGCAAGCCAAACGCGCTGCCAATGACATCAACGCAACCAGCACGTGACGCTCGCAACGAACAGACGAACGTCATCCCCGCATTCCTGTCCCGATGCAAGACCATCCAAGATGTTGTTGGACTGGCGTGCTTGTTGTGCTTGTTGTGTGCTTTGGTGGTTGCTGTTCTTGCAACCGCACGACTGCAGGTTTAAGCGTGTGCCAAGCAAGCAGCAAGCTCCATTGAAACGCCTGAATCTCACCCAACACGGACCCCAGCTCCACCGAAGCCTCTACACACATTGTCCCACAACACAAGAAAGCGAAGTGGGAGCGAATTGCAAGCGAAGTGGAAGCGAAGTTGGAAGCGAAGGCCAACGAAGCCTAAACCTTCCCGTTGCTGTGTCTTGCTTGTGCGTCTCCCTCCACCTTCGTCGACATGCAGCGTGCAAACGAATCAGTCAGGTATTGCTTTGCTTGCTTGCAGGCACACGAAATTTGTTGGATGATGCGCACCAATGGCCGGCGTGCACACGGAACGTGCCAGCCGCCCCCAAGCACACAACACAATCCTACCCAAGCGTTGGCAATCGTCATGCGCACACAGGGTTGCATATCAATGCACCAGCACCTTTGTGTGTCACAGAGTGGTGTGCATGTCGTGTGGCGTGCTGGACAACGACGCAGTCTTGCAGGTGGTTGTCTGCATCTCACTGACTGGTTGGCCGAAACGCCACGACTCAAGATTACACACACACAGACACACGCACACAGAAACACGCAACACGCCCCTCCAACCGCACCCAACCCAGCCGAAACAGACTCACCACACGGCGCGTTAATGACGTGTCGTGTGTCGGGTGTGGTGTGACACACACACCGTTTCCACACGCGCCAACCAAACGTGATGTCTTCTTGCTTGTTGTTTTGTTGCTTGCTTCTTGCATTGCACCACTGACAACACCAACCACAACAAAACAAGTGCACACACACACACACACACATGCAACGCACACATCACCTTTCCCGACCCAAGCAAACACAACTTCCCTCGCCGCCCAGTTTTGCCTCGGACTCCCCAAGCACAGGACGGACACACGTATCGCTCGCAGCAGACACATGCATCGTCAATGACCGCACGCAGGCACTCACGCACACTCATTCACACAATACACAGCCCACCTTCGCCGTCATTGAACGTGAACCAACCACTCCCCCACATTCATTTTCTCCACCACATCCTGGAACCAGCAACAGCCAAGCAAGCAAGCAAAGCCACACCAAAAGCACAAACCCGCTCCCCTCTCAATATCATCGCCTTTGCCTACCATTTGCTCCTGAACACGCGCACACCAAAGCCAAACAGCTCAATCAGCGACCCCAGCCATCACCGCCATGGCTCGCAGGACCCTCTCCCTCACCATCCCCACGCTGGACCGCCGTGCCAGCGACGCCGCCCCAGATCAGCCCCCGGCCATCTACACCACGACGACGACGACAACCACACACGCCAGCACCATGAGCTCAGACTCGGCCTCGAGCCACAAGCATGCGGCGTCACACACGCACAAGCCCATGCAACACACCACCAGCAGCAGCACCAGCAGCGGCCTGGCCATGCGCCGTGGACACACCACCGCATCGCTCTCCCTCTCCCTGCCAACACCCGATGTCCACAACGACGAGGACACCACAGAGGAGTGCTTCACCCCAGAGAGCCTGGACGCGCTCTTCGAGGCCGCCACCATCTCCAACCTCACCTCCCCGACCGTGTCCGATGTCAGCGACGTGAGCGACATTTGCGACAGCGCCGTCGCCACGCCAACCCACACCGGCGCCGCCACGGCCACCGACGACGACGTGGAGATGGAGCTCGAGCACAGGTTCCTGCACATCGCGCCGCCGCTCGCGCCACCGCCTCGCAGAACCGCCGCAGCCATGCCGCAGCGCCGTGCGCACACCCCGACCCGGGCCACCTCCGGCACGCAATCGCCCGTCTTCGGCCGCCGCCGCAGCGCCTCCGATCCGCGCGTCCTGGAGCGCCTGCTCATGGCATCGCCGCCAAGCCCACGCCTGGACCGCAGCAGGAAGCGCCCACACAAGCCCGCGGCGCTCAGACACAAGCAGCCAGCGTCCGTCCTCTCCTTCGCGTGCACACACCAACACCACCTCTCCTAACAAGCACCACTCGCCTTTGTGATGTTATTTCCCCTCTTGTGTGCACGCCTATGGCGCTCTCTTTAACTTATTCGGGCGGTCTCCTTGCTCATGATGTGAAGGTGATGCTTTTGGTTTTGCTTGCGGTGTCGTAAGCGACGAACCTCTTCTTCTTCCTCCTCCTCCTCTTCTTCCTCTTCCCTTCCTTCATAAGCATCCTCGACTCGCTTCTCTGCTTGGTGCCTTACTTTCTGGTTTTCTTTATTCGTAGTTGTGACACGATGTGACCATCATGCATGGTGGTATTCGAGCAATACATGCACACATCCAACACACACTGTGAACGAGCCAAGGAAGGAAAGAAAGAGGGAGGGAAAGAAAGGAATCAAGGACGGGTAGCTAGCTGAAACGAAGCAGGGTGGGGGAAGGGTACGGAGCAACAAAGGGAACAGCACAGCACAAAGGGAGGTCTTAGACAACAGCAAGAAAGCCGAGACACGGTCCGTCGCGCAGCCACACACACACACACATACACATACACACACACACACACACACACACACACACACACACACACACACACACACACACACTCCCGCGACTTGGATTCCGTTACTTGGCTTGGCGTGCTGGTATGCGGCATGCCTGCATGCTTCCCAGGTTGTTACAGCTGCCATCTTGGCTGCATTGCTGCCTTGCTCCTCTCTGCTTGTCAGACAAACAGGCGTGCTCAAATGTAAACATAAACAAACATATATAAGGGCTTCGCACAGCAACGTTGTGGTCAGGGCTTGGGTGTCGCAACGACAAGCGCAAGCAAACACCACACCAGCAAACATGGGTCGTCCACACCATTCAAAACACCGAACCACACGCACACACATACGCACATGCACCCCAGGCAGCAACTGCTGCTGCACACCACAGGAGCAAGATGGCAACACAGCCAACTATGCAGCCATGTGGCAACCAACCAAAACACACAAACACACACATGCACTGGTATGCGTGAGGGTAAGCGGTCACACCTGCATGCTTGAGGTTGAACGCGTGCGCACTCGCGCGCCACGATTTCCAACGAGGTTTAGGCAAAGGGAACGCGTGCAGCACGAGCACTGGCATGTGGCTGCCACTTGTTCTTCTTGGTTGTGGAGCTGCCGAAGGGCTGTGTGGCTCGTGCCCACTTGACAGGCGACGCCCACAACCTCAACATGCCAGGCTCTCTCTGAAAGTTGGGTTTTGAGGGAATAGAGACACATCGGCAAGCACAACACAGCGCCATTCAAAACAGGGCCACGAACAATGTCAGTGCACGCGCGCGTTTCACAGACATCGACCAACTGGCCAAAACATCAGTGCCAAGAAGCACGGGCAAGCACGCCACCGGCAGGCACGTTGAGGATGTGAGGTGCGCTCACGCCAGCACGCCAGCAGCTACTGGCACGAACCCAAGCCAAACACCCAGCAGCAAAGCCCGCAAGCAAGCAAGCAAGCAAGCAGGCGAGCCAGCAGGCGGCATGCAGAGGCGAAAACACCCACACCACTACACCACTACACCACGCACACAACAAAGGCATGGATGCAGACACAACCACGCACAGACACAACCAATTATGTACTTGGGAGCAAAACACGGGCACACAACAACAGCAACAACAACAACAACAGTACCAACCATACAAAGCACTTGCATGTTGTCTTTGTCTTTGTAGCTTGCCTGCATGCAGTGAAGAACTTACTCATGCATGCTAGCCTGCATCTTCTCTTGCTTCTTGACTGCGTCGCGTCGCTTGTTCACGCGCGTGTCAAGGTTTCGTGCACGCGCCAACAAAAGAACAAAGGGAGGAAGAAGTCCTGAGTCCCTTTGCAGCCTTGCGTTCCCGTCCTTGCCTTGCACTGCACGCGACTTGTGTTGCGCGTGTCACATCCCTTCATCCAGCCAGGCCAGCTGCACGCTGTAATCTTCGCGGCACATCAAAACATCCGGTCACGCACAGACGCATCACACACAAGCAACTCAAGCGAAAGGGCGAAGCAAGGTGAAGGTCCTGCTTGTCACCTTTGTTTGTGCTTTGTGCGCTCGCAAGCAACGGAGACTGATATCAGTCACGCCGTGTTCCTCCTGTTCCTCCACGTCGCCGAATAGTTTCTGAAAACATGCACAAATCCTCCATTTCTCTCCATTTTTTGCTGTGCAGACAGAAGAGAAGGAGAAAGCCATCTCGACCATCAACATGCGTGGATCATCATCTGCTGCCGTGTGTGCGCTGCTGCTGGCTGTCGTCGCCTCCCTGCAGGTGAGAGTGTATGTGTGTGCATGTGTGTGTGCATGTGTGTGTGCATGTGTGTGTGCATGTGTGTGTGTGCATGTGTGTGAGTGTGTGCATGTGTGTGTGCACATGTGTGCACATGTGTGTGCATGTGTGTGCATGTGTGTGCATGTGTAAGTGTGTGAGGGGATGGCTGCTTGTCCTTGAAGTACACACAGCGACAGCTCACGCAAGTGTACCACGCACGTATACTCACACATGGTGTGCGTAAAATAGGCGGCACCAAGCAGTGCGGCAACCTTGGCGTTTGTGAAGAGCCCAAGCTTCATCGATGTCAACACAAACGCACCCCTCCTTTCCCAATCACAAGTCGACGACGTGGTCAAGGCCTCGCTCGGCCTCAACACCGTAAGCTTGTGTACATGTGTGTGCATGCGTGCTTGTCTGCGTTTGCGTGCCTGTGCCTATGCTTGTGCGCTTGTGTGCTTGTGTGCCTGTGCCTATGCTTGTGCGCTTGTGTGCTTGTGTGTGCCTGCAGGTCTGAACCTTGTGATACCACATTCAACAACACTCAGCCCACGTGCTCACTCACGTGATCACTCACATGCTCACTCACGTGCTCATTCACGTGTACACTCCCTTTCTGCCATTGCATCGCCAAAGGATACCGTGTGGGCTGGCGTGTCGCGCACAAGCCCCTTTGATGTTCCTTCCCGTACCCTGCACGTCACAGTGTCCGGCTGCGACCAAGGTTTGTTCAACAGTGCACATCCACACACCACACACCCGACACCAACATTGAGAAATGCGCACAACACGACTGCCCATCCGTTGTTGTTTGCCTTTGCTGACCCTGTCTTCCCTTCCACAACACAACTGCGGCTTTCATCAGAGTGCATCCCAGAGGCGAGCGAAGCCCTTTTCAACATCATGCCCCAGGTACACACCCAATCTGTTTTGTGTATCACTCGCTACACCGTGGCTGTCCATGTGCTGCGAGCTGTTCTGACCATGCCACGTTGGCCGCAGTTGTCGCAGACCTCAAGCGGGCGCGCTCTCATCCTCACAACAACAACAACTTAAACAACTTAAACAACTTAAACAACTTAAACAACAACAACTTAAACAACAACAACAACAACACTCCTTTGCTCACCTTTTCCGGCTTTTTGTCTTCTGCGCATACACGTCTTACGCACAACAGGAGTATGCCACCTCCACCTCCTCAAAGCCGCTCGCCACACATGTGTCTGCCGCCTTTGGCGCCGACAGCCTCGTCACCCCTGCAACCACCCAGGTGTGGCTGCTTGTTTGTGTGCCTCTGCATCTGCGTGTCTGCCGGCACATGTCTGCCGATATTAATCGCGCACGTTGCTCACTCTCGTTGCATGTGACATGTGCGACACACATTCACGGCACAGCTGTCCGTCACTGAAGTGACAGAGATCCTCAACAACGTCCAAGGTTCGTCTAGAAAAAAGAAACAACCACCAGGCTGCCTCTGCTCCTCACTCTCACGTCAACACTCTTGCCTCACCTTCACCTTTTGTTAACTCAATTCGTTGACGCCCTCATTCATGCTCCCCTCCTCCTCCTCCCCCTCCTCCTCCTGCTCCAGGGGTGCGTGTGTCTGAGATGGCCATCATCGTTGGCGATGAGGAGCCCTTGGACGCGTCGTCCCCGCTCGCCTCCGCCCTTGCCAACATCATCACCGCCGCCAACACCGTCGTTGCAGCTCAGACAAACGTGAGACACGTGGCTCCTCCCCATATTGGCTTGCTGAATCCATCTGCCACAGCACGCCCTCACATACACACCTGTACACACACACACACGCACGTACGCACGCATGTTCTTGTCCATCTCACTAATTTCGCACATCACCACTCACCTCCCCCGCCACCGCTACCCCTATTTGCCTGCTTTGTTATGCGTAGTCTCCACGCGTGATTGTGGAGACAATCGACATGAGCGCCATCCCTGCCGAATCCCAGTCTGCCGCCGCTGCCCTTGTTCGCGCCACCATCGCACACGCATCAGCCCTCCTCGCCCAAGGTTCTTGCTCACGTCTCAGCACATGCACCCAGCAACACCACAACACACACACATACATACATACATACATACATACATACATACATACATACATACATACATACATACATACATACATACATACATACATACATACATACATACATACATACATACATACATACATACATACATACATACATACATACATACACACATGTCTTTCCCTTGCTTGCACCATAGCTTGGCTCACACCATACACCTATCGTCCCCTCACCTCTCCCCCACCCCTCGTCTCGTTCTCGTTCTTCCCAGACGGCAGCAGTGCCCTGACGACGATGGCGTGCAGCGCCAGCGGTGCGGATGTGTCCGCCCGCGTCATGCGCCGCTCCCTCAACGACGTTGGCACCCTGCACACGGGCATTGTGCCCAACAACGCCAACCTCACCCCAAGCGACCCGGCCTGGGTTGAGCACTGCAAGGAGTACAAGTGCTTCTGCGCCACCGACGCTGACGGCAACCCGTGGGACCCCAAGACGCGGTGCAAGGCAGACTGCGACCCAGAGAAGGGCCCGTGCGATTGCGTGTATCTCGGGTGCGACTGCAAGACTGGCGCCAACGTCATGAAGACACAGTCCAAGTGCATCAAGTGCAAGGAGGGCTTTGTTGTCATTGGCAACCACTGCTATCTGGAGTCGGACATGCCTGTGGCGGTGAACATCAACCTGTGGCTTGGCCTGCTGCTGCTTGCAACGCTGCTTCTCACGTGCTTCAGCCTCGGCAACATGGACCCGGGCTACGACAGCATCATCTACCGCATGACCCAGCAGAGGATCAAGGCCCAATAAGCACATGCACACACACACACACACACATCCACAACACCAGAAGAGCTGTTTGTGTGCTTCGTACAAGAACACATGCACGATTTGGTTTTCTGTTTTGCTGTATTGATGCGCCTTTTGAGGCACACACACACACACACACATATTGTGGTGCATCACCAGGCAACTCGTTCATAGTAGCTGTGCATGGGTGGTTCCGTTGTTGTCTGCTCTGCTGTCGATGTCATGCCCAAGTGATGTGACATGACAACGAGTCTTGTGTGTTTGTCCTTACCAGTAAAGTCCGCAACTCCACCAGCACCGCAGTGCACGCACACGCAAAAAAAGCGCGCGCGCGCGCACACACACACACACACACACACACACACACACACACACACACACACACACACACACACACACACACACACACACACACACACAAAAGTACACACTGGCACTGCTATTGCCTGGCATCACCACCGCGCGTGTCGGCGTTGTCTTCCGCGTGCGTCAGAAACGCTGGCATCGCTGCACCCCGCTGTGGCGTGACCAGCCCTCGCGACGCAAGATACTCCGGGCTGTAAAGCTTGGACATGCTGCGGTGGCCCTGGTCGCACAGGCACGTGACGATGGTGTGGCCGGGCCCCAGCCGCTGCGCCATGCGCACTGCCCCGACACAGTTCATGGCCGATGACGAGCCGACGAAGATGCCGTCGTTGTCCA
>NW_004754925.1:815483-840483 GCF_000188695.1 Salpingoeca rosetta | reverse complement strand
GTATGTGTGTGTGTGTGTGAGTGAGTGAGTGCATGCGCGTGTGTGTGAATGTGATACATTGCGTCCCTGTCTGTGTGCGTGCACGAACATTGGTTCTGTCTGTCTTTGAGGGCCTCGGCGAGCTCCAAGTGCTTCTTGTGGTGCTCGAGCGCCTTCATGTAGTTTTTCTGCTGCATAAACGTCGTCCCAAGACAGAAGTGCGCCTGGCACGCGTGTGGCATCGGGTGTGCGTGTGTGTACATGCCTGTATGAGATGCACGAATACATCAATGGCATCAACGACAAACGCAGCAACGACAAACGCGGTGGTGACAACGACGATGATGGAATTACAGCAACAACGCAAGCAGCAAACGCACCTGTGCTTGGGCTGCCTGGTTTCCATCCTCTTTTGCAACGTGGAGGCTCTGCTGATAGTACCTGCGCACAACAACCAAACGTGTGTGTGTGTGTGTGCGTGTGGTGGGTAAGTACACGTATGAGTTTGTACGTACACGGATGCATGTGAACGTGGAAGCGAGTCACAACAACACTGTTACACTGCCTGCGACGCAATGTCGAGCAGCAACCAACGCCAGTCACAACACACGCACACACACATACACCAGCACATACAACATGCAAGCATCATCATTACCTGATTGCCTCTGTGTATTCGCCAAGCGCAGAAAACGCGTTGCCGAGATTACCGCACGCGCGCGCTTTCGCAGCCTGATGGCGGTGTGGGTGCCGCAGGGCAAAGCACGTGTGCAGCGGGTGCATGAGGAATGACAAGCACACATCGCTCTGGGGGATGCAACAGACGCACACCAGATCGAGTTCACGCACACACAAGCACAGACGCACACTACAGCAAGGCAACAGCTGCATGCAACAGCGCGCACATACACACACACACACACACAAACACACACACGCACGCACGAGGTCGTTTGCTTTGTTTGCAATGTCGAGGCGGCGGCGGTGGTAGTGGATCGCCTTTTCGAAATCGCCAATTGCCGTAAACGCATTGCCCAGGTTGCCCACAGCCCGGCCCTCCCCTTGATGTGTGCGTGCGTGCGTGCGTGCGTGCGTGCGTGCGTGCGTGCGTGTGTGTGTGTGTATGTGCGTGTGTGTGTGTGTGTGTGTGTGTGTGTGTGCGTGCGTGCGTGCGAGTGTGTGTGTGTTTGTTTGTTTGTTTGTGTGTGTGCGAGTGTGTGTGTGTTTGTTTGTTGAATGTCGTGGGAGTTGTGTTTGTGAGTCGCGAGTAATGTAAGTGTGTGTGAGTCGCGAGTAATGTAAGTGTGTGTGAGTCGCGAGTAATGTAAGTGTGTGTGAGTCGCGAGTAATGTAAGTGTGTGTGAGTCGCGAGTAATGTAAGTGTGTGTGAGTCGCGAGTAATGTAAGTGTGTGTGAGTCGCGAGTAATGTGAGTGTGTGTGAGTCGACACGGTCGATCAGTGTGCGAGGCAACGTCGCGCACATCTGCAGACAGTTCGCAATGCGCATCAAGGCGGCCAACGGCAGCAGGGCAGCACACGACGCGTTGCTTCGGGTACGCACCGACTTCGTCCTTGAGCTCCTCTGTGATCTTCAGCGTGGCCTGGTAGTACTCAATCGCCTACAGGTGGTGGTCGCGGTGGGGAACAGGCGATCATCAGCCAACGGGAGAAAGGAGGCAGATGCGCACGCACAACTCAAACGACACACACGAACCCATGCACTTACGCACTCGTCCACGCCACACATACAACAAGACTTCCCGCACAGCCACACACACACACACACATGCATGCATGAACACACACACACACACACACACACACACACACACACACACACACACACACACACACACACACACACACACACACACACACACACACACACGGGCGGAGAGCAAGCCAAAGCTTCGCGCGAAGCCACAGGAGAAACGCCCGAGCTGCACCTGAGCACGTCATTGTCGTCCGTTCCAACACGCAGGCCGGCCTCGAAGAACTCGACCCCTCGCCAAGCCGGTCCCCAACTTCCCGCGTAATCTCAAGATGCGCCTCGCAGCACCAGCACAGAGCGTGCACCCGGCCACACGCACACATACACAAAGATGCGAACACAAAGATGTTCACACACAAACACATACACACACAAACACATGCACAAATACACACGCACAAACACATACACGCACACAAACACACACACACACAAACACTCGTACCTCGATGGAGAGCTGCATACATGTGGCCTCCATGGTGATGGTCAAAAGCAATCAGCCCCGAAGACGCAACACAGCCGTCGGTCAAAGGAGCTCAACAGGGTTTGGCTTCGCACGACTACAACCCTGCTCATGCGATGGTCAAGCAAGCAATCAAGCAAGAAAATGTCACAGAATGCACACAATATGCACAGTCATCAGCAGAATGGATTGGGGTTGTGATGTCGTGTGATTTGATGTGACATGAAAACAAAACCCCGTAAGCAGCAACACCATCAGCAGCAACGCGAGGCAAAAACAAGACACCAAAAAGCGAGAAGTTGCGACAAACCGTCACAGCAACTGGCGCTTTGAGGCACCCCCTGCACACCACACCACACCACACCACACCACACACATACACACGACTCCCACAAACACACATACATGCATTCGCATACACACGACTCACGACTCACACCACACCTCGCCACACCACATCAGCCTTCCCGCACCTGTGGTTTCGGAGGTTTTCGTCGTCGTTGTTCGCCTCAACAACAGACAAACAGCAACGGAAGCGAGCTGAATTGCTGGATTTCGCATCGAATCGCAATCACAATATGAAATGCTCGTGTGCGGTTTACGTTTTGAGTTTTGGCTGCTGTTGTGTTGTGTCCGACCAACCACCACGACCATCGACCATAATTTCACACAAAGCACACAGTCAGCCCCAACACCCAAACAAAGCAAAGACTCATCATTCTCATAAAACCATATCCGCAGCCACACATCCACTCCCACACACACACAAACACACACACACACACACAAAAACACACACAGCCATGTCGACGATGCGGAGAAAGGTGAACAGCGGCGACTTTTATGCCGAGTACCACGGCCACCGGGCTGGCCATTTGAAGGCCGTGCTGGAGGGTCTGCCTGCGGATCGCAGGCGCGTGTTCCTGGTTGGGGATTCCAGCCTCGACAACAAGCACTGGCTGTTCCGTGGAGAAAACAAGCGACTCTTCTTTCGCAGCGCACAACAGGAGGAACCCTGCACCGCGCAGGCCGTGGGCGGCTACGAGAACGTGCTCCTGCCACCGCTCATGGCCCGCGACGTCGCGTTCTGGTGCGCGCACGAGGCGGAGGCCCGCGGCAAGCCGCTCTCCGTGCTCAACTGCGCCGTGGAGGAGTCTGCGCTCGGCGACCGTGACAGAGGGCGCCACCTCCTGCCGCAGGACGAGTTTGTTCGCGACAACCTCCGAGAGAACGACATCCTCATTGTCTCTGTTGGGGGCAACGACGTTGCGCTCAAGCCCACGTTCCGCACACTGCTGTCCATGGCGGGCCTGACCTTGCTCACACCGACACGCGTCGTGCGACGCTGGCGCACGGGCCTGGGCATCGGCCACATGATCGACCTCTTCAAGACACAGGTTGAGCGCTACATTGAGGCGCTCACAGCAAAGACGCGGCCTCGCGCCGTCATCGTGTGTAGCATCTATTTCCCCTGTGCTGTCACGCAGGGCTGGGCATCCACCATCCTCAACCTGGCCGGCTATCGCAAACACCCGGAGCACCTGCAGTCGCTCATCACGCTGATCCACGAGCGGGCAACCTCGCAGGTTCGCCTTTCCCCACACCCACAAGACGCTGCAGCCACACCAAAGAACCCAAAGGCGAACAAGGACAAGAAGAAAAAGGCACGAAAGGCAGCAACCCACCGCACACAGTCCGCGACAAACTACGCAGCTCTGGAGGATGATGATGGTGATGATGATGGTGGCGGTGATCACGACGATGCCCATGACCATGAGCATAATGTTGAGTGCAGGCCTGGGTGTGGCAGCCAACATGCTGGCGAAGAAGCAGGCGAGGCGACCAGTGAGGACGATGTGGGTCCACAAGTCATCATCCCCGTGGCCCTGTCTGAGGTGCTTGATCCAAACGATGCTGGCGACTATGAGGAGCAGGTGGAGCCGAGCGTTGTTGGCGGACAGAAGATGGCCGTCCGCTTCCTCGATGCACTGGAGGATGCACATGTCATTTGACCTGCATCTGCGTTTGGGAGGCTCTTTGGATGTGTGTGTGTGTGTCTGTCTGTCTGTGTGTGTCTGTGTGTCTGTGTGTCTGTGTGTGTGTGTGTGTGTGTGTGTGTGTCTGTCCGTCTGTCTTTCCGTCCGTCTGTCTGTCTGTCTGTGTGCTCATGCCAATGCGCTCGTTCATGCACATGTCTCCGGCCTCCTCTTTTGGTTGTGATTGCGTGCCCCCATGCCATCTGCGTTTGCGTGTTCTTTGCTCATGCCAGGCTTGCTACACCCGTTCGGCATGCCCCCTCCCTTCGCCTTCTCAACCACCCTTCTATCTTCCCATGCGACACAGCGTCCCCCCCCCCCCTTCCTCGCCTCCTCGGCGTTTGCTGCTTGTTGCCTGTGTATTCATTCACCTTGAATGCATTGTTGTTTATTTTGAATGCATGTGCAGTCTTGCACGGCTGTTCTGTTACCACTGGTGTGCCCAGCGCGACGAACACAATACACATTTCCAACAGATATCGTATCAAAGCCACACTCAACGGAACACACCTCACACACCTCCCCCTTCCCCAACACTGCTTCCCTCCCTCCCGCCTCGCTTCACTGCCGACAGCAGCCTTCAACCGCCACCACTTGTGCACTAGCACAGCGGGGACATGAGCGGGGTGGTGGTGCCTGGGAAGGGCTTCTTTGCGCGCATGAAGCGAAAGGCAAACGAGGCGAGCGACGGGGATGCAAACGCGCCATCCGGCAGCTGGTACAGCCCATCGGGGCCCTTGATGAAGTCGCCGTGCTGCACGCTGCCGTCATTAGACTTGACAGACAGCACATAGTCCGAGGCCCGCAGCCCGGCCCGCGCACGAACAACAAACGTGCCCACCGGTGCTCCTGCCAGGACGCGTGCTGCTGTCTGTGCGGCCACCGCCCCGAGAAACCAGTCTGGCATGTTTGCCATCGTGGCTGACCGCGCACGCACGCCGCCATGCTCACCACCGTTACCGCCACTGTCCCCACGGCTGCCGTCACCATCAGCACTGTCGACGGCGTGGCTGCTGTGCCTGCGAGGAAGCACGCGGTGGTAGGTGCCAGACCGCGGGCGCATGCCTGGTGTCCACTCAAAGTACCCGCCTTCCTCCGTCCCGCGTACCGTACTGTTGCGTGATGGCAGCGGCGGTGGCGGTGGCCCAGCAGGAACTGTCACACGTGCGCTGTTGCTTGTTGCCGCGCCACCTGCCACAGCTGCTGTTGATGTGACCGTTGACGATCGCGACCTTGCTCCGGCGTCGGTACCTCCAATAACAGCCGACTGATCACACGCCACAAGCGTCCCCGACCGTCCAACACGAACCCCACCACCACCACTGCCGCTGCCGCTGCCATGCGTGCTTCCTCCACTTCTCGTGCTGTTGCTGTGACCAACAAGCCCGCCAAACCCAAACGTCACATCGTCCCCGCCCTCGCCGCCAACGCCATCACTGCCATGGCTTGGCTGCTGTTCCTGGTCGTACAGCGTTTCATCCACCACCCGCACCCTCAGTGGCCCCGCGGCCTTGGCTGGTCGCGCCAGCATAAACGTGGGTGTTGGCGCGTGATTCCGAGTGTTAGCACGTGCGTGTGTGTTTGACGCTGTGCGCTGCTGCGTGTGTGGGTTTGAGGACGGCATGGTTGGCGGCGTCGGGGTCTGTGCGCCACGATACCCGCTGCTCCTGTTGCTGTCGGTCGCGGTGCTGGTGGCACTGGTGCCGCCGCTGCTGTGCATGTCAAACATGCGCGTGTCAATGGCGGTCGTGTGGGACGATTGATTCCAGTTCACGCCAGTCCCACGCGCATGTATGTTGCCATTGCGACTGCGGGTGTCGTTGGTGTTGGCGTCGTGGCTGCTGCCCATGAGGGAGGCGAGCGAGAGTGCGGGCCGCGGCAGGACGCGCGGGGACGATGTTGGCGACCCGAGCGCTGATGGCGTGGACGACACCGGTGCTGACGATGATGCTGCTCCCCGCCTGCCCGACGGTTGCGACGATGGCTGCTGTCGTGATGATGGCGAACGCGATGCGTGCATGGCGTGGCGGGTATGATGGCTGCGGCTGTTGTTGTTGTTGTTGTTGTTGTTGTTGTTGTTGTTGTTGTTGTTGTTGTTGTTGTTGTTGTTGTTGTTGTTGTTGTTGTTGTTGTTGTTGTTGTTGTTGCTGTTGCGGAGTTGCGCTGGAAAGTCGGACAGCCCCGCCATGGTCCGGGCATCATACAACGGGTCATCACCATCATCATCACCATCACCGCCACCACCAGCATCATCGCTGTCGCTCTGTGGCGCCCCAGAAATGACGTCGCTGCCTTCTGCGTTCAGACCGTCAAGATCAAGCTTGTCCAGCTGCTCATACAGCGCCTCGTCGTCATAGTCGTCGTCATCATCGTCATCGTCATCGTACCCTACATGGCGCACACTACGACCACCGTCATGATGGGCTGAGAGAGGTCTTGGTGGCGGCAGCGGCGGTGGAGAAGGTGATAGTGATAGTGGCGTCGCACCGTAGTCGAGGACGACGCCGCTTGACCAGCGCCGTGGCGTGGTGCTGATGGTATTTGTGCTGCCGTTGGTGCTGCTGTTGTTGTAGCCGTCGTGACCCTGACCGCGACGGAAGTTGTTGTTGTTGTTGTTGTTGTTGTGTGACATGAGTGTTTGGTGCCGCATGTGCACCACTTGTGCGGTGCGGTGTGGGCTGGTGGCAGGCGAGCGCGTGTGGGGCGACAGTGCAAGGCCTTCGAATTGGCGTTGGCGCTCGCGTGCCAGCTCATCACCACGAGCAGCATTGTCCTCGTAGTGATGGCCAGCACCGTCGCTGCGGCGCCGTCGCCAGCTGCGACCAAACAGGAAGCTCCGTCTCCGCGACTGTTTGTCCGTCGTTGTTGCCGTCGTTGCTGTCGTTGTTGCTGCTGTTGTTGCGGGTGTTCCTTGCGTTCCCTGTACCCCATGCTCGGGCCTGCGGCCTTGCCGCTGGTGTGGCTGTTGTGGGGCGAGGTCTGCTGGAGTGAGCGTGCCGGACAGGGTTGCTGTTTCCCTGCGAAACAGCCGGTGCACTGGATACAGGATGCCTGCGCTTCGGCGACGAAGGCTCTTGCTGCGCCCACGACGAGAGGCGTCCCTGCCCTTCTTGTCTTTCTTGTCTTCCTTGTCCTTCCTGTCCTTCCTGTCTTTCTTGTCTTTGTTGTCACTTGTCGTGTGCTTCCCGCCCTCCTTGTTGCGGGTTTGCCCGTGCTCTTGGAACGCGGTGATGGAGTCCTGCAGCTGCATGGGCATGTGCGCTGCAGTCGCCAGGTCAAACTCCAAGCAGTGGCACACAAGCTGGCTGTGCTGCTGTGACGGTGGTGCGTGTGATTGCTCGGCGTGTGGTGGCTGTGCAAGCGCAATGTAGACGCTGTTGCGGATGGCGTGGGCGATCACCACGTGGGCCAGTGGCACGTGCAGCACAAGCTGCGCGTCGCCGGCGCCTTGTTCTGGCTGTTCATCGCCGCCGCTGTTGTGTGCATGTGAGGGTGAAGGCCCAAGGCGTGGGTGGACGATGCTGAAGCTGTCTGTGCCAGCAATGAGGCACAGCGGTGAGCCAGCATGTGGTGGCGCGTGGCGCGGTGCGCGGCCCGATCTGAACAACAGGTGGATGTCCTGGATGTGCTTGGCTGTGCGCGCGTCCTCCTTGTTGTCTTCAGCGCTGCCTGCCATGCGCACGTGACCCAGGTACCGCACGTTGTCGCACAGCAAGCGACCAGGCACCCCCAGCTGCTGCTGCTGCTGCTGTGACAAAGGGGAAGAAGGCGAAGTTGAAGAAGCTGGCGTTGTCATCGTCGTTGTCGTCGTCGTTGTTGCGCACTTTGTTGCGCACGCTGTCCGTGTGTTGCTGTCCGCAAATCTGCTCCTGCGAACTGCTGCCTGCTATCTAGCTGCTATGTGACTGCTGTGTGACTGCTGCCGTCAAGCTGCCCGACTGCTGCTGTCTGTCTGTTTGGCTGCTGTCTGGTTGTTGGTGATTGGTGGGAGGTATGTCCGTTTCCGCGTGAATGATGCTGGGACACGTGGTGGGTGCTGCCTGGCGATTGCTGTAGCAGCGAGATTGGAACCACCCACGCGACCAAGTCGACGTGAGCAAGTTGAGCGAGGCAGACGGGACACCCAGGTGCTGGCGAAAAAGGCATAAAGATATACACCAATCGTCGCTGTGTGTGCTTTGCTTTGCTTTGCTTTTTGCTGTGCTGTGCTTTGCTTGGCTCAGCGGTTTTGGTTTGCCACAAGTGTGGTGGTTTGGCTTGTGCACTGGTTGGTTCGGCTAAAGTGGAAGGCGGATAACAGCGAGAGAGAGAGAGAGAGACGGAGAGAGAGAGACGGAGAGACGGAGAGACGGAAGGGGGGGGGCAAACGCAATGCAAGGAGAAGGCGTGGAAGGAAAAGGGGCTACGTTGAACACGACCACAACTGGTGGCACAACTCACACACCGCACCAATCAGTCGCATCATGTCACACAACAACAGCAACAACACACCGCAAGAGCTCGAGCTCATTGCTTGTTTGAAAGAAAATGGGAGCAGAGGAAGAGAGGAAGAAGAAATGAGACGGAAACGGGGGCGCAAAGCCATGCGTGGCGTGGCGTGGCGTGGCGTGGCGTGGCTGCGGCGAAGAGGGAGGGGGAGAGGGGATGCAAGCGGCTCAGTTCTTGACGTCGATGGTCTTGCTGAGGGTGGTGCAGCTCTCGCAGCAGTAGTGGGGCACGGCGCAGTAGCCAACAGTCACCGTGTACGTGCCTGGGGCTTGGTCTGCAGCATGTGTATGTGCGTGTGCGTGTATGTATGTGTGTGTGCGTGTATGTATGTGTGTGTGCGTGTATGTGTGTGTGTGTGTGTGTGTACGTGTGTTTGGGTGGCGGAAAGGGTGGAAAGGGTAGAAAGGGAGGAAGGTGGGAACCGTGGGAAGCGTGGATGGACGGAAGAGCCAGATGTGAGCATTCGACATGGGTGAGGGTGAGACGGCGCATGGGACAGTGGCAAAAGGAGGAAGTAAGTAAGCCCAGCACCAAGCAAAAGTGTGCAAGATCGTGAACAGTGCACAACCAAGGGACGAGGACACAGGGCAAGTGCTGAAGACATGCGACATGTATCAAGTTGAAGCTGTGCAGACACACACACGACACACACGATACACATACAACATACACACGACACACGACACACGACACACACGACACACATACAACATACACACGACACACGACACACGACACACACACACCACACGCACAAAATGCAGCATAAGACAAGTGAGCAGGACGTACAAGTGTGCTGGGCCTGCTCGGGAGAGATGTGGGAGATGTTCTTCATGGAGCGGACGCCATCGCCCCAGGACACCTGCCACTCGTAGCCGGTGTACGTGACGGAGCAGTTGCCGTAGTCGGCGATAATCTCGACGGTGGCGCGCAGGCCGGGCACAGCCTCAATCACGGTGTGGTTGTCTGTCGTGTCATTTGCATTTTCGGAAGAGGAACAGTGGGGTTGGGGTGCGTGGGTGTTGGTGTGCATGAGAGTGAGCGTATGAGAGTGAGGATGTAGACAGACACACGGACACACGGACACGGACAGACACTGGGAGGCATACGAGCAGTGCGGACAAAATCACTCAACGCAGCCATCCATCAACAACAGGCAACGCAAGAACAACCTCTTTGTTTGCCCTCTTTCCCTTCCCTTCCCCCCCCCTCAAATGCACACACGCAGCGTGCATCTGTCCATAACCCAAAACCATGCACACCCTTACAACACAAACAACACAAAACACACAAACACACACACCATCATCTCAACCCAAACAAAACACCACCAAAACACCACCAAACAAACAATAGTCAGTCAAGCCAACACGCACCAATCTGAGGGGTGCATGGGTTGCATGGAGGAAGGCAGTAGCCGTTCTGGGAGAGAACCACGCCAGCAAGCACTGCCATGATGGCAGCACCAAGGAAGCCCTTGTTCATCTCTGCGGTGGTTTGAAAGTTGGAGGAGACTCGACGACAACACGCGACGCGGTGCGATGTGACAGTGGTGTGTGGCTGGGTGTTGGGTGGGAAAATGCGCACAACACTCACGTCAAGGTGTCCACCACTGCCGCTGTTCCGCTTGGTTTGTGTGGCAGGAAACTTGACCGGTATCTTTCGTTATATTTCGCCACTCACAAAAAACAGCCGACACAAAGCAAGAAGAGAGCGAGAGTGAGAGGAAACGGAACGACAAAGCGACAAGCAAGCAAGCCAGCAAGAGCGAGCAAGCGAACACGCAAGAGGAGGAAGACAGGCGCGGGTTGGTGAAGGCAGAGCAGACTGACCTGATCGACAAGAGCAGGACCCAGACACACACGCATACATAAAAGGGCTTTCTTTTGTGTACACGAACAGGCAACGCAGTACGCACGCACACGGTTTCTCCTTCGCTTCCATCGACACACAACACCAACACCAACAACCATGGTGAGATGACAACCCCACGCATGGCTTTGCTTTGTTTCCCATGCCTGGTTGTTCTGTAATGTTCACACACACACACACACACACACACACACACACACGCACACACACACACACACACAAACACACACAAACAAACACACACACACTTGCTGTCACACACCACACACAAACACACTTGCTCACTCGCTTGTTCACAATTTGCGCAGTTCCGCAACCAATACGACAACGATGTTGTCACCTGGAGTCCACAGGTTCGATGCCCTCCGCGTGCCAACTACCCTGTTGCCATTCTTGCATGCATCCTGAGAGCCCGTGTTTGTTTGCATGCCTTTGTGCGCCTGCACTCGTTTGCATGTGTGTCGTTAACCATTGCGATTGTACACGGCATGCGTGATCGTTTTCACGTTGCAGGGTCGCATCTACCAGATTGAGTACGCCATGGAGGCTGTGAAGCAGGTGTGTGCGCCGTCACTCGGGCGGCGTGCATCTTGTCTGAATGAGTACAGTTCGCTTGCCTTGTTTGTTCTCACTCGCTCACACAAACTGCTAATACGAACACGAACGTACACCCATTCACACACTCTCCCTCTGACCCGCTAACATACACATACACAACTCACACACACACACACCCGCTCTTTCCTTTCGTCTTTGTCACGTTGCCCCTTGTTTACCAACAGGGATCTGCAACAGTCGGTGTCAAGAACAAAACACATGCCGTGCTTGTCGCTGTCAAGGTACACAAACACGCGGCCCACGGCCCATGGCTGATGCCTTTTTCTCCCTCTGCTCAAGAAGCACACCCGCGTCCCACTCCCACTGCACTGCAAACATTCATGCGATCACGGATGCGACTCACCTTCAACCCCGTTCATTCCCCCTCCCGCTTTCTCAACTGCAGCGTAAGCCTTCGGAGCTTTCATCACATCGCCGCAAGGTGTTTGACATTGACACGCACGTGTGCATGTCCATCTCTGGCCTGACATCCGACGCCCGCTCTCTCGCGTAAGTGTGCATGCTTGCATGTGTGTATGTGTGTGTGCATGCTTGCATGTGTGTACGTAGATGTATGCATGCTCGAATGCACACTTGATGTTTTCCTGCCTGATTCCTTTGCATACACGCTCCCACGCACACCCACACACCCACACACACTCACTTCTCACACACTCACACACACACACTCGCACTCACTCACTCCCACTCACACACTTCTCACACACTCACACACACACACACTCACTTCTCACCCAACAACAACAACAACAACAACAACAACTGCCGCGCATGGATATGTGCAGGCGGTTCCTGCGTTCCGAGTGCACGAGCTCCAAGTGGGCCTTTGACGAGCCCCTCCCCGTCGGCAGACTTGTCAGCGCCCTCGGCGAAAGTGCGTTGTCCCATTCCAGGCCACACACTTGTGCACCCACATCAGCCCATGATTTGTCCTTGTGTGCGCTGTTACTGCTGCCCCAACTGATGCTGGCGTTCGTCGCCCGTGTGATCTTGGCCTCCCTAAGCGATCTTGGCCCACGCCTTGCATTGCGGCTCAGTGTACTCACAATTACGCGTGCGCATGTGCGTGTGTGTATGTGTAAATGCTCGTGTGTGCAGAGCTGCAGCGGTGCACGCAGTTCTGGAGCCGCCGCCCCTTTGGCGTTGGACTTCTCCTGGCCGGCTATGATGTGAGTCCAACACACACACACACACACACACCTCAACTTTATTGCTGCTCATCAATCAACATGTACTCACCCACATCCACATCCACATGCATCCATATCCACTTACACACACACACACACACATACCCATGTGCTTCACGTGACTTGTATCTATCTGTACACTCACCTCGTGTCGACCCGTGTGCTTGCGACCTGCACATGCTCCCCCCCCCCCAAAAAAAAAAAAAAAAACAAACAATTGTGACCGCTTGCGCAGGCATCTGGCCCGCACATTTACGAGGTGCAGCCGTCGGCCAACTACTTTGACTGCAAGAGCATGGCCATTGGTGCCCGTTCCCAGTCTGCCCGCACATACCTGGAGCGCCAGATGACCGCCATCGCAGACTCGGGTGAGACCATGGTGTGTGTGTGTGTGTGTGTGTGTGTTTGCAGTCTGTCCCAGCGCACATGCACGGCGTCTTCATCTATAATGTTTCGCTCGGTTTGCTCCACCATCCCCCAAGCTGACACACATGCACACAACAACACATGCAACTCATGCACGCACACACGCACACAAAAACACGTGCATGCACACACGCGCACACACACACGTGCACACACACACACACACACTGTCTCTCACGCTAGACCGCGCTGGGCTGATCCGGCACGCGCTGCTTGCGTTGCGGGAGTGCCTGCCAAGCGAGGCTGAACTGACCAGCGAGAACGTGACGGTTGCCATTGTAGGCAAGGACGAGCCGTGCAACATCCTCCGCGATGAGGCCGTCCAGCCGTACCTCGACACCCTTGAGAACGTGCGCGCCCTCTCGCTCGCATGTGCCATGTGCTGTGTGTCTGCATGTGTGCCGTGCTTTGTGTGTTTGTGTGTGTGCGTGTGTGTTGTATCATCCGCTTCTTTCGTGCTGCCTCACTCTTTGTGCCTCTACTCCCCCCCCCCCACCAACACCCACACACACACACACTCACACACTCTCTCTCTATCACGCCTATTGCTTAGGACATGGACACGGACGCATGAACGGGGCCACGAATCTGGCCAGCGCCCCTGTTGCTTGCCGCTGCAATGCATCCCTCATGCAGCAAGCCGCCTGATCTTTCACGTTTGTTTGCGTGGTTTTGTCCACTCATGTTTGTGCTCCTCTCTTGTTGTTCTCCTGTTGTCCTTGGTGTGTTTGGTGTGCGTTGTTCCTTTGCCTTGGGCACGTCCACGTTCCACAGCGCAGTACATGCCCGGCACATGCAGACACACTGACAGAGACACTCAAGAAGTCGAACCAACCCAACACAGCACAACACACACACACACACACACACACAGTGCCAACACACTATCCACCGCAAGTGTAAATTGTGTGCGAAACATACACAATGCGCACTTCTCTTGTCACTGTCGAACAAGACAAAAGAGAACGCTGGGTGCTGCATCCACTCGAACACGACTCAAGCAGCGGCTGTTTGACGCGCGAACGCACGCTCACGCTCAGGCTCAGGCTCAGGCTCACACACACTCTCTCTAACACACATACACACACACACACACACACACACATACACACACACACACACACACACACACACACACACACACATAGGAGATGGGGCGCAAGAAGAAAAAGGTGACCAAGAAGCCCGAGTACTGGTGCTACTACTGCGAGCGGGAGTTTGACGAGGAGACAGTGCTCATCCAGCACCAGAAGGCCAAGCACTTCAAATGCCACATCTGCAACAAGCGCTTGTACACGGCGCCTGGGATGGTCATCCACTGTCACCAGGTGCACAAGGTAGACGTGAAGGAGGTGCCCAACGCTCTGCCAGGGCGCGAGGACCCGGGCATTGAAATCTTTGGCATGGCCGGTATCCCCGAGGACCTGCTGGACGACAGTGAGTTGTGTATTTGGGAGAGCTATGTGTGTCTGTGTGTGTGTGTGTGTGTGTCTGTGTCTGTGTCTGTGTCTGTGTGTGTGTGTGTGTGTGTCTGTGTGTGTGTGCAGCTGTGTGCTTGTGTGTTTATGCATCTATATATCTGTCCATCTCTGTGTCTGCGTATCTGTCTGTCTGTGCGTCTCTTGCATCCCTGCGTGAATGCTTCTTGCACGGCTCGTCGTTGTACTCTGCTTCTCCCTTGTTCTCATCAAACCTATGCAACCCTGCCCCCCCCCAACTACACACACACACACACACACACACACACACACACACACACACACACACACACACACACACACACACACACACACACACACACATGTACACTTCTTCACAGACACGGCAAAGAAGAGCAAGGTGGAGCCTGAGCCTGCAGCGCCTGCTGTACCACCGCCAGGCGGCCCAGCCCCACCGCCAGGGCCTTATGGAGCACCAGCACCCGGATACCCAGCGCCACCTCCCGGCCCTTACGGCCCTTATGGCGGCTACCCAGGCGGCCCCCCGCCACCGCCGGGTGGGCCGCCGGGCTTCCCACCTCCACCCCCGCACCACTTTGGAGGACCCCCACCCCCTCCTTACGGGCACCCCCACCACGGGCCACCGCCACCCGGAATGCCGCCATATGGGGGTCCCCCACGCCCTCCACCGCCAGGCATGCCGCCACGACCACCACCGCCGGGTGTGCCGCCTTCCGGCCCGCCAGGTGGCCCGCCTTTCCCGCCACCACCGCCACCACCACAAGGGCCGCGCGGTCCGCCCCCAGGTCTTCCCCCACACGCGTACGCTCAGCAACAACAGTACCAGCATCAACCACACCAACCCGCGCCGTCGTCGGCAACGTCCGCGGCCTACCAGCAGCCACGGCCACAGCAGCCACCTGTTCCTCCTCCACCAGCTTCATCGGCGCTGGCGCCGCCAACAGCACCCATGACAAGCAACGCAAGTGCCGGGGCGAGCAACCCAGAAAAGCCGCCACTGTTGCCCGCGCCACCACCAGCGTCTGCGCCCACCACAACACCAAGCACAAGTGCGCCCCCTCCTCCGCCTGTGCCTCCTCCACCGGCGCAGGCAGCAACTGCGCAACCAGCCAACGGCAGTACACAACCCGAACAACAGCAGCAACAGCAGCAGCCACCAGCACCACCGCCCGGCGTTCCTGCTGTTCCTGGCGTACCACCGCCTGGTGTTCCAGGAGTTCCAGGAGTTCCTCCCCCAGGCGTGCCAGCACCAACTAAGGTTCGGGCGTGTGTTTGTGTGTGTGTGTGTGTCTGTGTCTGTGTGTGTGTGTCTGTGCCTGTGCCTGTGTCTGTGTCTGTGTCTGTGCCTGTGTCTGTGCGTGTAAGATTGTCTGTGTCCTTGTTTTTGTTTGTGTCTGTCTGTCCCATTTTAACTGCGACATGGGGTCACTCTGCTACGCGCAACGCTGGCATGCACCTGCCTTCTACCCTCTTCCTTCACAACAGACCTCTGGCCCACCAGGCACCGGGCCGTACCTCGTGCACCCAGACCCCAGCTTATCCCTGGTAAGCTAGCTGCCCACAACGAGGTCTTCTCAATGCTTGTGTTCGCAACGCACTGTCTTGCACTGTCTCACTCGACACAAAACACATGCACTGCGTGCAGGAGGAGTACAGGGCTTCACTGACACGATACAAACAGGCCGATGCAGCATGAACATTCCAGGATCGACCATCTCATGTCACACAAAAACACACGCTCCCCGCACTCTGCTCATGGCTGTATGTGCTGCTCTCTGTGTCCCTTCGTGTCTGTTGTGTCTCCATCTCCCGCTTTTGCTGTTGCTATAAACGCGTAAATGCAAACTAAGGCGTGCCACATCGCAACTTCATTGCCGTGCCATGTCTGTATGTAGGAAGTGCGCCATTTACTGCGAGAGTCACACCACCACAATGGGGAAGAACAACATGAACACATGCACGGAGTGACGCTTAGACGCGGGAGGGGTACAGCATCTGCATAAGCAAACAGAGCAACACAAAAATCAAGCCAGACAGCGACAGCAGCATGGGTTAGTGATGGCTGACGCAAGCAATATTAATCAACGCGAGATGGACCACACGAGTCAACACTGAACAATTTACACTAACATACAAAAATACAACACAACACGACAGCCCTTCCTCGCTTGATCTCATGTCATTGTCGTACGCGCTCGCCAATCACGTTGGTACCAACACCCATTTTCTCACACCAATTCAACAACAATGCACACAAGGGGAAGGCAACAACAACCACAACCATACACTCTCGCGTTCCCGTTCCGTTCACCTCTCATCCGGTTGTCCACTTAAAAAAGAGTACAGACAAATTAGCACACACATCACATGACAAACGTACCACGCGAACGCGAGCGCCCATGGCCTTGGGGGGAAGGGGGTTGCGGAATCGCGCGCGGACGACACCAGAGTTACCGTGGGGCCTTGTGACCTTACCCCAGATGACGCGGGTCTACCGGTCGTGATGCGGGATGATGGTGTTGGGTGAGCATGACAAGAGCACCATCAATGTGTGCGTGTTGCGTGAAGTTGACATGAGTGAGGAGAACCATGAGAACCATGAGAACACAGCACAGATGACACGAACAACCTGCAACACACACACACACCATGTTGCAATTCACACAACACCGCAACATCAGAACCACTCAGTCACGAAAGAAAGCAGGCACGCGTGTGTCAAATCAAATCATCAAAGGAAGCAGTCGCACACACCTTTGAGTCGTTGATCTTGCGGGCGGCCTTGTACACGTACGCAACACGCTTGCCGAGGTAGAACTGCGCAAACACATCAAAAGAGCGACCGATGAGCGAACACGCCATGGAAGGGGTAACAAAACAACATGCCGTGCGTGTGCGTATGTGAACCCTCGCATGAATGACACTGCATGCCTTGACAGATCCACGCGCACTCACGCACGTCGGGCCTCTCTTCCACCACACACACACACACAACACACACTCTCTTGCGCGACGAGACGTTGAGAGACCACAGTAACAACACGTGGCCAACAGGTGGGCCCGCCCGTCGTCCCCACGCAACCACTCTGCGCACCCTCACAAGCACGAAAGTCCTCAAGCACAAAGAATAAGAGACGCACGTCTGTGTCAGCCTTGGAGTCAACACCCTCGATCCTGATGAGGGAGGTGTTGGTCTGCTGGTTGTGCTTGCCACGGCGGTAGCCGAGGAAGACGGCCTTGGAGTACAGACGGGTCTTGGTCATCCTGAAGGATTAGCCAAAGCAACGAGGCAAGGTGGTTGTTGTTGGCGCCTGCACAACAAAAGAGAGAGAGAGAATCAAAAAGAAAGAACACAGGCAAGAGAAGGGGAGAAAAGCGAGCTGGAAGTCAGAGATGGGCGACAACCTATGCATGAAACAAAAGAACACACGTGCACAAAGTGGTGTGACAACTGCTGCTGCTGCTGCGGCCGCTGCTTTATCTTTCGTCAGTGCATGCACAGCATGCGCGTGTGCGTATTGTTGAGTGTTGGTGTGCGCTGCGGTTGTTCTTGCTTGTTGTTGGTTCACGTGCCATTCGCGAGTACACTCCGAACCACGCCGCACACTGCACGCTTGCTGTAGCTTCCGCTGTTTCTGTGTTGGGAGGCGAGCACGCGCGCGGATACACCACAGCAACGACTGCTGCTGCGGTTGCAGTTGGCGGCACCACACCTCTACACGTCACACACATACACACACAACCATGGCCGATGTCGTCGATCATCACCACCGCATGCATGCAGCCATCGTCCAACCAAGCCACCCAGCAGCTCATATCAGCTCTCTCTCTCTCTCTTGCTCATCTCGTGCACACGCTCACCTTGGGTGGGAGAAAAAGGCACGTTGGCTCAATTGCGGGTTTGCCTTCATTTGAGAAAGTCCAAATAGTTTTTCGTGGTGCAGGCTTGGTTTGTTTGCCGCACATGAACATCGGCGGAAGTTATCAACAAACTATCCACGAAACCTTCCTCACAGTCAAAGGCAAACTTGCCTTTTAAAGTCACCAATGCTGACTTTTCTGTTGGCCAAGAAAACTGCTGTCAGCAATCAGCCTGCTGCTTGCAGGGCTTGCCGCAAAACCTCGCAGTGCGCACTCGACATACGATCGTTGGTGTGATCTCCACGTTCCAGTTGTTGGCAAGCAAGCAACAAGGCAAAACAAAACAGCACGAAGCAACCAAGCGACTTTGAGGTCTGTGTGTGTGTGTGTGTGTGTGTGTGTGTGTGTGTGTGTGTGTGTGTGTGTGTGTGTGTGTGTGTGTGTGTGTGTGTGATTTGATGTTGTGACGGGAGCGCTGTCAGCCATCTTCAAATTGAGCCGCATCAACTGCTGCTGACGGCTACACGCACCTCTTCAAATCAATGTTCCGCTTTTTGCATTGCGTCTTGCTTGCTTCCTTCCTTACTGGTGAGCCTGCTGGAAAACCGCTTCCTTATTTCCTCCGTTGTGGGCACCCTGTCACACCCACATGCGTTCACACACACACACACACACACACACACACACACACACACACACACACACACACACACATACACATAAACGTTCCCGCATTCACAACCATTCACACAAGTCCAACATCACTCGCTTGGTTTGCTGCTGCACATCACTTAAGGTGCCACACCAAGCCAGCAAACCCATTTCGTGGAATCAAAGCTGGGCAGGTAGGCGAGCGCATGTGTGCATGCGCGTTCATTCACATGTGTGTGCATTATTTTGTGTGCGTGCGCCGTCCCTGCCAAACACGGCCGCCATCATTGCCGTTGTTTTCCCCGAACGCCGGCCCCTTCCTCAACCTTCCCTCACAAGCAAGCGATTGCTTTGTTGGCCTGTGTAGATTAGTGGAAGTAAGGAGAGATAACAGAGATTAGGAGATGTCGCTGTGGCGCGTGACGCAGCGCCTGCCAGAGGTGCGGGCCCTGTACGGGCCCCACTTCCCGCTGGAGATTCGCCACTACTTTGCCGACTGGATCGAGGCACAGCCCTGGCAGGCCGTGGCCGAGGAGAACAACGCCGACCGCGCAGCAGCGCTGACACAATCCCTCATCGGCGCCGTCAAGGAGCGCCTGGACGAGCAGCGTGCCAACACACAGTCCGACACATTCATCCTGCAGACCCAGCTCTCGCAGGCCCTGTCCACATTCGAGACCACGTACGCGCTTGACCCGCTCACCCTGGCGCAGTTCCTGGCCAAGGCCATGCAGTTTGAACAGCAGCACGCACAGTACAGCAGTGCGGACGGCAGCGAGTTTGAAGATGTCAAGGACCCGACCACCACCATCATCAACCACGGCTTCTCCTCCGTTGTCCGTGATGTTGTGCAACAAGCACAGGTCGCCCACCAGGTAGGGCACACACACACACACACACACATACACATACACGTGCGCGTGGAGACGTGCGTGGATGCGTGCTCACGGAGACGTGTGCACTCACATACGCACACACACACATGTGCTCACTCATTCACACATGCACACATGTGCGCACATGAACTTGCTCACTCACACACTCACTCACACACTCACTCACACACTCACACACTCACACACACTCTTTTTCTCTCGCACACAGACGGTGACGGCGGACATGCCGCAGCTGGAGCAGCGGCAGGAGACGTTCCTCATCAAGTACCACGGGTTTGTGCAGGTGGAGAACGAGTTCAAGTCGCTGCAGCAGCAGGCAGCCACCAGCAACGACCCCCAGCTCAAGCAGTACCTTGCATCCATGGTGCAGCAGAAGCAGAGCACGCAACAGCAGCTCACCGACGAAGCGCAGCAGCTTCTCGAGGCCAGACAGGTGTGGCGTGTGTGTGTGTGTGTGTGTGTGTGTGTGGTGAAGGAGGGCTCGTGTTTTCTGTCTGCACGTGTGCGTTTCTGTGTGTCTGTGTGTGGGTCTTTTGATCTGTGAGTGGTTGACCCGCGCGCTATCCAATGCTCGACTCGCCGTTTTGAGCGTGGTTCAAGCGACAGGTTGCCTCACCTTGCGTCGCCGTCACGTGCCCACTGTTCTTTAGGCGCTGCACAGCACCATCGCCCGCGCCGCTGACACCATCCAGTCTGGCGCAGACGGCCTCATCCAGCAGCTCGAGGTCGCGTGCTCCGCTTGTGTGTGTGTTGTGTTGTGTTGTGTGTTTTATGTGTGTTGTGTTGTGTGTTGTGTGTGTGTGTGTCGACTCCTTCATTCACGAGCACCTGCGTATGCTTCTGCGTACAATAATCCTTTCTCCTCTTTACCACGTCCTCACACCATACCTCGACCACCACCACCATCGTAATTGCGTACATGTGTGTGCAGCGGTGGCGGGCTGCCCAGCGCCAACACACGGCAACACAGCAGCACCTCACCCTCGCCCTCGACACCATCCAGCAGTGGGCAGGTCGGTAGCTATGCATACGCTGGTGTATATGTATGTGTGTGGCTGTGTGTGTGGCTGTGCGTGCTTCTGTGTACCCATTTTCCTTGACTGGTTTCTTCGAGCATCCAGTGCTCAGGCGTTTTGCCCACGTCCCCACTCCCAAACTCACCCGTCTACACATACGCATCTCCCCCCCCCCCAAAAAAAAAAAACAAAAAAAAAAAACTCACACCTTGCACCGTTGGTCTTCTCCGTGGCACAGATTCGCTGATGACGCAGGTGTGGCAGATTCGCCAGGTGACAAAGCTCATGTGCAATCTGCAGGTGCGCCTCCCACTCAACCCGCAGTCTGAGAAGCAGTTTGACACCATCCTCCACGCCATCAACAAAACACTCGCCCTCCTCCTCCACAGGTGTGTGTGCGTGCGTGTGTGTGTGTGTGTGTGTGCGTGTGTGTGTGTGCGTGCGTGTGTGTGTGTGTGTGTGTGTGTGTGTGTGTGTGTGTGTGTGTGTGTGTGTGTGTGTGTGTGTGTGTGTGTGTGTGTGTGTGTGTGTGTGTGTGTGTGGACGTGAAGTGCCTTTGACCCTCCATGTGAGCATGGTTGTTGAGCTTGCAGGCTCCAGCAACATAATTACTCCCCACCGCCTACCCCACCACTGACGCATCTCACCAGCCCCAATTGCTCCACCCCCCCCCTCCCCCTCATTGCACCACACCCGACTGCCAGGTCGCTGGTTGTTGAGCAGCAACCGCCACAGGTGCTCAAGACCCAGTCGCGTTTCCAGGCCACCGTGCGTCTCCTTGTCGGGCCGTCCCTCACCCTCCACCTCAACCCGCCCGAGGTCAGCGCGCACATTGTGAACGAGCGCAATGTGCGTGAGATTCGCCAGACAACGCTGCTGCAAGAGGGCGGACAGAGCATGCAGTTGCCGCTCCCAGACCCTCCATCCAGTGGTGATATTCTCAACAGCAGAAAGGTGTGCGCATGTGTTTTTTTTTTCTTTGTTTGTGCTCGCAGTGTTTTGCTTCGTGCGTGCATTTGTTTGAGCGTGTGTATGTATGTATGTATGTATGTGTGTATGTATGTGTGTATGTATGTATGTTCGTATGTATGTATGTATGTATGTTCGTATGTATGTATGTTCGTATGTATGTATGTTCGTATGTGAGTGTGTGAGTGTGTATGTGTGTATGTGTGTGTGTGTTTCCTCGCTTGGGTGGGCGTTTGGTTGTTTTCATGTGTGCTTGCGAGTGATTGTGAGTTCATGCTTGCGTGCTCACATCTGTCGCTCCATCGTCACTCCTTCAAATGATGGTGTCGTGTACAGGCGATGGGTGTTCAGCCAGGGAACAATGCACTCCAGGTTGGCTTCAAGACGCTTTCCCTTCGCAAGATCAAGCGCACCGACAAATCAGAGAAGATTGATCATGTGAGTGTCCACGCAGTCCATGAATGGACGTGATCGTGATTTGTGCGTGCATATGTGTGCGCATGCGTAATTTACGTGCGCCTCAACCTACCTGTCTGCTTGCTTGCTTGAATGCGCACGCATTCAATGCCTCATGTACGCGCGCGCGTGTATGTCAGCTGTGCACGTGTGGCAATCGTCGCTCACGTGCCATGTACCCCACACACACACACACACACCACACCACACCACACCACACCACACCACACCACACCACACCACACCACACCACACCACACCACACCACACCACACCACACCACACCACACCACACCACACCACACCACACCACACCACACCACACCACACCACACCACACTACAACACACACACACTACAACACACACACTACACACACACCACACCACACCTCTCGCCCGATGCGAATGAGAACAGACTGTAACAGAGCAGAAGTTCTCCATCTGCTTTCGCGTGACCGTCACGCTGCCCGGCGGTGACTCTGTGAGAAACGATGGTGGTGGTGTGCATGACGAGTGTTTCGGTGGTGTGATGCTGTTGCTGTGTGGCCTGTGTCCTGCCGTTGATGGCGTCGGTCTTGAAATAAGTGAATGCAGCTTGTTCTGTCTCTGCGCACACACAAAAGCACGCACACATTCGCGCACGCATGCACCCACGCCCAACTTGCCTCACATGCATGTGCATCACCCACAACCATCACAGGTGTACCTGCTGCAAGAGCTGTCGCTGCCTGTCGTGGTCGTTGTTCATGGTAACCAGGTTCCAGGTGCTGAGGCCACCGTTCTCTGGGACAACGCATTTGCGCTTCCCGGCCGGGTACGTGTGTCTGTGTCTGTGTGCCTGTCTGTCTGTCTGTGTTCTTAATTTTGATCTTTTTTTTTTTGTTTTCCTGGTTTGGTCTGTCGTGAAGGTGCCATGAACCATATTCACAAATATGGACGCCTCCGCTTGTTTCCCCATTTCCAACACACATCCGCGGTGCAACCTTGCCCACTCAATGGATTGCCCTGCCCTTCTACCCGCACGCACACACAATCACTGCGCCGACAGCTTGGGTTAGAGACTGAGCAGGCTGTGCAGTGGCAGCAGCTGGCGCCGCACATCAAGCAGTTCTGGATGAACGCAAAGCTGAAACCTCTCAAGGACGAGCACATGAACTTTCTTGCGCAGCTTGCCGGTGTCAGCGGTCAGTTGTTCAGGACAGAAGCCACTGGGGGATTATGGTTGGTGGGTTGTGTGAGTGGGCGGGTGAACAATTAGCACTGTTGCTGCTGCTGCTCATGCACTCGCCTCCTTTTCCTTCCCCCCCCCCGCGCCTCACCTTCTTTTCCCCGCTCCTCCCCTCTGTCTTTCCAACAGGGCCACATGACACAATCACATGGCATCGCTTCAACAAGGACTACATGGTTGGAAACCTCTTCACCTTCTGGGAATGGTTCTACGGCTGCTTCGACACCGTTCGCAAGGTGCCTTTGATGCCGCTTCCGTGCTCTTACGACTCAAGCATGTGTGTGTGTGTGCGTGTGCGTGTGTGTGTGCGCGTGCGTGTGCGTGTGTGTGTGCGTGTGCGTGTGCGTGTGTGAGCACTCTTCGCTTTGCTCACTGTGTTTTGTGCAATGTTCCTCGCCTGTCACTTCGCCTTCACCCGTCCTGCCATGTGCACATGCGTATGCAGCACATCCGTGCGCTCTGGGACGAGGATCTCGTGTACGGGTTCATCGATAAGGACGAGACTTTTCGCGTCCTTGCCGTAAGCAAAAACCCAACGCGAGCCGTGCGTGTGTGTGTGTGTGTGTGTGTGTGTGTGTGTGTGTGTGTGTGTGTGTGTGTGTGTGTGTGTGTGTTTACATGTATGTGTGCGTTTACGTGTATGTGTGTGCGTTGACACGTATGTATGTGTGCGTTGACACGTATGTGTGTGTGTATTCAAGAACCTGCTTTACTCGATCTTGGTCAGAGATGACCTTTCTTCACAGGCATTCACTCACACCACATTCACACGCTCGCACAAATGCACACCCCGCACACACATCTACACACTCCCGTCGCGTGTTGTAACAGGGGTCACGACCTGGCACGTTCCTGGTCCGGTTCAGCACATCGCTTGTGAGCGGCGTGAGTGTGTCGTGGGTCGGCCCATCGCCAGATGGTATGCAGGTGTATCACCTGCAGCCATGGATGAACAAAGACATCTCCATTCGCTCGCTCGCCGACCGCGTCAGTGATTTGGATCAGCTGCAAATCCTGTACCCAGACCGCCCAAAGCACGTTGCATTTGCACACCACTACTCGGGAGAAGCAAAGGTTGGTATTTCCGTCTTTGCCTGTGCGCACGCCTCTTGTGGTGTGCATGCGTGTACATTTGTAATGTGTATACGCATACGCGCGCTCGTGCATGTGTTTGACACGTGCCCCGAGTACAAACGCACGCACACACGAATTTGAATGCACACGCATGTAATTCCCGCCTTGTTTCTTCCGTCATGCTGCTCAATTGCCATTCACCACAACCCCAAACACGTGTCACGGCTCCTTCCCCTTGCTCCGCTCTTCCAAGAACTCCAAGCTGTTGACCAAAGGATACATCCCAGCAGACCTCAAGGCATTCATCAACCCAACAGATGTGTCGAACGAGCCCATGTATCAGCCGCGAAGCGACATCTCGCACCAGCCGCAAACGTCATCATCGTTGTCGTCCTCACTCGCACCTCCCCAGCAGCCCCTGGTGTCGCAAGAGCCAAATTGTGAGTTTCAACACGCATGTGTTGTATTCTTGGTTTGGTGTGTGTGTGTGTGTGTGTGTGTGTGTGTGTGTGTGTGTGTGTGTGTGTGTGTGTCTCCCGCTTC
>NW_004754925.1:742983-810483 GCF_000188695.1 Salpingoeca rosetta | reverse complement strand
ATTGTGCATGCAGATAAGCAGGATGACACACAGGATTAGGAAGGCCAAAGGTGTGACAACCGTCGTACATGCATACCCACACACATACACACGCACATACACAAGCACATGCATATATCTACACGCACACAAGCGCGCATACAACGTTCACCCACGCAACACACGCGCATGCGCATGCGCATGCACAACACGGGCTGACGGCGCAATCAAGTCGCTGCAGCACACCTTCGTGGAAAGGGTGGATGCAAGCCTGTTCATCAGCTCAGGGGTGTTCACAACGACCCAGCGCGCCGGCACAGGGTTCCTCAGCATGGCGGGCTGCTGTTGTTTCGGGGGGGGGGGACGCAAGCGAAACGTGCCAGTGAGCAAGTGGTGGCCGTGTAAGCCACATTTGTTGTTCATGGTGTGAGCTTTCTGAAATTGGGGGGTGGTAGGCGCAAGGAGACACTCACACGTAACACCACAAGCAGGCAGGAACCAACACAACATCCAGACATGCATACGCACACACACACACACGCACACGCACACACGGAAACACGGAAACACGGAAACACGGAAACACGCACACACACACACATATCACGCAACTACCGTCAGCACAGGCAAGCAATAGCGCGGGAGCGTACATCAGTCCAGCTGTCGGCTGGTGCTTCCATGGCCAACTTGACCTCCTCCTGTTTCTCCGTGGACTCGTGTGATTTCGCTTCCACCTCTTCCCCAGCGCGGTCTTTCTCTTGACCCTTCAATTCCTCGTCCTTCACCTTCATCTTCTCCTCTGCTACTTGTGCCTGTGTTTCCGCCTTCATCTGCGTGCTGCTACCTGGCTCTGTGTCGGTTTCAGCAGAGTTCTCCCCAGCCCCATTTGGTGCAGTCGGCGTCACCGTCTTAGCACCGCCCTCGCCCTTCGCTTGGACAATATCGCTGGCGGCAGTGATGTTGTCGTTGTTGTTGGCAGTGGTGGAATTGGGTGTGTGCTCGGCGCCACCCGCCGCCTTCACGGCATCTGTGCTCTCGCCCCTGGCATCGCCCTTGTGGTTGACGTGCTGCTTGTCGGCACCGTGCCCCGCCACCGCCTCCTGCTTAACAGCTGGATTGCCGCCCTCCGTTGGTGCAGTGCCGCCGCCGTTTGTCTCCGTTGCTGCGACACTGCCAGACCCTTCCTCTGTCTTCACCTGATTGGCTGCACCATCCTCCGTGGTACTGCTTACCTTGCTGGAAGCACCACCATCATCGTCATTGCTGCCGTTGTTGGTGTTGTTGCAGTCGGCGGAAGTGTTTGTATTTGCAGTAACGGTGGGGGTGGCACTCGCATCGGTGTCTGCGTCCGTTTGCAGGGGTGCAACCTTGTCATCGCCAGCCGCGGAGTCGTCCTTTGCCTTTTCGTCGCCCTTTGCATTCTCTGTTGCATTTTCCTTTTCCTTCGTCTCGCCATCGCATGTGTTCTTCTCCTCTTGCGCCGCTTCAGCACCATCTCCACCGCAGTCCATGTCGTTCCCTTGTCCTTTCTGTTGCTGCTGGTCATCTCCCTGTCCATCGCCTTCATCCTCTTCACCATCGCCTTTCTCTTCAGGCTCCTCTTCATCTCCCTCTTCACCTTCCTCGTCTTCCTCATCTTCATCTCCCTCTTCACCTTCCTCGTCTTCGTCCTGCTGCTGCTGCTGTTGTGCCAGCAACTGCCTCTCCGCCTCCTCCCTCCGCTCTCGCTCCTGCACAACATCGAGAATGTCTTGCAGCGGCCGCCCGCACACGTTGTCCTGCGTGTCAAATCGCTCCACCAGCACCCCTTCCACCGTCTGCACCACAAAGTACCGGTTGTAGAATCGATCCCGCCCCAGCGTGTCGCCGCGGCCAGCAGCCACCAGCCTGTTCAGCTCCGTGTACAACGCACCAAGCCGCTCGTGGCATGCATGCGAGTGCACCTTGTCCACGATCGCCTCGAACCTGCGGCGGCAGGTGAGCTCTGTCTTGCGCATCACATCGCCAAGCCCGTACATCTGCACCACCTCCTCCACCGTTGGAGCGCCCGCGGCCGATGGCGGTGTTGTGTTCACCCCCATGACGTGGTCAGTCAGCGACAGGCGTCCAAACACACGTGTTGGTTTCGCAGGCTCCGCGGGTGCTGCACTGCCTGCCTCCTTCGCTTCGGTCGCCTTGCTTTCTCCTACCTGCTCCTTCTGCTGCTGTTCCTGCTGTGGCTGAGCAGTGGACGCATCGTTGCTTTGCTGCAAATGCGTGTCTGATTCTGCTTCACCAGCGCCAGGCGCCTGGCTTTGCTCTTGCTGCTGTTGGTCTTGCTGATGTTGTGGCTGCTGCTGTTCTTGTGCCTCTTGTGTTTCCTCTCGCGGCGGCGTGTACTCAAACTCTTCTTTGGACATCTGCACGAGCACATCGCGCTCTGCAACGAGACGCGTGTGTGTTTCCTCCGTCACGCGGTGCAGCACTACCGCATCCTTGTGGATCTGAACACCACGCACGTACGAAGAAGAACATGTACGATAATGACGATTGTGGTTGCGAGTTGCGGATTGTGAGTTGCGAGTTGTGGATTGTGAGCATAAGTGATCGCAGCACCCAGACACTCGCGCACAACGCCGGCACGCGGCGGGTACTAGCGTACACAAGCATACACGCGCATACGCACTCACAACCGCACACACCAGCACGATTTGCGTGTGCACACCTGTGATGCCGGCTTGTTGAAGGTGCGTGCGTTTTGCCACATGAGACGGATGTGGTTCATGCAGTCAGCAAGTGTCGTGTACACCCCAGCACGAAGGTTGCGCAGCAGCTGCCGGATATCCATGGGCTGTGGCGGCAGCGGCGGAGATGGTGGAGGTGGTGGTAGGGGGCAAATACGACAGCGTGAGAGCAATGCAGAGCGTGAGAGCAATGCAGAGCGTGAGAGCAATGCAGGGGACCCATGAAGCAATAGCACACACACGCGCGCGCGCGCGCCTGCACAATCAAACGCACGTTGGCTCCATCGTGTACACGTACACACGCAAGCAAAGCAGATCAGGAGCCAACCTCCTTGATCATCTTGTAGTAGATGGGGAGTTCCTCCTCTGTCGGCAGCGCGTAGAAGACGGGATACAGCGGCCGGCCGTTGGAAGCGCGGGCCAGGATGATGCTGGAGATGAGACGAAGACACAGCGACGTCTCGAGGCGCGTGCGGCATGATGCAATCGCCTCCGCATCAGCCATGTCCTTCGTCACACGGCTGCAGGGGGGTGCAGGTGGGTGAAGATGGGTGGAGGTGTGCACACCATGTGAGGAGGGGACAGAGGTGTGTATGTGCATGTGGTTTTGTGTGTGTTGTGAGTGTGTGTGTGTGTGCGCGTGTGTGTGCGTGAGTGTGTGTGTGTGTGTGCGTGAGTGAGTCATCAATGGCACAAATTGCATGCCGCTTGGACCGCACATGTGTGCCACCGGCACACAAAGCAATTGGGGGAAAGCATGTACACGAGAAGAACCAAGGCACAACCACACATCCACATGCAAGGATTCGACACTGCTTACATGATGGGCTCCTTCATTTCGTTGAGAGTCAGGGTGATGTCACGCTCATATTCGCTCAACTCCTCCAGGCACTCATCAAGGTGCTCACGCACAGGCGCGCACGTCATAGCCTGAAGAAGGAGAAGACACGTGGAGCAACGGCGTTGACACGATGACAGACGCGAGTGCGTCACTTAAAAGAGGTTGGAAGGCAAACGAAGGGAACAAACCAGTTTACACAACAACTCCTGCACACGTACACACATACACAAACATGTAGGCCTGCTGCCTACACACACACACACACACACATCGCCTTCAAACCACAACCACAACAACCACAACCACAACAACCACAACCACAACCACAACCACAACAACCACAACCACAACCACAACCACAACCACAACCACAACCACACGCGTCAACTTCACGACGCCAACCTGTTCGATGAGGAACTGGAATGTTCGCATGCGGTCCTGCGGGGTGAGGTCTGCGTACGCCTGGCTGTCGAGGGCAGTGATGATGGCGCGGTGTTCTTCAGCAAACGCAATGTGCGATCGGAGATACTGGCTCAGAAAGGACTGGATGGCGGGTGGGGGCGTGGGAGGAAGGGGCAGAGGGATTGGTGGAGTGGGTGAGTGGGGGGAGATGTGAGTGAGTGGAGTGTACGAGGTGAAATGAGCAGGTGTGTGAGTGTGGTGAACATATGAGTGAGAGAGCGAGTGAGTGCGCGGAAGGGGGTGATTGTTTGCCCCAGTTGAGCGTGGAAAGGGGCAGCAAGATGTGGGGTTTGACAGACGTGTGGAGCACAAGACCAGGCAACAAACTCAACGTCGTGCTTGCAAGCAAATCGCGAGCAGTGATCGGCGGAAAGGGCTCACCTCGAAGGTGTACACGTCCAGAAGTTCTGGTTTGAGCCATTGGGTGAACTCAACCTGTGTATGGCGGCAAGGGAGGGGTGTATCGAGGACACGCGTGGCCATGTGTTGATGTTCGCGTCATGGATATGTGCGTGGTGTGCATGGGCATGTGAGCTGAACTCTCTGATGCAGTGACGCACACGAAGAAAAAGAGCAGCCATGCACCTGCGCTCTGGTGCATGCGCTTGCCATTGTGCACACACACAAACACATGCACGTGCATGCACACACACACACATACACACAAGCGCAAATCAGCACAAACAAACATACAGACACAGCAGGCAAGAGGAGGGTGCACCTTGTTCTCGGCGTCGTCTTCAAGAACGAGTTCAAGCAGCGGAGCGTGCAGTTCATACGCAAGGCGCAGTGAGGAGGAGCCTTTGCCAAGCAGCCAGAAGGCCATGTCATCTGCACACGAACGTGCACGGCATGCGAGCAGGAGAGGACGGTGTTGAGTGTGGCGGTGGATGCACACCACGAACACGTGAACCAGCCGTGAATGCGGGTAAGCTCACTTCCACCGCACCACACAGACACACGCACACGCACACACACGCACACGCACACGCACACACGCACGTGAGCATGTGCACATGCCGTACCGAGAGTGAAGAGGCGTTCGTATTTGAAGCGTGGGGCAAACGCAGCCAGAAACTCGAGGGAGGACAGCACGTCGCCAAGCACGCGGTGTGCGGACGCAAGCTCCGCTTCGGGGACGGCGACCGGAAGGACAGGCCACTTGAGGGGCGTGCCCACATCTGGGAGTGGAATGGATGAATAGTCCACATGTGCAGCCGCAGCAAGCTGCGTTGTCGTTGTTATGGCGGTTGGTGATGGTGGTGGTTGTGGTGGTGTTTTTGGGTTTGTGCAGGGGGTGGTGCAAGGTGGCATTGACCAGGAGTTGCCAAACATATGATGGTACATGCGTGAGTACACGGGTGATCACCAGTGGAAGGTGTGGACAACACTGCAGTCCGTCGCGTGTCACATGAAACCACCCCCGCCCAAACAACGGCAGGAGCAGTCAACGCGCATATGCAACAGGGCAGGGTCACCCAGCCCACCTTCTTTGCCCTGGCCTTCTCCGCCTTGATACGCTGTTTCTCGCGTTCGCGCTCCCGTTCCTTCTGTTTCTGCAGTTCTTTCTTGCGTTTCTCCTTCTCCCTCTGTTCCCGCGCCCGTCGCTGCTTCTCTTCAACCTTGCGCTTCCTGCACGCGTGCAAGTGTAGGCGTGGGTAAGTTCGTGTGCGTGTGCGTGCGTGCGTGTGTGTCTGTGTGTCTGTGTGTCTGTCTGTGTGTGTGTCTGTGTGTGTGTCTGTGTCTGTGTGTGTGCGTCTGTCTGTGCGTGCACGCTGGTGTGCAAGTGCGTGTGTGCAATAAACCAGGCGTTGCAAGGGCACAAATCATCGAGCAAGACAAGAGGCAAGCCGATAGAAAAAAAGCAACACGGAGCCGCATTAGAGCTGTGGGAAAATGAACTGACTTGACTTGCTTCTCCACAACGCGTTTTGCATCGCGCAACTTCTGCATCGCTTTCGTCTTGGCGGCCTGTTGGTGGCAGCCGGGTGCAGTGGCCATTGAGGAAATGAGTAAACGCACAAAGGAGTTGACACATGCAACACCCACCACAGCACATGTCCACGATGTCGCCACTTTACACATCCATGTACACACGCGCACACACAAGCACACACGCAAGCACACAAGCACACACAAACACAAGTACACACAAACACACACGCGCGCACACACAAACACAAGTACACACAAGCACACACACAAGCACACACAAGCACGCACAAGCACATGCATGTACACACTGGCTGTACCGTCTTTGCCTTTCGCTGGCCCGAAGCGAGGGCGCGGTCGTAGATGACCCTGTTCTTGGTGGTGTCTTTGAGTGCGTCCTTCTCCACCTGCTGCGCGTCTTTGATCACCTTCATCTGCGACTTGACCGTGTCGTGGTACAGTTTGCGGATCTCACGCATCCTGTCGACAGGCAGTTGTGGCGGTGGTGGTGGCGGTGGCGGTGGCGGTGGTGATGAATGCACCAGTCACGTGTAGCGCAGGTGTGTGAGCGGTGGTGTTGTGGCTGTAGCATTGGCGGTGGTGGAAGCAAGCTCAGGTACGACAGCATGCATGATCAAGCACACACAGCGCACACACACACACACACAAGCACGATCACACACACACACACACACACAGAGCACACATCCACAATTACAAGCATACAAGCACACAAACAAAGTACAAACAAGTGCACGCGTGTGCTTGGACTCACTCGAAGAAAGAGGGCCCGGATGCGTCGCTCTTGCGTGCACGTGAGCGGCGCTGGCGCGTCTTTGTTGCTGCTGGCGTTGTCTTTCCTTTCTTCTTCGCCGATGCTGCTGCCGCCGAGGCAGAGGGCTGTGTCTCTGTCGCCTCGTTGCCACCCGCCTCCTGGGCCTTGCGCGATTTCGTGCGGCGCCTTCCCTTCTTCACGCTGGCTGCAGGCGTGGTGGCACCTTGCTTCTTCGGCCCCTTCTTCGTCGACTTGGATGCCGCCGCTGCTTGTGTTGTTGCTGCTTTCTTCGGCGTCCTTGTTGTCTTCGCTCGCTTCCTCGCTGGCGGTGCGCGCTGCTCGTCATCATCGTAGTCGTGATCCTCGTCATCGTCGTATGCCTCGTGGTCGCTCAGCAGCGACTCTGCGTTGTCGTCCTGCTGCTGCTGCTGGACTCCTTTCACCGTCTCATCGTCGCCGTCATCCTCAGAGGAAGAGGATGAGGACGAGTCTGCCACGTGTACGTTTGTGTGTGTGTGTGTGTGTGGGGGGGGGGTGTGCGTGCGTGCGTGCGTGTGTGTGGGTGTTTGTGTGTGCGTGCGTGTGTGTGGGTGTTTGTGTGTGCGTGCGTGTGTGTGTGAGGTGCACCGAAAGCGAATCCGCTTGTTGTTCGCGGTCTGGACGAAGACGAGAACACGGTGTGTGTGTGTGCACAGGGGCAACGTTCACAACATACGCAACCACGCAACAGCCATGATACGATCAAGTGATACGCCAGCGAGTGGGCGCAACAAGCGCAACCACAGCAGCCACCGCGACCACCGCAACTGGACTCTCACCCATATCGCCGCCCGTTGCACCGTGTGCAAAGCCAGTCTTGGTATCATCATCATCATCGTCATCATCTTCGTCGTCGTCATCATCGTCGTCATCCGTAGTGATTCCAAATGCAGAGAGCAGCGTGGCGACAAACGGGTGCGATGTGCGTGTGCACATGACCGCTTCCGCGTCCATCGAGAACCGCTCTTCCAGCGCCTCCTGCACCAGTGCATGAATGTGTGTGTGTGTGTGTGTGTGTGTGTGTGTGTGTGTGTGTGTGTGTGTGTGTGTGTGTGTGTGTGTGTGTGTGTGTGTGAGGGGGGGAGATAGAGTGTGTGCGTGTGTGTGTGTGTGTGTGAGTGTGTGTGTGTGTTTGATAAAAGTCAAGTGCGGATGCCACCCTGTGCTAACGTATGCGTGTGTACCTTTGCACCGACTGAGCGGTCCCATGTGTCGTTGGGGTCCTGGCAAAGCAGAGAGCAATTGGGGATGGGGGTGGTGAGTGCATGGGGATGACATGACGATGTACATGGTGTGGCCATGTCTGCGTGCCCTGTTTGTTGAGCTGTGCTGGGCATACCGAGTATGTGCTGCCGCTTGTGGTGAACTGGTATCCAGTGCACTCGTCCGCTCCATCCATGCTCTCCAGTAGTGCCTTGACCTGCAACAGCGGGTGAGCCAGCCATGGGGATGTTTGTGAGCAGTCGCACGCACACATACACACATGCACACACGCACACACGCACACACGCACACACGCGCACACGCACACACGCACACGCGCACACGCGCACACACACGCACACACACACACACACACACGCACGCACACGCATGCACACGCACACGCACACACACATGCACACACACACGTGCGCACACGCACACACGCACACACATGCACACACGCACACACGCACAACCATCCATACCTTTGGATCAGTAAAGCCAAAGGCGTTGAATGCCACTTGCATGGGTACTGGGGTCACTGGCATGTTGGACGCCTTTGCTAGGGCCCTGAGCAGGGCTTGCCATGCCTCTGATGCGGAGCGGCCGGTGCCCTCGTGCTTCGACTTCTCCGTGACGCAGGTGACTTTGAAGATGAGCTGCTGGGGATTGGGCGCATCGTCGTCCTCGTCGTCTTCATCGTCGTCGTCGTCGTCATCTTCAACGCGCTCCCCATTGGCAAGCGACTTGAATCGGCCCTTGTCAATGGAGAAGATGAGCGTGAGGATGCTGCAGCCAAGTGCCTTTGGTGGTTGCACGGTTCGCGACACAAAGTACCCGACAGGACAGATGTGGAACGTGTGCTGCTTCTGCAGCTCCGGCTCGATGTGCCCCAGCGAGTGGATCACAATGTCGCCCAGGCAACACGGCAGATCCACGGCCTCCGCCATCGCGCTTGATGGGACAGGCCGCTTCCTTGTTTGCTTTGTTTGCTTTGTTTGCTTGGGCGTGGGTGCTGTTGCGTGTGTCCGTCTGTGTGGCTTGCGCTGGCGTGGTCGGGCGATGCGTCCACTGGCACAACGGCGAAAGGGGGAAGATGCGCCGGTCGTGCCTTTGCTTCGGCCCCGTGTGCTCCGGCGAGCACTGTTGCTGCTGCGTTGTGGGAGGAAGGCAAGCGCTCTTGCTCTCCTCGCTTGCTCGAACCTCGCTCACTCGCTCACAACACGCGCACAAGAAACGCTTGCGCCCACTGCAAGGCACGCACAACAACAAGAAAACAAGCAGAAGTGCATGCGGTGAATGCGCCAGCGCCTGCGAAAGCGAACCAGCAGCAACAACTTTTTTTCGCCGCGGATATGGGGACGTGTGTTTTTTTTTTTTTTGCTTGTTGTGCTGTTGTGGCGGTCGGTTGCAGAATACTTTTTTTTTCTTCCCTTTCTCGCGCTCGCGTGTTGTTGTCTATTGAGCGCTTGTGGCTTTGCTGTGCTCTTGTGTTGCTGTGGACTCTTCTTGAGTGGTGCACGGATGTGAGGCAGATCTGCAGGTGGTAGCTGCCACGCTGTGGGCCTGCTGGGCTGAGTGCACGTTACAATCACATTCATACTTTCACAATGCTAATGCTTGACTGAGGTGGGTTCTTGTGCTCTTGTGCTGCAACACCCTTAGACCCTTGATGCGCTCCCTCCCTCCCTCAGGGACAGTTGGTTTCCTTCTCGGATGCACGGGTGCACGTGGCATTCATGATGTTGACTGAGGTGGGAACAACTAACCAACACCCGCAGTTTGGCGTTGTCGTCTTTCTTGTATTGGGAGAGATATGGTGAAGTAACATTTGCGAATTGAAATTGATTGAAGATCGATTAGAGAGAGAGAGAGAGAGAGATCCAACAAGAAGCACAAACTGCAGAGCTAGAGCACTCAACCATCTGATACACACACACACACACACGCGCGCGCGCGCACGCACACAAACACACACGCACATCACGCGGGCTCGGCAGCGTCGTGTCCAATCAAGGACAGCTCCTCCTCGCCCGGGTTGCGATGGACAGACCGGAGCGGTGACCGCAGCCACGCCACCTTCCCTTGCCGCGATGATGACGGCGATGACAAGGGTGCACCATCGCCCGCCACCAGCGTCGCGCGCTCAGCAGGCGCCTCCTCTTCACCAACGCCAGCGTCCTTGCCATCACCACCACCACCACCACCACCGCCGCCATCACCCTTGGCAGTGCTGCTACCATCCGCACCAGAACCATCACCCGCATGCCGTATTCTCTCACCATCGGCAATTGTCTCATCCACGCCGGTGAAGCCGACGCGCCGCCGACTCTTCTCACCCACACCTGACCCATGCTGTGACCCATGCTGTGACCCATGCTGGGCCTTGGCGTGCGCATTGGTTGTGATATCGCCCAACAGCTCACCGTCGCCGCCACCGCTGTCACTCGCCGCAGAGTTGCTGCGCCGCGCAGGGTCGTGTCGGTGGCGGAGATGCTGGTGCTGGTGGTGGTGACTTCCTCCATTGCACGTGCCACTATCGCCACCATCGCCACCACGAGCGAGCGCGTGGCCGTTGCGGTCGCTGCTGTCACCACGCGTCTCCGTCCACGCCACCTCCATCTCCATCATCTCGCTGTCAGACTGCACGTGGTGCGCGTAGTCCGAGTCGTCAAATTCCGTCTAAAGACAGCAGGAAGTGGGCGGGGAGGAGATGAAACGAAGGGGCAAGGAGTGCGTGGACGGGGCAGGAGGGGAAGGAGATGGACGGAGGAATGGAGGAGCAGATGAGTAAGCGAGAGACGGGAAAGGCAGGCAGAAGGGCAGCAACACACCTCGACGAACGGCACAGGCAGAAAGGTAGACCACACACACACACACACACACACACACACACACACACACACACACACACACACACACACACACACACACACACACACGCGCGCGCGCGCGCGTGCAAACGAACCTGGTGGTATTCGTTGTATTTGGCGGAGAAGTTGCGAATTGTGTCATGCACAATGTCCTTTGGGTTCAGGGTCTAGGAACACAAGGAGCGGAGGGGGGGGGGGAGCGAGCATGCCGTGTGAAGGACACAACCATGTTCAGGCGGTTGGGATGTAGACACCCAATCACGTAGGTGCACGGGCACACAAGCCAAGATAATACAGAACCAACCAACCAACCAACCAACCAACCAACCAACCAACCAACCACACCCACATCCACATCCACATCCACACCACCCACATGCACACACACACACACACACACATACACAGAGCAGCGCTTACCGATTTGAGGCTGGAGGAGACGCGGGCGAAGATGCGTGCTCGGTCGACGGAACGGGTCGAGTCGACAACAAAGGGGCGCCAGCTGAAGGCAAAGAGGTGCAGCAGCGACACGAAGAACATCTCAATGCAGATGATGAAGCTCTGGTACGCTGCGGCAACCTGCCCTGGCTTGACCTTCTGCTCAGCGGACCGCCGAAAATTGGGTTGGTGGTGGTGGGGGGGGGGTGCAGCAGCAGAAGAAGAAGACGGGATAACGAAAGAAGGGAAGAGGCAAGAGTTGAGTCAGGATGGAAGGCATGCCAGTGTACACCATATACACAGACACACAAACACAAACAACACGACACACACAGACACAGACACACAACACACACGCATCTACACACATACACACAGACACAAACACAAACAACACAACACAACACGTACGTCATCACTGTAGAGGACACCGGCGGATTCGGCGATGGCGAGGATCACGCCCTGCACACATGCACACATGCACACACATATGGTGGGTAAACACTGACAACGAAGGTCAAGGGGAGAGCACAATTCACTGCAGTCGTGGCCCTATGTACACACATGCACACATACACGCGTATGCGCACACCTGCCAGAAGGCGAGGAAGATAACGCTCTTGACGACCACAAACTTGAGGACGGGCTTGTGCGGTCTGCAAAGACAGAGCACAATGCACAACACATCGGAGAAGGTGGTAGTGGTGGTGTTGTTATGAGGTACCCATACACGCACACGCACACACACACACACACATACACGCACAGAAAGCAGGAAAGGTCCCCCTTCCCCCAAACAGACACAGGCACACACAGACAGCAAGGTACGAACTTGAGGAGGTCCTTTGTCGCCGCGTAGAAGACCATGAGGGCGGTGAGGGCGAGGAAGATGGACACGTTGTACACAATGGCAATGTACAGGTACCCGCGGTCAGGGGACAGGTCCCCTTCAGAGTACAGCCCCTCTGCACAAGCATCCCAATACGTGCGCAGAGGAGGAGAGAGGAGACAGAGTGTATGCATGTGTGTGCGTGCGTGTGTGTGCGTGAGCGTGTGTGTGTGTGTGTGTGAGCGTGTGTGTTGTGTGGGGTGACAAACCTTTTCAAAGTGCAAGCACGCCAGAAGTTCGAGAAGAGAATAGAAAGCCCATTAAAGCCACGCAATTCGACCATCCCACACAGTCCGCAGATGCATGCGCACCACCACGTACTTGCTTCGAGGATGATGGTGATGATGGAGGTGACAGGCTTCACAACGCAGAACTGGAGCGTGGCTTGCTTGCACACGCGCAAGAAGAAGATGCTGTATGGAAACGGCCGGAGACAGCACGTCATGGTCCACCACGATGGCTTGTGGTATTGTCCTGCCAGCAAACGCGAGGTAACGAACATGAGCGAGTAACCGAGCATGAATTCGAGCAGAAGAAGGCGGAGCAAGACGTTAGCGAAAACAATGAGAGAGAAAGCGGAAAGAGAGGGGGAGCAGGAAGGGGAGAAGGAGGGAAGGGGAGACAAACCAAGTACACCATGCACACACACACACACGCATACACACACGCATACACACACGCATACACACACGCATACACACACACACACACACACACACACACACACACACACACACACACGCAGACACACACGCACCTGAGAGGGCGTGGACCATGGCTGCTTCGCCGCCAAGGTAGGCGAAACACAAGGACAAGAAGCTGTAGATCACAAACGCTGTGTGTGTATGTTTGTTCATGGCAACAGGGGGTTGTGAGTTGGACGTTACCACAATACAGGCGTTCAGTAACCGGCACGTGTAAGCACGACACAAGATCGTATTTCCACCCACAGCCACAAACAGTTCACGAACAGTACACGCAACAGTACACGAACAGAACAGAACCGCAAGAGCCACTCACCCATACACCTACGCGCACGCGCGCATACGCCATCACCTTCATACACAACACACACACACAGTACACGCACACGCACAAAACACAGCACAACACAGCACACGACACACAAGCTCACCTTCATACATGTTCCGCACGGTGTCAAAGTAGACGGACCATGCGGAGAATCGCAGCGAGAGCCAGGACCCAAGCGCATAGATGGGCACCATGAACAGGATGCGGCAGATCCATTTCTGATACTCTGGGCGCGACCAGTGAAACAGGTGCTTGTAGATTTGATGGCAGGTGATGCCAAAGCTGAGCCATGCAAAGGCGCCTGCAACCACCCATGCTGTCTCGGACAGCACAAACGTGCCCATCACAACAACACACTTCCGTCTGTGCTCGACCCTTGCTCCCTTGTCCTTTATCGTCTGGCTGCACCGTCCGCCTGCACCGGTCCTCCCCCTTTGTCGTAAACGCTATCTTCTTGCCAGCAAGCACAAAGGATTAGTGCGCGTGTCTGTGTCTGTATGTGCGTATGATGGTGTTGAAGGCGAAGGTGATGGTGTGGGGAAGGGATGCGTGTCGCTGTGGTCTTGCTCGCTTGGGTGTCAGCAGCGTTGGTAGTCTGCCGATAACTGGTGAAAGATGCCCATAAATTTCCAAACTCACAGCGCCCAAGCGCCGCAACAACAACATCATCAAGCCTTCCCACTCTCCCACTTGCTCCTTCCCCCCTCTTTTTTGTTTGTGTTGTGTTGTGTTGTTGTGGTGGCGGTGTTTGCGCACCCTTGCGTGCCTCCTTCTCCCTCTGTCACTTTTTATCGCTTTGGCTGTTGTTGAACGCGAATCGCCCACGTGACACTGCTTCATCATGGGAACCTTGGAACGAGCACTGGACATGGCGACGCAGCCAGACTCGTCCAACACGTCTGTGTATTCGTTTTGTCAGGCGGTCATGAGCGAGCCAGACGGGCCGCGCGACGCAGTGTACATGCTGCTGGACAAGGTGCGCAGCCCGCGGGAGCCCGTTGCTCTTCGCACACTGGAGGTACTTGACAAGGCCGTGTACGAGTGCGGGCCCCCGTTCCAGGCCGTTGTGGGCAAGTTCAAGTTCCTCAATGAGGTCATCAAGATGGTGTCGCCAAAGTACCATGAGAACAGGACTGAGGCCGTGATTGCCATGCTGTGCCGGCTGCTGCAGAAGTGGGCGCTGACCATCCCTACCCAGCCCAAGATTAAAGAGGTGTACAAGATGCTCAAGCAGCAGGGCATCACCTTTCCCGAGGTGGATGAAGAGACGAAGCGCCTCGCTGCGGAAAACACGCCCAAGACGCCCGAGCGGTTCTCGGACCGGCCGTCGCCGCTGGAGCAGGAGGACGAGCGCAAGGCCAAGCTGCTCGCACGCCTTCTCAAGAGCACAGACCCAAATGACCTAACAAAGGCAAACAAGCTCATCAAGAAGATGGTGGCCCAGGTTCGTTTGTGCATGCTTGTTTGTGTGTTTGTGTGCATGCTTGTTTGTGTGCGTGAATGCTTTGTGAATGCTTTGTGAATGCTTTGTGAATGCTTTGCGCTATTGTGTGCGTGTATGTGTGTGAATGCGTGCTGGTACTATTGTGCGTGTGTGGATTCACTGCGCGGGTGAAGTTCCCGAATGCTTCAGATTGAGTGCTTATGTGTGTAAACATGTGTCTATGTGTCCATTGATTGTGCGGGGTTGTGCGCTGCACGTCAATGCAGGATGCCAAGCGACAGGAGCGAATGGCAAGGACACAGCGTGAACTTCACACCATGCAAGAGAACGTGCAGGTGTGCATTTGCTGCAGACTGGCAGTGATTGGACGTATCATTTGAATTCGCGCGCGCGCATGTGTGTGTGTGTGCGTGTGCGTGTGCGCATGTGTGTGCGTGTGCATGTGCGTGTGCGTGTGCGTGTGCGTGTGCGTGTGCGTGTGCGTGCGTGTGCGTGTGTGATGTCCCTGAATGGCCTCACGCCAGCATATTTGCTGCTCGTGCTCCCACTGTCCTCCAATGCCACTAGCTGTTGTCCGAGATGCTTGCCAACTTTGATTCAACACAAGGCAGCGTCGCCCAAGATGAAGTCATTCAGGTCAGTCTGCTGCGTGTGCGTGTGTGGCGACAGAGGAACGGTGCCACGCTCGTGCGCTGTCCCTGCTTCTTGGTCGTACGAGTCACATCTCCCGTCATGTCTCACCACACACACACACACACACACACACACACACACACACACACACACACACACACACACACACACACCGACGCAGGAGCTGCTCACGACGTGCAAGGACATGCGGCCAAAGCTCATGAAGATGGCCGGTGAAGTCTCGGAGAAAGACAACCTCCTTGGTGCGGTACCTCGCACCCGTTTTGTTTGGTTTGGTTTGGTTTGGTTTGGTTTGGTTTGGTTTGGTTTGTTTGGTTTGTTTGTTTGGTTTGTTTGGTTTGTTTGTTTGTTTTGTTTGTTTGTTTGTTTTGTTTGTTTGTTTGTTTTGTTTGTTTTGTTTGCTTGTGTGTGTGCGTGTGTGTGTGTGTGTGTGTGTGTGCGTGTGTGCTTGCACATAATGTTGTCGGTGTTGTTTTATGCTTGTGTTTTTACTGTTGGACTGTTGGACTGCTGGCGCTTCGTGCTGTCGTACACGCTCCCTCACAACCTCGCGAAACATTTGCGTGTGTCTTCCACCGCAGGGGAGGTGCTGGCGCTGAACGACGACGTCGGGCGGGCGCTTGACCAGTACAACGCCATGCTCTCCTCCTCCACGCAGGCTGCACCGCCATCTACGTCGCACCAGCAGCAGCAGCTACAGCTACAGCAACAGCAACCGCAACAGCAGTCCGATGACCTTGCTGACCTGTTTGGCAACACACCACAGCAACAGCAGCAGCAACAGCAGCAAGCAGCTCAGCCGCCGCAGACGCAACAGCAAGCGGGCATGCCATCGCTCTTCCCAGCAACACACGCCTCCCCCATGTTCGGGTCACCCGCGCCCCAATTCCAACAACACCAGCCACAGCAGCAGCAACAGCAAGCATTCATGTCGGCCCAGACCACGGCCAGCAGTGACATGTTCCCTGTGCAGTTCCCCGCACAGCCGGCGCCAGCACCACAGCAGCCGCTGTTTGGCATGCCGCCCGTGTCAGCACCAGCACCAGCAGCCACCACGGCCGCACCACCGCCACCCCAGCAGTCCCACCAGCACACCACCACCACCACCACCAACAGCAGCAGCCATGCCGATGACGATGATGATGACATCTTTGGGCTTGGGTCCCTCGGTCTGTCACCAACCACCACCACGACTGCAACAACGACAGCAGCAGCGCACGAGCCGAGCCTGTCCACGTCCTCTGACGTGGCGCCGCTGGACCTGCTGGGCGACACGATGTCGCAGCCATCGCCCCCACCACAGCAGCAACAGCACCAGCAACAGCAAGAGCAGCAAGAGTTGTCTGTACCGCAGGACGACAACACGCCGCCACCGGATATTGCGTCGCTCTCCTTTGATGCACTGCAGGTGCAGCCGCAGGCAGGCGCTCCGCAAAGCATCTACCAACGCGACAAATTCACGGTGCGATGTAGCTTGTGTGATGTAATTCGTGTGTGTTGTGTGTGTGTGTGTTGTGTGTGTTGTGTGTGTTGTGTGTGTTGTGTGAGAGAGTGTGTGTATGTGTGTGTGTGTATGTGACTGCGTCCCCTAGAGTTTGTACAGGTATGTTTGATGTAATTCCATATGCGTTTCATGTGTGCATGTGCTCATTCTCCAATGCATTTTGCGTTGTGCATCCTCGTTGTCGTGCCACACACAGGTGGAAGTTTGTCGGGTACGGGACACGACGCACTCGTCTGTGCATGTGATGCTGGTGACGTTCAACAACCTGGACGCTTCCACTCCCATCACCAACATCAACTTCCAGGCGGCCGTGCCCAAGGTGTGCATGTGTGTGTATGTGTGTATGTGTGTATGTGTGTATGTGTGTGTATGTGTGTATGTGTGTGTATGCGTGTGTATGTGTGTGTATGTGTGTGTATGTGTGTGTATGTGTGTGCATGTGTGTCGATATGCGTGGGCATGTGTGTGAGTGTGTGAGTGTGCGTGCTTGTTGCAAATGCGTTCTGGCTGTCATTTTGTCTTGTGCTCATGCCCCTCCTCCTGCATGCATTGTTTCAAACCATCCCCCTCTCAACACACACACACACACACACACACTGCCTTGCTTGCAGACGCAACAAATCAAGCTTCAGGCCCCGACGTCCACCACTTGTGAGCCTGCTGGCTTGGATGGAACACCAGGCAAGGCCCACCAAGTCTTTATCATCTCCAACCCACAGAAGGTGTGTTGCGGTTGGTGTTGCGATGAATGTTCGTCCAACATGTGAACACTGATTTTGTAGTGTAGTGTGGGGGCGTGTTACCTGTGACAGCTTTGCTGCTACTTGTTTGCATGTACAGTGTGTGCATGAACAGTTGCTCGTTAGTTTCTCACACACCCGCGTTATCTGCCTGCCCTGTTGTGTTGTGTTGTGTTGTGTTGTGTTTTGCCATCACGCACAAGACGGCGCTCAAGCTTCGCTTCAAGCTGACCTTCAACGTGGGTGAGCAGGCCATCTCCGACACGCGGGACGTCGCCTCCCTGCCATCACAAGCGTGACGGTCGTGACCGCAACCATCAACCACACGCCAAACCAATGGCACACCAAGCGACCAGAACACGAAGCAAACAGAACACGAAGCGAATGGCACTCCAATGCCAATGAGCATCACACAGTCACACACAGACACACACACACACAGACACCCACACCCACACCCACACACACAGACACACACACACACACAGACACACACACACACACACACACACACACGCACAGACACACACACACAGACACACACACACAGACAGATACACACACCCCCACACACACAACACACCCACTTGCTTGCTTGCGCTTGTTTGTTGGCACCATTACAAAAATTCGACGGCTGTGCTGTGTTTTCCGATGGAGAAAGCGTTGGAAAACAGTGTTTTCCGGCCCATCAGCATTTGCCCAGACGAGAAGAGGAAGAAGAAGCGGTGACTGACGAAAGTGAGTGCGGTCGATGGGCTTGCTGCTCTGCTCTCATGGTGCCACTGGTGCTGAGGCACAGTGGGGTGATGGTCGTTGTTGTGATAGCGGTGGTTCGTTGCTCGACGCCTGTGTGTGAAGGACAGTGTGTGGCGAGATTTAGTTGTGGGAATGGTTTCCTTTGCTTTGGTGCGTGTCATGGCGTCGTCCACGACTGCATCCTCGACATGTTTGTGTTGTCACAAGGAGACGATCAAGCAATACATCAAGTCAATCACGACTCGCACTGCCGTTCTCGCATGCTCGGCTTGCTCACCTGCTGACACGCGCGTTGTCTCACCTGCTGTTTGTCTCGCTCATGCTGACGTTGCTCCATCTCCGGTGTTTTCGATTCCTTTCCGCGCATCTACCTTTGTGCGCGTGCTACTTGTCCCTCTCCTCCCCCCCTTCTCCCCCCCGCTTCCGGCGTTGCACAGAAACCACTCATCAAACGCAACCATGGCCGACAACTTCTACACCGGTGTCAAGAAGATTGAGCGCAGCGACATCAAGACGGCTGCCTTCGATGCCCGCTTCCCCAACACAGATCAGACCAAGAACTGCTGGCAGAACTACGTCGACTTCCACAAATGCATCAAATTGAAAGTGCGATGATAAGACGTGGCTTGTATTGAGTGTAGCGTGTGTCTTGTGTTGTGTTGGTTGTTGGGTGCTGTGTTGGTTGTTGTTGTGTGTGTAAGCGTGTACGCGAGTGTTGTATGTGTACACGAAAATGTGTTCGTGTGCGAAAGCCTGTAGCACGTGTATGTGCGGCTGCGGCGGCGATATGGTGACACCCGCTCAACGCATCGTCTTGGCTGTCCTTGTTCCCCCCTGGCTGTCTTTGGTCTCTCTGTCCTCCCTCCCTCCCTCCCTCCCTTCTTTCCCCCTTTCGCTCTCGCTCTGTGCACAGGGTGAGGACTACAAGCCCTGCGGCCAGTTCTTCCGCACCTTCATGAGCCTGTGCCCCACGGAATGGGTACGTTTCTGCGCTTGCTCGCATGCGCATGTGGTTCGGTATTCACATCAAGTCTGTGCCCTTAGACGACCACGCGGGTCGTTTGTTTGTTTGTTTGTTTGCTTGCTTGCTTGCTTGCTTGTTTGCTTGCCTGTTTTTGCGTGACCTTGTCACCCTCTACGCGTCCGCTCACCTCCACCACTTGCCATCCCCCTGTTCCTCCTGAACCCTTTCTTGAACCTGAACCCTTTCTTGAACCCCCGTCTCCCAACACTCACGTTCCGCAGGTTGAGCAGTGGGACGAGCAGCGCGAGAAGAACGCCTTCCCTCACCGCGACTTCTCATCGTAAACGAGGAAAGAAGAGGACCTATGAGCCAGCGTCGTCGTCATTTGTAACTTGTCAACATCAGCCCCCACCTTCCTTGTTTTTCGTGTGTGTGTGTGTCATGCGTCTTGGTTGCTGTGTGCGTACATGGCCTCTCTCATGCTCCACGCGTTGGGAGCTGGTTCTGTGCTTTGCCAGTGCCAGTGATGCTGACAGTGACCTTTAAGTGCAACGTGCATGTCTTGCTTGCTTGTGTTTGTGTGTGTGTTCGTGTTTGTGTGTGAGAGTGCTTTTGTCACTCGTTTGTTATTTCCCTCCTTCTCCCTTCTCTCTCTCTCTGCCTTTCTCCCTCCATCTCCTCTCTTTGTCTCTGTATGTGCCCTTGCAAGTAAACACAGCAGCATGCGTTTCAATGATATGAGGACAATGCCAAAAGGGTGAACAGCCAAAGCAACACTCTTCTCTTCTCCAGCTCTCTCTCTCACGCAGTGGCGATAATTCATGAGAGATTTGCTTTGTTTTTCGGCCAACCCGCCTGTTCGTTGCGCTTCAACGTCCAACGCACACCACGCACACACAACCCGCGCATTCTCTCTTATCTCGGCGACAGACCAGCACAGCGAACGCACACATCAGCAGACACAGGGTACCCCGCCTTCCAGCTTCGCCCCTTTTTCTGCTTCCACACAGCGTGGTGTCGACTCCCTCCACAGCCCGTGACAACACCTGCCGTCTCTGCGCGTCTTTCCTGTTTTCTTGTCTCCTTCCTTTTTTTTTTCTTTTGTCTTGATTGGCCGTTGTCCTCAAATCCACCAACAGCAGCATGTCTCGCAAGGACGTTGATCGCTGGCTTGAGACCCTCAAGCAATGCAAGACCATCCCAGAGTCCGATGTCTTTGCGCTCTGCGACATGGTACATCGCGTTGTATGCAGCATATGCACTTGCGATTGTTTTTTCTTGCTTGTGGCGTGTTGTGTGATGATGATAGAAGCGCGCCCTCAATGGATTGTGTTTTGTTTCGGTTGGCTTCTGAACACACCTTGCTTGCATCCTCCCGCGCTCACACGCACGCACACACGCACGCCACACACAACACACGCACACACGCACGCCACACACAACACACACACACACGCACGCACACACACACACATGAACACACACGCACGCACACGTGTGCACACACACACACACACACAACACACACCCGCACACGTGCACGTTGTTTCGTGCCATTGTTCTGATGCTGCGTGGCTTGTCGTTTTCCCGCGTGCGCTCATGTGCATGCAGGCCGCGGAGATTCTGAGCAAAGAGTCCAACGTGCAACCGATGAGCTGCCCTGTGACGGTGTGCGGCGATGTCCACGGCCAGTTCCATGATCTCATCGAGCTCTTCCGCATCGGCGGCGACCTGCCAGATACAAACTACCTCTTCATGGGCGACTACGTCGACAGAGGCTACTACAGTGTGGAGACAGTCACCTACCTCGTGGCCCTCAAAGTCCGATTCCCAGAGAGAATAACCATCCTCCGTGGCAACCACGAGAGCCGACAGATCACACAGGTGCGCATGTGTGTGTGTATGTCGCTGTGTGTGTGTGTGTGTGTCGCTGCGTGCGGAGTTGCCACAAGTTGGTTCTCACACCAACATGCGTTAACGTCAATACCCATGCGTTCACGTCAACCCCCCCCATGCCTTGCACATCACTCGATCCTTTTTCTGGCACTGTAGGTGTATGGTTTCTATGACGAGTGCCTGAGAAAGTATGGCACGGCAGACGTTTGGACCAAGTTCACCACCCTTTTCGACTACTTCCCGCTCACCGCCCTCGTGGAGAACAAGGTGCTGCAAGCAATGATGCAGATGCCTGAAGTGCTCGCGTCAACTCCCCATGTCCCGCTGCCGCTTGCTCATGCCATTTATCAACACGTTCGTTGTTTGTTCTCCTTTGTCTTTGCTCGCTCCATATTCACATCACGGGCCTCCGTTGTCTGTCTGCCACCATCGGCTCGTGTCGTTGGATGTGCCTTCAGATCTTCTGCCTGCACGGTGGTCTGTCTCCCAACGTCGACACACTCGACAACATCCGTGTCCTTGACCGCCACCAAGAGGTGAGAAGTTGTGATCATGCCTGCATGCCTGCAGCAGCGTCCCATCGGGCGAGTTTTGTGCGGCACGATTCAAGTGGCAAGCATTAGCCTTCGCCAGCGCTCTTTCCTCACACACTCACACACACATTCAAATATATCATGCCTGACACACGTACGCACACACATATGCACTCATACACGCATACACGCACACACTCATACACACTCTCTCACACCACACTCACACACGCACGCACACTGACGCACGCACACTCATGCACACTCATGCACACTCACACACCACTCATAATCTACGAACACCCGCCAGGTGCCACACGAGGGCCCGATGTGCGATCTGCTGTGGTCTGACCCGGATGACCGCGTTGGCTGGGGCATCTCCCCGCGCGGCGCCGGGTACACGTTTGGAAAAGACATCTCAGAGGCATTCAACCAGAAGAACGACCTGCAGCTCATCGCACGCGCACACCAGCTTGTCGTCGAGGTGCGGTCTCGTGCATGTGTGTGTCGTGTGTATAGTGCATGTGTGTGTCGTGTGTATAGTGCATGTGTGTGTGTTTGCATTGCTCTTCTTGTGCAAACGCCATTGTAAAAACAAGTTAACCCCCCCCCCTCCATTTGCTTATCAATCGCGTCTTGTTGTGTCACAATAATTTATCTCGGTATCTTGCTCAACACCCACCCGATACATTCATCCCCCTCCCCACGCCGCTCTCAAATGCAACCGCTACAGGGCTTCAACTGGAGCCACGACAAGAACGTGGTGACCATCTTCAGCGCACCAAACTACTGCTACCGCTGCGGCAACCAGGCCGCCATCATGGAGCTTGACGACAACCTCAACTACGTCTTGTGAGTCGACTCCACCCACGCGCGCGTGTGCTGTGTGTGCTACATGTACTGCGTGTGCTACGTGTGCTGCCTGCGCTGCGTGTTTTGCATGTGCATAGTAGCGTTTGGGCGTGACACTCCTCTCGTTGTGTCAATTGCCGCCTCACCGTTGCTCGCGTCCACTTGCTTGGACAGCCTTCAATTTGAGCCCGCGCCAAGGAGGGGAGAGCTGCAGGTCACCCGCAAGACGCCAGGTGTGTGTGTGTGTGTGTGTGCTGTGGTTGTTTATTGGTTGGTTGCGTTGATGTGTTGTTTGCGCTGACGTGGAGTTTTTCTGGCTTTGAGTGCAAGTTTTGTGCCGTGTGTTTGTCCACAATCGTCTGTGTTGCGTCCCACGTTTGCATTGACCTCACACGTGTCGACGCTGCTCCAACTCGCATCCTTTTCATACACACATCAGACTACTTCCTGTGATGTGCCCGCGTTACACCTCGCCCCGCTGCCAGTGGCCACTGCACTCTTCACCCCTTCTTCGTTGCCCTTGTGCTCCCTTGTTGTGTGCTTTGCTTTTTTCGTCTGCTTGTATCGTTCCAGCATGTTTGAACTATTGCACACACATGCATACACATTCTTCCTGCCTGATGCTTGTTTCCTGGAGTGAGTGAGTGCTGTTGGTGGTGTCTTTCTTCGATGATGTAATTGTGTCCGCATTAAGTCGGTGTTTGTTCTCTTTTGCTGCTGGTGTTGTCGTAATGGCTGTTTGCGTTTGTTGTGATCATATAGAGATGAGGCAAATGATTGATGAACACGGCTGGTGAATGGCGAATGGCAAATGGGCGAGCGCTTGCCCGCTGTTGGCACGCTGCGTTTTTGTGTGCTTCCCTATCACAAACTGTGGTTCTCTCTGTGTACAGGAGCGAACAAGCAAGAAGCAAACGGCAAGAGGATGCATGCGGCTTGCTTCAGGTAGCATCAACACGTGACAAGCATGAGCAGCAAAAAAAAAAAAGAAAAAGAAACAAGGACACAGACAACAGAAGCAACTTCGCATGTGCATAACACAAGATGCGGAGGCAGACAAAGGGAGCAAGTCAGCAACAAGTCATCAGGTGAAACAACGGGGATGCCAGACGACAGCACGACAACATGGAAGAGCAGCAAAAACCAGTGAACAACGAGGAGGCGATTTCAAGTACAACTGCAACGCGGGGAATCACTCAAGTGTATAATCTAGCGACAGTCACAACAAGTACAACCACACACACACACACACACAGACACACAGACACACAGACAGACAGACACACACACACACACATAAAACTTGGGTTGTACAAAGTAGGATGAAGCATGGGTTCAAGCAGCTAAACGAATGATAGTGAACAACAGGGTCCGCCAATGGAAAACATCACTTGTGTGGGGTGGAACGCGCACTGTCGCTTGCTCGACTCGCTCGCGCTTTGCGAAGACGATTGCGTGGTGAGCGCTGGGGAACCTGTGGATGACGTGTGCATGCATACGTGAACGTGAATGTGCGTGCGCGCGCGCGTGAGGATATGTGTGTGGTGGTGATACACGCCGTGTGTGTGTGTGTGTTGTCACAAATGTGGGTGATGAGACATATGGTGACGAACAAGGCTGATGACACACACTTCAAAGAGGCAACAGGTTCTGTAGTTAGAAACACCCACCGCAACCAACAACAAGGTACAGCCAACAACAGATGCGCTCGCAATCCCAGGCCATCACCCCCACCTTGGTGCGCGTGCTGCAGAGGCCTGGGCCGCCAGTGGACTTGAGAATGTCCTGCACAGTCGCCTGGGCCTGTTCACCGTAGTCCTTCCTGGCGTTGGAGCGTTCCGCATGCTTCACAAGATACTCCTCAAGGTCCATCCAGCCGCCACCAACGCGCACCATCACCTTGTCCCGCAGCACACGCATCAGCAGCAGCCGCTTCTCGTTGCCAAGCTGATACTTGCCCTTGGACACGCTGCATTGGGGAGGGGAAGAGGAGTGTGAGCCATGATACATGTGCTACAGCAGAAGGAGCGACGGACACACACCCAGAAACACACAGGGGAATTCACGCATGCACACACACACACACACACACACACAAGAATTCACGCATGCACACAGACAGACAGACAGACAGACAGACAGACACACACACACACACACGTACCGCTTCAGCTTTGATTTCATTTGCGGAACAAAGTTGAGGACCTCTGCCACGCGTTCGTCGACATCATCGCCCTGAACATGTGTGTACGATCCAGACTCCTGCATGGCGGGGAGTGGTGTGAGACGACAAGAGGGGAAGGCGATGGTGAGCAGCAGTGTGCAAGCAAAAAGGGCACAACACACACGCACACACACACACACAGGTACGCACACGTGCACGAATACACACACATACGCGCGCACACACACACACATGCACACACATATACACAAACACACACACCACACGCACACAAGCACACGCGCACAAACACACACGCAAGCAACAACGTACGCTTGGGAGGCGGATTGGCTCTGCTGTTGCGCGGTGGTCTTCGACCTCGTGCGGAAGCGGCAGACCACGAACGCGATACGCAACATCCATGATGCCCGTGACAACTTGGCGATGGTCCTCATCGTGCACCAGATCCTCCTCCTCAAACACGGACGGGTATTTGATGCCAAGGCACTGCGCCCACTCGATAAATGCGCGGATGTTGCTGAGGGCAGCCTCGTTCCCTGGCTCGGCTTCCTCCAGGTACTGCACCTCAAGCAAATCGCGTTCACGGATGAACGACGTGATGTCCTGGCACTCGCGTGTAATGACGACCTCGTCGCTTGGGCCCTGCTCCGCTTCAAGCTCTCGCAGCTTCTCCTCCACCTCATCAACGATGTTGGCCAGCTGGCACAGCAGCTTCCCGTCGCGCAGCTCGTCAATCAGCGTGTCTGCCGTCAGATCCGTCTCCAGCAGCAGGTTCACCCACTCCGCCACGCTCTCAAACAGCTTGCGCTCCTTGCTCGTAGTCGCTGCCTCGCCGTGGTGTGCACCGCCATCGTGACCATCACCGCCACGCGCCCGCTCGTCCAGCTGTGCGCGCAGCTCATCCACAAGCGACTGCAAGTCCTGCAAGCGGCGCTGGTCAGCTGCCCGCTGGTCAGACAGCTCCTTGATTTTGCTGCTGTGCTCCAGCCGCAACGCCATAATCTGGTCGGCCGCCGCGTCCTCCGCCGACCGGCGCGATGAGTTGAGCTCGCGGTCCAGCCGCGCAATCTCCAGCTGCGCGTCTGCGTGTGCGCGCAGCAGCATCTCCTCGCGTGCTGCGCTGCCGCTGTCGGCACCAAAGGCCTCCCCAGCCTCTTGCTCTTTCGCCTCCTCCTCCTCCCGCAGGCGTCGCAGTGCGCGCTCCGCAGCAGAGTGGAACGCAATCTCCGCCTGCTGCAACCGCCCCTGCGCCTGCTGCTGCCGCACGCGTGCGTCCTCCACAGCCTGGCGCGTGCCGGGAGTCTGGTGCTCTGCGTCTTCCTTTCGCGCTGCCTCCAGCTGGCCCTCTGCTTCCTCCAGCTCCATGCGCGCCTGTAGCCGCCGCTTGTTTGCTGCTCGCGCCTCTTCGTCCTGCACACAGATGAGATCCACGTCCTCCGGGCGCAGGTTCGACAGCGACATCTCCCTGAACCGCCGCAGCAGCGACGCATTTGCAACCGCGCGATCACGGGCCTCCGTCTCCGCCTCAGACACGCGCCGCTGCAGGTCCTCCACCTTGAGGCGGTGCGCGCTCGTCTTGGTGTCGAGCTCGGCCTCAAGCTCCTCCTTGCGCGCCTGCAGTGCAGCCATCTTCTGCGACAGCATGTCCCGCTCCAGGCGTGCTGAGCTCTCCTTACGCTCGGCCTCCATGCACCGCAGCCGCAGCAGCTTCACCTCGTTGTCGTAGCGCTCCTTGCGCGAGGCCGCCAGCGTCTCCACGCTCTCCAACTTGCGCTGCGCGTCCTCAAGCTTGCTTGCCGTCTCCTCCTCCACCTGCGCGCGTGTGGTTGCGGCGGCCGTGCGAGCCTCCTCCAGCTGCTCACGCAAGCGGGCCACCTCCGTGTCGTAGTGGCTGCGCTCGGTCTCCAGCGTGGACCGCAGGTGCGTTTCCGCCGTCTCCAGCTTCTCTTGCGCTGCGTGCTCCTGATCCAGCAGCTGCTGCTCCAAGTCCCGCACGCGCGCTTCCAGGCTCGACTTGGTCTGCTCGGCCTGCTCCGCGCCCTCCCGCTGCTGCAACTCCAACAAGTCGAGTTTGCTCCTGGCGCTCTGCAGGTCGTGTTGCGCCGCTGCCAGCTGCTCCTCCACCTCCTGGGTCTCCTTCTGCGCAGCGAGCACGCGCTTCCTCTCCTCCTCACCGGCAGCCTTTGCCTCCTCCAGCTCTGCCGCCAGCGCCCCGGCCCGCTTGTCCGCGTCGTCAGCGAGCGCAGCGCGCAGCTTGGCCAGCTCCTCCTCGTGTGCTGCTTTGCTCGTCTCCAGCTCCTGGTCTCGCGCTTCCACAGTGGCGGCGGCGGTGGCCTTGGCCAGCTCGGCCTCGCGTGCCCGCTCCTCTGCCTCGGCGAGTTTGCCTGCAAGCACCTCGCCAGCCTCGCGCTGCTTGCGAGCCTCCTCTGTCGCTTCCTCCGCCTGCGTGCGCGCCGCTGCGAGTGCGCCGCGCTGTTCCTTCAGCTCGCGCTCGCGGTCGGCCAGCGCAGCCTGCAGCGTCTCTGCCTGCGTGTTTGCCTGGGCCACCTTCGCCTCAAGCTGCTGCTTCTCCTGTGTGAGCGCGTCCACCTGGGCGCCCATGTCCCGCCTGTCGTTTTCTGCGGCAGTCACGGCTTCCGAGAGCTTGTTTGCCTCTGCGTCCCTTGTCTCCAGCTGCGCGTTGACGGCTGCCAGGGCGTCCTCGTGCTTCGCCTGCGCAGCTGCCATCGCTGCGGCTGCTTCTTCCTTGGCCTTTGCTACCTCCTCCTTGCGTGTGCGTTCTGCTTCGTCGCGGGCAGTGGCAAGGGCCTGTGCATGGTCGGCCTGTGCTTGCTGCAGCTGCTGTGCAGCCTCCTCCTTGACGCGGGCGAGTTCTTGCGCATGCCGCTGCTTCAAGGCCTCCAGCTGCTCGCGAAGCTCTTGCAATTCGTCCTCGAGCGACTGCTTGGCCGCGCGCTCTGCGTTGAGCTCCTGCCGGACTGTATCGCCCCCAGCAGCATGCTCCTCTGCTTGCTTCTTCGCTGTCTCCGCCTCCTTCTCAGCAGCAGAGAGCGCCTGGCTGAGGCGATCGCGCTCAGCGCGGTGCTCGCTCAACACCCGCTGCTGTTCGTCCTGCTGCTCATGCAGGTGTGCCTCCAGCACGCTCTTCTCTTTCTCGTGTTTGGCGTTTTGCTCTTCCAAGAGGGCGTCTGTGCTTGCCTGCATCTCCGCACGCGCGGCTGCGACCGCCTCCTCCATTTGCTTCCGCAGCTGTGCCAGCTCCTCCTCCAGATCACCCACCTCCTTCTCGTGCTCTTGCTCCAGCTCCTGCGTGTACGCGTCTGCGCTCGCTGTGGCCTCCTTCAGCTTCGCCTCGTACACGTCGCGCACTTTCTGCACCTCGTCCTGATGGGCATCTGCCGCTTGCTGTTGTGTGTGTGTGTTGTTTGTTGTGGTTGTGCAAGATTGGGGTGGGTGAGAAAATGGCGCGGTTTGCGCGCACACACAAACAGACAAGCGATCAAATATGCTTTATCCACACACATGTACGCATACGCACATACGCACGCACGCACAGACACACGCGCACAAACACAGAGACAGAGACAGACACACGCGCACAAACAGTCACGCAGTTTCTTTTTGCACCTGAGCGAGGGCAAGCTGCTCGCGAAGACTGTCCATCTCCTTCTCCAGCTCCTTCATGCGTTTGGTGGCGGCCGTGCCAGCCTGCGCCACCCGCGAGTTGAGTTCGCGTTCGTGGCGCTCAGAGAGATGCTTCACCTCCAGCCGCAGCCGTTCCATCTCGCCCTTGAAGTAATCTGATGCCTGCACTGCATCCGACATGTCTGACACCTTCTTCTTCAGGTCGTTGTTCATGTCTCGCAGCGTGTGCAGTTCGCGTTGGAGCGAGGCCTGATCGCCCTGGCTAGCTGCCGCCTCCTGCAGCTCAGCCTCAAGTTCGCTCGTTCGCGCCTTCTCTTCGTCGTACATCTTCTGCAGTTTCGTTCGCTCGTCCACCAGGGCCTTGACCTCTGTCGTGGTGCGTGCCAATGCCTCCTCCAGCTCAGCCAGGCGCTTGCGCAGTGCATTCAGGTCGTTGGCATCCTCGCTCAGCTCCTCAATCGAGTTGTGCTTGGACAACCGGCGCATGGGCGTGGGGGCATCGGATACAGACCCCTGTCTGCTGTGTCGCCGCGCAAGCGCCGCCGCAATGCTCAGTTCACGCTCCTTGTCCTCCACCACGTCCATCACCTGGCTGTTTCTGCGACGAACACGCGATGTCGGGGTTGGGTCGTACACGTACAACACGTGCTCCAGCGTATCCCACGTGTTTGGCAGGCGAACCATGACGTGGCGGCGCAGCTTGGCCACCTTGAAGGGGCCAATGTGCCCAAACCTGTACTCGCCAGGCCCAACGCGCTGCGGTACCAGGTACTCCTTCTTCGTCTTCTTCAGGATCATGGCGATGTCGTGCTCAAGCCCAAGCTCTTCCTCTGCCAGGTTGTGTGTGTGTGAGTGTGTGTGTGAGTGTGTGTGAGTGAGCGTGTGCATGTTGTGAGTGAGCGTGTGTGTGTGTGCATGTGTGTGTGTGCATGTGTGTGTGCATATGTGTATGTGAGTACGTTCGTATGCGAGCAACTGGACTAGGCATGTTCCGTACCGTCGGTGAGCTTGAAGTTGCTTCCCATCCTGTCAATGTTCCGTTCAATCTCAACAAGCTGAATTGTGTGCATGTCCGTGCACGAGGACATGAGGAAATGGGCATGCTGTACATATCTGTGTACGTATGTGTGCATCATGTGTGTACATGTGCATGTGTGTGCATGCGCGCGCGTGTGTGTGCTTTTCTGCGTTTGCGTGTGTGTGTGTGCATTTGTGCGCTGCTCACCATGGGCGGGGCGACGGCTTTCTGAATTCGCGCCAACTCCATCAGACTGTGGTGTTTGTGTTGGTTTGTGGAGAGAGGAAGGGGCATGAATGAGGCATGTTCGTTGCGACATGTAAGATGTGTCTGGTATCGCGATACTGAACACCACCACTGTCACTCCTCACAACACACACACGCACACACACACCTGTAGAGGACGTTTTTGTCGTTCTTGTGGTCGACGAGATCGGATGCTTCAAAGAGGACAGAGTCCGCAACGCCAACACCCTTGAGCCATTCAATGAACCGGCACACGTTGTCGCGTGCTTGAAACGACCCTGGTGGTGGTGATGATGATGATGGTGGTGGTGATTGTGACAGGTGTTGGCTACAGTGGATGCGAGTCGAAGGCAAAGGAAGAGAGAAGAGAAAGGGCTGCACGAGGAGCAGAGATACAGTCATATCACACACACACACACACACACACACACACACACACACACACACACACACACACACACAGGCAGGCAGACACACACGCACAGAGGCAGGCAGGCAGACACGCACACATACACACAGAGGCAGGCAGACACGCACACACACACAGCACACACACATACACACACACACACACTGGCGTACCAGACGCAGCGCGGCGCATGTATGTTGTTGGCGCTGGTGTGTAGGATGGCTTCCCCATGTTATCGCGAACAACGCTGCTGTTGACGATGGAGGAGCCTTCTTTTTCTCCCTTTTCAATCAGCCCCGCCAACTGACACAGCACCGTGCCGTTGTCTGCACAGCACGGACACAGGTGCAATGTGAGCGCGCTAGTGTGGCTTTGCATTGTTTTAAGCGTTGGAAGTGGGAGGGTGTGTGTTTGTGTGTGCGTGCACTTGTGTGTGCGTGCACTTGTGTGTGCGTGCACTTGCGTGTGTGTGTGTGTGTGCGTGTAATCACGCAGGCGACATGCAAGTCTCGAGCAACAGGCAGTGCTCTGCGCTTGTGTGCATACCAAGGTCCGTCATGATTGTGTCAGAGGTAATGTTCATGTGGAACAGCCCTGAAGAATACCATTGTCACAGGCAGACAGCTTATGGAATGAGAAGGGGCTTGTGGAAGCGCGCGCGCACACACTCATGTGCAAGTGCGATTGTGCATAGGGTTCGTTTCCAACACAAACACACGCACACACGCGCGCGCGTGCACACACAAACACAGACGGACATTGCAGCGCACCTGCGAGCCACTCGGCAAGGTCTTCACGGTATGCTGCAAGGCGTTCCTGCTGCAGCGTGTCGCGCTGCTGCTCCGGCAGGTAGCTGCTGGCAAGACACGGCACAGGTTGGTGAATGACACACAAGCAGGGGGAAGGAAATACAGCCGTGCAGTTGTCGCAAGAGGCGCAAGCATGTCACCAAAGATACAACAACGTACGTGTCCGCCATAGAAAGACGCTTGGGGCCTGTACAACGGTGTATATGTGCATGCGTGTGTGTGAGAGAGAGAGTGTGTGTGCGTGTGTGCGTGTGTGTATGTGTGTGTGTGTGTCAGTGTGTCAGGGTGCAGAACAGTGTGTGTGTGTGTGTGCTCGACGTGGGAATGTGTGTGTGTGTGTGCGTAGCACACAGCATGTACACAAGAATTGCTCGTTTACACGCAAGGGCAAGCGCGCTGCGAACTCACGCAGTCGAACGCTGCTGCCATCGTCAGCGGAGAACGCAGCTCCGTCACCGTCGTTGTCTGTTATGCATGCGCGAGTGGCACATCAAGAAGATGTGAGTCCACAGACAGACAGACAGGCAGTCAGACACACAGACAGGCAGTCAGACACACACACACACAATCACAACACCGAAACCAACAAGCACCAAACAGGGCATGAACAACGAACAAGTACCAAGGTGTCACGCATGCATCACATCACGTTGCACACGAGTGTCACATGAGACAACAACAGCAACCAACCACAGCAACCAACCACACCAACCAACAACCACACCATTCCAAGCCAGCACCTACCGGTCATGGTGACTGTGAATCCTTCCTTTGGCCAAGTCTCTCACTGTTCACGCGTGTGCACTTCCTTCCCCCTCTTGTTAACGACAGCCTAGGTCCACAGCACGGGCAAAGCCGTGCACGTCCGGGCAGGTGAGCACAACAAACACACAAGTGCACAGGCAAACACACAGGCAACACGAGACAAGCAAGCAAGCAAGCAAGGTTGGTGTTGTGTGTTGTGTTGTGCCCACCAACAACAATGCTGCCTCTTCTTCGTCTTTCGCGGCCCGCGCTTCTTTGAATTTTTTTTGGTTTCGCCCATTTATTGTTGTCAGACGTGTTTTGCACAAGCAAGCACGATTCCAAAGAGGAAGAGGAAGGTTTCGCGCCAAACAAACACACGCACGCACACACACACACACACACACACACACACACACACACACACACACACACAACACACACACACACACACACACACATACACACACACACACGCGCGCGCGCGCAGATGCAGATGCAGATGCCATGTCGATGCTGAGTAGGAAGAAGCTGGCGGAAGGAACGGCGCTGTCACAGTGGCAGTGCGAAGCGTGCACACTCCTGAACAACGCACAGTTGGTCAAGTGCACCTTGTGTCGCTCGCCAAGACCGGCATCGTTCCGGCCACACCTCGTCCGTATTCAACCACAACAACGACAGCCACAGCAGCAACAACAGCAGTCGCAGCAGGCGCAGCAGCAAGCGGCACCGCCGCCCTCGTCTGCTCCCATCATCTTGGATGGTCCTGGTACAGCCGTGCCAGCAAAAGGTCAGAAGCCCACGAATGCATGCGGCAACAGCGGGTTCAACAAGCCAAGCACGAGCGACGTGGTCCTTGTTCTCGACAGCGATGACGACGCTGACGATGCTGGCAACGATGGAGAATCAACTGGACATGGCGACAATGCCAGCCCAGCAGCTGGTGGTGGCACAGCCGCACGTACATTAAGCTCCACCAGCAATAGCAGCAATAGCAGCAGCAACGCGCACACCCACCGCTTTGAAGACGTTCCACTGCCCACTTACTCACAGCGTCAGGATGCGCCGTTGGCTTCCGTCAAGGACGCCACCTCGGCGACGCACACCGCACAGGCAGCAACTTCAGCGCCACCAACATCATCATCATCATCATCATCATCATCATCATCATCAGCAGCAGCAGCAGCAGCAGCAGCAGCAGCAGCATCAGCAGCAGCGCAGTCCCACCGCGGTGAATCGAACACCCCCAAGCGGTCGCACACGGGCGAGTATGCAGGCCTGTGTTCCTCCGGAGGTGCACCCGCAGCAAAGCGCAGCCGTGCGCAGACTGTGCCGCTGTCCAAGTTCCGTGGCGTGGCCTGGCCCACGGTGCAGCCTGCAGGCTGGCCAAAGCGCCTGGGCGAGTTTACAGTTGCCGCCTTCCCTTCGCGCACCCTCACCCGGCACGCGCTCACGTGCGGTGACGCTATCACGCTCACCCGCGCCATGGGCACCAGCAGCACAGCCCTGCGCACAGTGACCAAACCAAAGACCCGCGGCAAGGGAGCGAAACGCAAAGCTTCGCGCGCAAGCCAACAGCAGCAGCACACACAGCAACAGGGCAAGCGCGACGACATATCCATTCGCTTCCAGCACGACCGGCGCGATCTTGGGCGGCTGCCCCTGGACGTGTGCCGCTGGGCCACGCCGCTGCTTGCAAGCAACGCCATTCGGCTCGAAGGCAAGTGCGTGTACGCCCCACGCACGCTGTCGCCGCGTGAGCCCGTGATTATGACGGTGACGGTGCTGGCAAACCACCGCTGGTTCTCCCGGCTGCCGCGAACATTTGCACAGCGGTCACCCGCGCCAGAATCCGCGAGCAGTGCCGGCAGCAGCAGCAGCAGCAAGGGTGGCGCTGGCGCTGGCGAAGTTGGTGATGATGCAGCAGTCATGGTGGCAGAAGACACGCACCCAGGTGCAGGTGCGTTTGATGATGACGACGACGATGTGAAGGACGCACTGCGGGTGTCGCTGCGCTCGTGCCTGGCCGCTGTCGGCCTGACCGACGCCAACGCAAGCCCCTTGGCTGGCAGCGGCGAGAATGGTGGTAGCAGTAGTAGTGGTGGTGTTGGTGGTGGTGGCAGTGGGGAGGAAGCAGGCCGGCAAGGGGACGCAGACACACGCAGTGATGCGGAGGACGAGGAAGGCCTGCGGGACCTGGAGTACGTGTGCGACCGCATGGGCCAGGTTGACGCGACGCTGGAGGAGGTGGAGCCGAAGGCCGGGGCCATGACGTGCCAGCTGCGGTCGTACCAGAAGCAGGCGCTAGGATGGATGATTGAGCGGGAGGAGCTGACGCGATCCTCTGCCAAGAGCAAAGACCAGCTGCACCCCATGTACAAGCAGCTGGCGTTTCCGGACGGCACGCCCCTCTACTGGAGCGACAGCCTGTGTGTTCTCACCTCCGTGTTTCCGCCTGCTTCGGAGCAGTTTCGTGGCGGCATCCTCGCAGACGCCATGGTAACAACGCCGCTCGCTGCTGGTGGTGCTGGACTGGACTGTGTGTGTGTGTGTGTGTGTGTGTGTGTGTGTGTGTGTGTGTGTGTGTGTGTGTGTGTGTGTGTGTGTGTGACGATGTGTGTGTGACGATGTGTGTGTGTGTGACGATGTGCGCGCGTGTGTGTGTGCGTGTTCGTGTTCGTGTTCTTTGGCATGCACGCGTCCATCTCTCTCATCACATCCATCACCTTTCAACTCTGCCACACAGGGTCTTGGAAAGACGGTGCAAGCGCTGGCGCTGATCAGCAGCCTGCCGCCAACCGATTCCTTCCTCGACATCAAGCGCGACATGCGTGCAGTCAGCGCCACCGGCGCAGGTGGCAGGAACGGCATCGCAGCAAGCACGAGCAAGGGCACTGGAAGCAGCAATACCGGTTTGAATGCAAGTGTGACAGTCAAGGTGTCTTCGGACGGGAGAAGAAGGAAGACAGTGACGACGCGAGGACACGGTGGGGCGTTGGATTTGGACGGGTACGTGGCTGCACTGGAGGGCAGTGGCGCAATGGACTGTGACAATGACGAGGATGACGAGGATGGTAATGAAAGCATTGTGGACATGGGGGATGCGAGAGGCGGTCATGCTTCAAGCGATTGCAGCGGCCACCTCCACCAGCATCAGCAACGGCAGCAGCCACGGCAGAGTTCAGGTGTGCGTGTGAATGGCAGGGTGCCGTGTGGTGCGACGCTGATTGTGTGCCCCATGTCGCTGGTGTCGCAGTGGGAGGAGGAGTGCAAGCGCCACCTCACACGTGCGCGCGTGCTGCTCTACTATGGAGCAAACCGCTCCCGAAATCTCACGGCAGCAGCGGCTGGCGACGCAGACATTATCATCACAACCTACGGTCCGTGTGTGTTTGTGTGTTCGTGTGTGTGTGTGCATGTGTGTGCATGTGTGTGTGTGCGTGCGTGCGTGCACGTGTGTGTGTGTTTGTGTGCTTGTGTGCATGTGTGTGCGTGAACTTACATTTGAAATTGCATGCGCGTGCGCGTGTAAGAGTGTGCGTGTTTAAGTGTAGTCTAAGCGACGTTGTTATTTTAAGATTGAGGTGTTTCATGTGTGTGAAAACACCATACGGTTGCCGTGGAAGCACAGCCCTGCTCACCAGGATCATTGCGTGCTCGTGTGCGTGATGTGTGCGTGTCTTCAGGCATTGCCACGTCGGAAAGCCTTCGCGTGATAAATGGGCAAGCGAAGACAACTGCATCATCATCATCATCATCAACGTCATCATCATCATCATCTTTACAGCAGCAGCAGCTGCCACGCCGCGGCGGTGGTGAAAGCGATGGAATCAAAGCCACTGCTGATGACGATGATGATGATGATGATGACACGTTGACGCTGTTTTCGTTCCACTTCTGGCGCATCATTCTGGACGAAGCACACCTGATCAAGAACCGCAGCACCATCGGTGGGCTTGTGGTGTTGTTTGTTTGTTTGTTTGTTTGTTTGTTTGTTTGTTTGTTTGTTTGTTTGTTTGTTTGTTTGTTTGTTTGTTTGTTTGTTTGTTTGTTTGTTTGTTTGTTTGTTTGTTGTTTGTTTGTGTGTATGCATTGGTGCCACGACGCAAGGTCTGAGACTGCTGACCGTTTGCATTTGTCAACTTGTTGCATCAGGTGCCAAGGCGTGCTACCGGCTGAGCGCCCAGCGCCGGTGGGCAATGACAGGAACACCAATCCAGGTACGTGTGTGTGCGTGTGCAGTTTCGTGCCTTCTTTGATGTGTTGTCTTCTTGCATGCGTGCGGGGATCGAGAAGAACACTGTTGCTGACGTGATGTCCGTTGGTTTGATGTGTTTGCAGAATCACTTGGAAGATGTGTTTTCGCTGCTGAAGTTTCTTCACCTCGAGCCGTGGTGCTCATGGGGCGTTTGGAGAGGTGCGCTGGCCGCCCTGTGTGTGTGCGTGTGCGTGTGTGTGTGTGTGCACAGTTGCGCCGTGTTGGTGTGCTGTGCTGTGTTACGTGAGAAGAATGCGCTTTGTCAAGATGCATTCGTTCCGCGTGACATTCCTTTGATGTGATGGTGCCTGTCCAGAGCACATTCAAAGCATTTTCAGCGAGGACGAGGATCGAGCCGTGGAGCGATTGCAGGTGACAACGAAACCGCACAGCCGCCACAACTCAGCACTCATGCTCATACCCACGCACAGTTGTACGCCTGCATACCCACGCACACCTACATACCCACGCACATCTACACACACACATACACACACACGCACGCACAACACACAACACACACACACGCTCACACACACACGCTCACGTGCAAACGCAAACACACGACCGCGTGCGCATGTACAGATGGTCCTTCAGCCGATTCTTCTCCGCCGGACGAAGACAACAAAGGACAGACACGGCCGTCCCATCCTCTCGCTCCCATCCAGCAACTCAACCGTCCGCGAACTCTCAATGTCCCCCGCTGGTGAGCGCACTGCGTGATGTATGTGTGTTGGATGTGTGTGCGTGTGACATGTGACACGTGGGCGTTTCACTCGTGTTGTCGTTGCGAATTGAACTGAATGCACACGCAAGCACATGTTCTCGATGCGTTGTCTGTGTATCTCCCTCTTTGCCTCACAACCTCTGCTGATGCCAGAACGCGAATTCTACGAGGCCATCCTAATGCGTTCAAAGAAGAAATTCAGGGAATTTGAAGCCACGGGCAAGGTCAGCCACACACACACACACACACACACACACACACACACACACACACACACACACACACACCCACACACACACACATACACATACACACACGCACACACATACATACAAGCGTCGGGTTGCACAGATATGCGCGACATCAACCCGTTTCACTGTCATCCCCTAACACCATGACTACCAACTGTGCATTCTCTTGTTGTTGTTGTTGTTATTGTTTGTTTTTGTGTTTGGTTTGTTTGGGTGTGGGGTGGTGTATCAGGTGTTCTCGAACTACACGAACATCCTCGAGCTGCTGCTTCGCCTCCGCCAGGCCTGCGACCACCCGCTCCTTACTCTTCGCGACGCCCCAGCAGACAAACAGCGCCCAACAGCAGGTACTGCAATTGTTTTGTTTGATGTTGGTGTGTGTGTGTGTGCGTACATGCGTGTGGATGAATGGAGACACCACATTACCACCACCCACATTGCCACTGCCACTGCCACTGCCACTGCCCCAGGTGTTGCTGCGCGGACCTTCAGCGACATTGAGGCGCTGCTTGACGCGTACCTCGCCACCGACGAACCAACAGCCACCTCCACTGCCAACGCCCTGCTCCATGATGACGACGATGACGATGACAATGGCGGTCACCGTGATGGTGGCTCCGTGGCCAAGGGTGGTGTATCCAAGCAAGCGGCCGATGCGGTATCGAATGGGACAATACTGCCAGCACGCAAGAGCACTTCGCCGCCTCTGGTGCGTGGTACAGCAGCACCAGCAACGGCCACAACGACGCCCATCGCCTACGAGCAGCCGTCGACGTCATCATCATCATCATCAGCAACAGCAGCAGCGATGACAGCGTCACGGAAGCTGGAGTACGCGAGCAACAAGCGCAAGGAACTTACCGCGCTGCTGCAAAGTGCGTGGTGGTGAATCTGGTGGCGTGCACTTGGAGTTAATGCGTTGTCCGTTGTGTTGTGTTGTGTTGTGTTGTGTTGTGTTGTGTTGTGTTGTGTTGTGTTGTGTTGTGTTGTGTTGTGTTGTGTTGTGTTGTGTTGTGTTGTGTTGTGTTGGGTGGTTTTATTTGTTGGTGATTGCTGTTGTGATCATGCGTTGGTGTCATATGGATACACGTGCGCACTGCGTTTGACTGAATTCCCAAACTTCCCGTACCTGAACAAGCAATGCAACCCCATCCGTGTCCAGCAGGTGCTGGGAGCAAGGCGCCGGATGCCTCCAGCGAGTGCTGCATCTGCTTGGACACAATCGACTCCCCCGTTGTCACGCCCTGCCTCCACGTCGGCTGTGCCTCCTGCCTTCGTGATGTCGTCGCCAGGTCGGTTCTGTGTGTGTGTGTGTGTGTGTGTGTGTGTGTGTGTGTGTGTGTGTGTGTGTGTGTGTGTGTGTGTATGTGTGTGTGTGTGTGTGTACCGTGATGTTGACAACTGCATTGTTTGCAAGTTGCCTGATTGAGGCTTTGTATTCCTCATGGAACAATCTCACCCAGCCACCCTTGCTGGCGTATCCAAACTCCTGTACATCCATATTCAAACACACACTGTCAGGTTTGGGCAGTGTCCCGTTTGCCGGAAGGCTGTGCGTGTGGATGAGCTTGCCAGCATCGCACACGGCACGCACAGCAGCATGAGCAGTGGTGGCAGTGGTCGTGGTCGCCAAGACAACTCCTCAACAGCACACGCACCACCCACAACCGGCATTGCCAGTGTTGTTCATTCCTCAGACCCTTCGGAGGTGTGTGGGTGTGTATGTGTGTGTGTGTGTGTGTGTGGGTGGGTGTGGGTGTGTGACACCTCTCTCTCTCTCTCTCTCTCTCTGTCTGTCTCTGTCTGTCTCTCTCTGTCTCTCTCTGTCTCTGTCTCTCTCTGTCTCTCTGTGTGCACGCTTGCAGAATGCATCAGCTTACGCTGTGTACTGGTGCGATCTTTGATTGCGTGCGTGTGTGCACATGCAGCCCTTCAAGTATTCGACGAAGATTCGTGCGCTTCTCTCTGAAATCAAAGCCATGCGCCAGGTAACCACTGTGCATGTGTGTGTGTATGTGTGTGTGCGGCGTCCTTTTGGGATCCTTCCTTACACGCGTGTGGATACATGTGCGCGCTTGAATAGGAGGATGAAAGCAACAAGTGTATTGTGTTTTCGCAATGGACATCCATGCTGGACTTGATCCAGGTCTGCCGCACCTACGCGCGCGCGCGCGCGTGTGTGTGTGTGTGTGTGTGTGTGTGTGTGTGTGTGTGTGTGTGTGTGTGTGTGTGTGTGTGTGTGTGTGTGTGTGTGTGTGTGTGTGTGTGTCGTTTGTAGAATCCTTGTGCCATTGTTTGCGCAATTGCTTTTGCAGTTGTTTGTGGAATCCTGTTGTTGCGACCCACGGGTGCCGCAGCGTTCCACGCTCACACCCCGATGACATGCACACGGCAGCGGGCGGTTGAGTCGGGCGGGTACACGACGGCGCGGCTGGACGGCAGCATGTCGCAACAGGAGCGTTCCCGCGCCCTCGCCACCTTCAAATCAGACCCGACGTGCACGGTGTGTGTGTGTGTGTGCGTGTGTTTACTGTTTGTTTGCGTTGTGTGTGTGTGTGTGTGTGTGCGAATGCTGGCATTTGTGTGTACTGTTTGTTTGCGTGTTGTGTACACGTGTTTCCTTTGCACTGTACACCGTCAAAGGTGCAGACGGCCACCGCTGACTTGCTGTTACTATGTTGTTGCGTTGTTGCTTTTGGGCAGGTGTTTCTGATCACGCTTCGGTCTGGCGGCGTTGGCCTGAACCTGACGGCGGCATCGCACGTCATGCTCATGGATCCATGGTGGAACCCTTCAGGTTGTCACCAAAGGAAGCACGCGGAGTGTGTGTGTGTTGATTGAAAGGGGGGAGGGAGGAAGCTTGTGTCGATGCGCATCTTGTGCATGTGCATCTTGTGCATATGTGTGTGTATGCGCGCATCGTGCGCTGTCTGTGTGTTCTCACTGTCACATATGCCTTGCCCTCACCCGTCACCTTCCCTTCCTCTCACCCCCTCATCTCTTCCCCCCCCCTCACCACCTCACCCATCTTTCACGCATGCCCGTGCCCATGTGGCACAGTGGAGGAGCAAGCGATTGACCGCGTACACCGGATTGGCCAGGACAAGCCCGTCTGCGTCAAGCGCTTCATCATGCTGGGAACAGGTGCGCTGGCTGGTTGCTTGGCTATTGCTTGGCTGGTTGGCTGGTTGGCTGGTTGGTTGGTTGGTTGGCTGCTGGGCTATTCGTTGCCATCCCTGCCATGCGCGCCAACCCGCGCCAACACGCCCCGACCACACCCCACCCACCGCCAACCAACCCGCCAATCAGAGCCAACCAAAACCTTTGCGGCATATTGCTGTCCACCCTCAAATCATCATCTTGCTCACTCTCACTTTGAACGCTCATCTTGACTCATGTCCATGGCCACTCCTGCTGTCCTTGCGATGGATTGTCACGTCATGTCACACACCACCAAAACATCTGCCACAAACAAACCACCAAACCACACAAAAACAAACAACAAAAAGTGGAGGAAAGGATTCGTGTGCTGCAGGCGAAAAAGTGCCAGCTTGTGCAAAGCGCGCTCGCCTCGTCATCGTCCATCACAGGCACAGCAACAAGCGGTGCGTTTCCACTGCAACAACGACTCGCACGACATGATGCACTCATTGTCTTCATGTCGTTCGACCTTTGCTTGCTTGTTTTGCTTCTTTGGCCAACGCTCGCACGTGTCGCGCCATTTTGTTCGTGTTTGTGTTTGTGTGGACGGCAATGGTGCATGTAGGCTGGGATGATCGTTTCGCGCGGTGGTTCTGACGCAAGTTGTTGACGCTGTCACTCTTCCGTTTGCCTGTGCTCCTTTTTTTCTGTTCGGCTTTGCTTATGTGGCTCGCTCTCTGCGTTGTGCTTTTTCCCACGCGCAGGTGGTGGCGAAATGGACGCGAAACGGCGGGAGCGCCTCAATGACCTGCGGCTTCTGTTCGGGTTTTGATGGTGCAGCGCAAGCCATGATAATGGCGCGACCTTTCATCGTCCGATCTGTCGCGCCGCTTGGGTTTGCTTGGGCTTTTTCGTGCGTGTGTGTGTGTGTGTGTGTCGCCACCATTTTCAAAGCCCCGCGTGCACATGGGACGAAACCGCACGCACACAGCACGTGCAATCAAGTACAGAAGCAAGCACTCGCACGCGCTGATTTCCTGTCATGGTCGCATTCAAACTGTTGGCGGCACCGGACATTTGGTGCGAATCCCCATAGTTGTGCGAAGATATAAACAACATTCCGATTTTTGAAAAGGGCATTCGCCACTGTCGTTTGTCCATCAAGCAAAAGCAATTTGGCCACTGCACACACAAATAACGGAACGGCAGCTTCACGCTTGCTGTTGTGTGTTGTTTTGCTGTGTTGCCCCCTTATTCTCGTTGTTGTTTCCTACTGCCACACACACTTCTCGCTTGTGTTTGCAGTGTGCGAGGTTTGGTTGTTGGTTGTGGTTGTGTGCGGTTTGTGTGGCAGTGGGACACAGCACGGTTGGCTTGTGGGCGAAAAGCTTCGCAACTCCCAACCACGCCTCGCACATCGAGACCCCCCCCCAAAAGTCCACGTTAGGCTGGCTAGCTGTACTGATTTGCCTTCGCGGGGTCCCCGTTGTGTACTTGTTGTTTGTGTTTGCGTGTGTGTGCACACTCGCACGTTTGGGTTTCTCTCAGCGTGTGCGTGTGTGCGTGTGCGTGTGTTTTGTGAGACTGTAGCGCACACAAACAACACTGCACGCTCGCACGCACACCACCACGGCACCCACGTCGACACCACAGCAGGAGTCGCGGTGTGTGTGTGTGGAGCAAGTGGTTGGTCTCCTTGCGTCCATTGTGCTGTCTCTCTCTCTCTCTCTCTCTCTCTCTCTCTCTCTCTCTCTCTCTCTCTCTCTCTCTCTCTCTCTCTTTTTCCTCTTTTGTTATTACGTACACGACCCACCACCACACGCGTGTGAGCAACTCGCGACATTTTCCTCTTCCCCCCTTGCTCTTCCACACTGCAGCACAGCAAAGCCAGCACGGTAAGGTGTTGTTGGTTGCCTTGGATGCTGCACTGCTGCTGCATTGTCGGTTTTCGATATGGATGGCATCGTGGGATGCGTGTGTTGTTTTTTGGGATCCCGCGTGTGTTGTGTTACACCCACGCTGCATCAGCAGCTCACACACACACATCATCATCGTCATCATCATCATCAGCAGCAGCAGCAGCAGCAGCAGCAGCACATCACCCGGCCCACCGCACACATCGTCGCTCACTCTCATCCTCCGTTTCGAATTCCATCTGCTGCTGTCCTTCCTTCGTCGTGCCTTGCACTGCCACCTTCCCCATCAACATCCAAACAACATCACGGCACCAACAGAGACGCCACCTCGACTGTCCATACCCACACAACAAGCACCAAGGGAACACCTTCACACAGGTTGGTGGCCCCCTTGCCATCGCTTGGCACTGCAACGCACCGCTCGACCCTCTGCATAACCACACACACACACACACACACACACACACACACACACACACACAGACAGCACACATGAACAAACAACGCACAAACAGACACAAGAGAGAGCAAGCCACGCCACCACCACCCGAACATCATGAAACCCTCTGCTGTCTCTTGCCATCCTTTCGCAATTTTCCCACCTCCCCTTTGATCAAACGATCTTCTGCACGGCGCGCCAAATCCGTCTCATCTGCCCGGTTGTTCTGGTCGTGACTTTGCCGGACACTCACCCGTGAACTGGTCACTGTGCCGCAACTTTTCGTCTTCCATCACCATCATTTGTTTTTTTTCTTCTCTCGTCTCCCTTCCCACTGACTGTCCTTGCTTTGTTGTTGTTACGTGGCACCGCACACGCGAGGCACAAGCAAGTGTGTGTGATCGTGCTCGCAGCAGAGATTCTCCTCGCTTCGTCCCCTGCACAGTTTCCGCACCACTTGCCCCCCCGCAACCCCCGCACATTCCTTACCTTTTGTTTGCGGTGTGCACAGCCAAACTCGTTGTCTGACTGTACTCCACACAACAACCGCACGTTGACCGGCCCAGCGTTTGCGAACCAGCCACACGCACGCACACGCCGGGTCATCATTCCTTTCTTGCCCTCCACTGCCACCACCCACCACTGTGTATCGATTGACGCAGCGCGCCGTTTGCTTTCCTCCGCCCTGGTTTTGCTTTGCGCGCTTGCTCCTCTCCCTCCTTTGTCGTTGGTCTCTTCGGTGTTCACCGTGCAGTCGTGAGTGCGCGTTTGTGTGATTGAGAGGGAAGGTGGTTCGGCTTTTGGCGCGCCAACCACCCTCTTCCATTCCCCTCAACTGCATGCGCCTCTCCCCTCTTTCTCTATCAACAACACCATTCTCCATACCCCTCTCGTCCTCTCACTCTCCTTCTCCGTCTTCCATTACCTCTTTTCCTTCGCCTACACACGAGCGGCGGCGAACCACACACGCACACGCACACCACATTACACCCATCGCACACGAGCTACGTTGGTCAACTTGCCATCATGTCTGACATCTACCATGCCTTTGCCCGGGCCATGCACGCAAACGCGGCCTCTCAGCGACAGGAGTCTCGGTTCCGAACACTTGCAGGAGCGAGGATCAACCACAGACCAATCCTTCGTCGCCGCACCCTTCCAACAACCCCATCAGCTGCAACACTACGAACAGCCTTGCTGGCTTCTTCATCGACACCAACATTGACATCTGTGACTTCCTCCTCCTCCTCCTCCTCCTCCTCCTCCTCCTCCTCCTCCTCCTCCTCCTCCTCGACCTACCATCAACCACACAAGCGCCCCATCCTCGACATTTCCCCTTCCAACCACCGTGCCACCTCTCAGCCAGCAGCACCTTCAGCGTCAGCCAAGGCCTTTGCGCTCGCCTCGCGATCCTCCCCCGCCAAGCACCCACACTCTACCGACACCATCTGCGCGTCTCCAGCGCGCACGTGTGCCACCCCGCAATTATCCTCCACGCCAACATCCACCCCGCCCAGGCCAAGCAAGATGGCGCTCCACCCTGCCACGTCTTCACCCGCGCTCAGTGCCGATCCAACCGCCATGCACATGCACCATCACCACGAGCACATGTGGTGCGCTCAGCAGCAGTCCACAAAGCCCGTGCATGATTATCCTTTCACAATCAATCCATTTCGTCCCGTCAGCCCGGAAGACGAGTCAACCAGCGCCAACACAGGCACGCCGCCCACGCCTCACGACCCATGCCGCTCCAACAACCCCAACGACTCGCATCACTTTTTTGGCCAGGCCTTTGAGCACCATCAGCACGACGAGTACGACGCTGCGTCGCAACCCGAACCCACAGACAGCCCCCAATCTTCCCAGCAATCCATCCGCCGCACCAGGTGCGCCTTGCCTTGCAAGCGAGCTGTGTGGATGCCTCTACGTTTTGTGTGCGAGCGCCTGTATGTGTGTCTTGTGCGAGTGTATGTGCGGATGTGTGTGTGTGTTTGTCCTTGTGTGCGTGCGCCCACGCTCGCTGCAGGTTCTGGGTTGGACCTCACGCCTGACGTCTGACCTCTTTGTTACGCTTTTGTTATTCGGTTTCCTCAGATCAATTTCAGCCATGTCTGACCTGGAGCACGCGACACAGCGCATGTGCCGTGACGAAGACGAAGAAGACGACGACTTGCAGAGGTTTGTTCCTGGATCCACATGAGACACTGCGCTTTGCACTCAATTCACACACACACACACGCACACGCACACGCACCCTCGCACGCACCGTTGCTCACCTCGATGCTCTTGCCTCTCCCCCCCCCCCCCCAACCTTGAATTGCGGCCGGTGTGTTTGCTTGCAGTGTGTTTGCGCCTCGTCTGACGCGCACGTGCTCGGATGCAACACCTGCGTCGCCCGCCATGGCCACGCCAAGGACCACCACCACACCATCGTCACGCACCAAGCCAAAGCACCACCGCGCCAGCCGTCGTGGCTCTGCCACTGTGGCCTCTGTGCGTGACGCTGCGTCCACCTCCGGCTGCACCACCCCTCCGCGCCACGCGTCAGCGGCCCCTGCCGCCACCCCCACGCGGCGCTCCCGGCGCAAAGTCGCCCGCCGCCGCAGCTGCGCGTCTCCGAGTCCGCGCGCATCGCCCATCTCGCCACTGCACCTGCAAACGACGTTTGACTGGGCCATGACACCGCCGCGCCGTCTGGGAAGTACCGCCCTCAGGGAGCGCTCCCACTCCATTGCCTCTGGCACAGACTTTTACAGCACCCACGTCGACGTTGTCCAGCCAAAGCGCACCAGCAGCAGCTTCAACGGCGCTGGGGTGGCCACGCGACCCTCTACGGCGCTGGGGTGGACGCTGCTTGGAGACGCCATCCCCGAGGAGGACACAAGCGGGCGCCTGTCGCCAACCCCGGACCAGCCGTCCCCGCTCATGGCCAACTCGCCAGCCGTGCTCGCCTCGCGTAACTCGTCGCCCCCGCCAACAGCTGCGCAGCCCTGCGTCTCGCTCAGCCTCGACGAGACGCCGCAGCAGAACCACTCCCAGTACCGCGCCCTCCACTCCCATTCCCACTCCCAACAGCACCAGCACCAGCAGTTGTGCACCAATGCCATGGATGCCACCACGACAGCGCCTGCGCCCGCGACGACGTCGTCATCATCATCAACTGCTGCCCACCAGCAGCATCAGCGGCGCGCTCCACTGCTGCGCAGCTGCTCCGACTCGTCTGCGTTTTCGTGCGCGACGGCGACAGAGTCGGCGCTGGCGTCGTTTGCACGTGCACGGCGCGCCCTCCCCACAGGGAAGCAGGTTGCCCGCACCCTGCGCATGCGTTGTGACAGTGGGTCCAGCCCGGCTCTTGCCAGCGAGGCTGTCGTGCGCTCGGCAGCGTCGGCCACGCTGGCAACCACCACCTCTTCAGGACACACCCGCACTGCCACCGCCACAGTGGCATCAGCGACCACCGTCACAGCCACCGCGAGTGCTGGCAGCACCGGGTTTGCCGAGGGCGAGGCGAGCGACTGCCACTTCCGATCGCCATCGCAGCACGTGGTCGACACCACAACCAAGGAAAACACCAACCCAGCGCAGCTGCCGATGAACAGTGCTGGCGATGGTGGCGATGGGCATGCGAGCGTCAATCCTGCTGGCGGCAACACCAGCGCTCTGGAAGGCAGCAACCCGCCGCGCATTCTGCCTTGCAGGCAGAACGCAGACAAGCCCGGGTATATCATCACGTGTGACGTGCTCAACGACGTGCTTGACGGCAAGTACAACCACGCCATTGACCAGGTGTACATTGTCGACTGCCGGTTTGGGTTTGAGTTTGAGGGCGGCCACATTCGCGGCGCGCACAACCTGTGGCGCCGCAACGAAGTGCTTGAGTTTTTCATGCACCCCGAGGCCATCACCGGCCGCCGGGCGCACCGGCGCACCGTCATTGTCTTCCACTGCGAGTTTAGCTCGCACCGCGCACCAAGCCAGTTTGAGTACATGCGCGACATGGACCGGCTCATCAACCAGGAGCACTACCCGCACCTCATCTACCCGGAGATGTATGTGCTCAAGGGCGGGTACAAGGCGTTCCACGAGGCGTACCCGCAGCACTGCACCAACAGCGGCGGCTACTGCACCATGTTTGCGGAGCGGTACGAGCAGCAGCGGCGCCAGGCCCAGACCACGCTCAATGCCAGCGTCCGCGACGCGCGGCAGAACAAGACGTCCGTTGCCGACGCGTACCGGCGCCAGTCGTGCGGTGGCCAGCCCGCCTAGCTAACTGCTGCCCGTGGCGATATGTTGGTGATAATGGTGATGGTGGTGACTGCAGCACTTTTGAGGGTCACGATACATTGTAGTCGTCACGGTTACTGCTGCTGCTGCTGTTGCTGCTTTTTCTTTCTCTCTTGCGCTGCTCTGATGAGCATGTGTCGGGTTCCACGGCGTGTCCTGGCATGTGGGGTTCCGGTACTGTGTCTTTGTGTATTGTATGTGCTGCGTGATTGTTGGACGCCCCCCTTATGTATTTGGGTTGCGTCAGCGTATGTGATTTTTGTGTGCTTGTGTGTTTATGTATTGTGTATTGTACTGCCGTTGGGATGCCCTGTGCGTCCCTTGAGTGTTAATCAACCTCAAAATCCTTTTGCAGTGTGCCTCTATGCTCGCTGTGCAAAGGCGCCCTGGTCTCTCCCCTCCCCTCCCCTCCCCTCTGACTCTTTTCACTTGATCGTGTGATGTGAGCCCTTCTTGGTTGTAGGCGTCTTGTGCTGTTGGTGACCAGGTCTTTTCCGTAACTGCAGTATTTTTTTAAGAGATGTGTTGTTCTTTTGGTGGTGGTGGTGGTTGTCATTATGTCTCGTCGACCATTGTGTATGTGTGTGTGTGTGTCTAATTGCGGCGCGCGTGGTGCATTTCGTGCGCCTTGTGTCGTATTGGTCATCTTTTCTCACCAGTCCAGTTGAGCGCCAATCTAATGTGCGTCTTGTGGTGGTGGTGGTGGTGGTGGTGGTTTGTCTGTCGTTTGTCGACAGCGTGTCCTCACCGCCCTCCCCCCCCCCCCTTCTTTCACTCGGTTCATTGCCATCTGTTTGCGCCTGCGGCGCCTTGGGTTTCGTCGCATCGTTACAACTAAACTGCGCAGCTCTCTTCACAGTGCTAGCAAGAAGGCATAATGAGATAAATGTGACAGGGGAGGGGAAGGAGTGTACGTGGGCCTTTGTTCATGTTTGCTTGATGTGGATGAGGCCTTGCGTTTCATAAGGAAGGCGCCATGTCGCGCGTGTGTTTCGTGTATTTGCTCGAGTACGTCAAGGGCAAGGAAGCATTCACCAGCGTGAACATGAGAACACAGGCAACTCAGCGGCAAGGCAGGGGCACACGCAGTGACAGGCGGAGGCAGTCACAGTCGCAGAGACACAGTCAAGCGAACAAACACACACGCACACACGCACAATCAAACAGACAGACGCGCTCGCGTAACAAAGGAACACTTACACACACACACTTACACACACACACACACTTACACACACACACACACTTACACACACACACACACTTACACACACACGCGCGCACACACACACTCACACACACACACACACATGTGATGGATCAGGAAATGGGGGAGTAACCGGAGCGAGTGCCGCGCGCGTGCTTAACGGCGAGCAAGATGAGGCCAATCAAGGCGGCGCCACCAAGCACGCCGCCGATGATGGCGCCAGTGATGGGCGAGGGGTTCTTGTTGCCGTTGCTGGGCTCGTAGTGGAAGCTGACCTGCCCGTCGACGCCACACCCGACCTGCGTGCAGGCGGAGACGGTGATGAAGTAGTTCTGGTTCACGGCAAACTCAATCGCGCCGGGGAGCGCAAGCGTGGCGTTGGTAATGGTGGTGGTGTTGGTGGCAAGCAGGCGCAGGTGCGGCGTGGCGGCCTCGTACACGCTGACGTTGTAGTGGGTGATGTTGCAGCCGCCGGTACGGGGCACCGTCCACCACGCAGACACGCGCGATGCCTCGATGGACGTGACGTTGATGGTGGTGACAGATGCGGGCGCCGTGGCAAGGAAGAAGGTTGTTGTCGTGCTGTTCATGCACGGCGTGCCGCGGCCGCCGTTGAGGACAAGCGAATTGAGGATGGTGGCCGTGACGTGAGTGCACGTTGGCTGCACGTATCCGCCAAACGAGCGATCGTACGCGGGCACGTCCCTGAAATGCCACGTGCGCGTGTTGTCTGTCAGGGTCACGCTGCTGGTCATGGTCGTGATGATACCGAGCGGGAAGGGGGGCTCCACATGGAACTTGAGCAGGACGTCCGACGAGGTATCGTTGTTCCAGGGCAGGCTCACCGTAGTGTCGAGGATGAGGGTTGTGCAGCGCGTGTACCCTGCCTCGACCTGCATCAAGCTGGTGCTTTTGTTCGTGAAGTGCGTCTGTGCGCTGTACCAGATGTACTCGGGCCCAAGCGGGTTGCTGATGTAGGCAAAGTTGCCACCGGTCTGCGCCGTCACGGGGTCCTTGCCTGCGTCCTGCGTGGTGAGCACAATGTCGGCATCGGTCAGCTGCGCGTTGACCCAGGTGATGACTGGCTGGCCCACGTCGCCCGGGGCGAGGTAGAGCGTGTTGTTGAGCTGGTTTTGGCCGGCAGAGGATGCGTTGCATGCGCAGGCGAACTTGTTGGCGCCAGCCTGCTGAGCGAGCGGCGACAGGTGGCAGGTCTTGCCGCCCTGGATATCAGCGCCGTTCTGCACGCGCGTGCACGCGCCGATGCTTGCCAATCCGTGCTGCGGCAGGCACGCCAGCACAACTACAAGCGCAGCCATGCCCGCCATCATCACCATACGGCCAGAGGGCGCCATCGTGGTGGTACCTTGTGCGTGCGTGTGTGTGTGCGTGTGCGTGTGTGTGTGGGGGGGGGGGGGTGGAGAAATGATACCGAGGTGATCGCGCGTGTGTGGTGTTGTGTGTGGTGCGTCTTGCGTGGAATGAGGGTGGTTGTCTTCGCTTGTGCTTTCTTTCGATGGTGAATGACGATGACTCATCAACGGAAGGAAGGGCAAAAGACGAGGCGGCAAGCAAGCAAGCAAGCAAGTGAGCACGCACGCAAGGCAGCGTTCTTGCTCCACTGTGCACACGCGTCCACACGCACACACATCACACGCACATGCACACACATGGCACATGTACACACTCGCGTACACGCACATACCATGGTCTGGCTAGTGCGTCCACTTACGCCAGGCGCCAGCCATGTGGTGAACCCCGTAATCGCCAAAGCGAAACTTGTCGTAGGGGTGTGGGTACAGGACGGTGACGTGCTGCTGCTCCGCTGGAGACGACTGGTTGTACACGTGCGACACAAGGTCCGGCCCGCTCGTGGTGAAGATGTACACGTCCGAGAAGCGAGGCGGCACGTCCGGGCTGATGAACTGCGCGTATATGGCCTCGATGACCCGCCGGAGGAACGGGTGGTGGCGGCGCGCGCCAAACGCAAACTGGCCCAGCTGCGGGAACTCGCGGCTGCAGTCGATGTATGGCCAGGGCCACCGTCCGTACTGCCCGTGCTTCCGGCAGATGTCTGTGGGTATCATCTCCTCGTGCGGGAACACGGCTTCCTGGTCGAGCAGCGGCGCCAGTCCTTGCTCCAGCTCCACGTCCATGTCCAAGTAGAACCCGCCATAGTGGTACACCGCAAGCATTCGAAACAGATCGTACCTATAGAATGTGGGTTGGGAGAAGTAGGGGTGGGTGGTGGGAGGGGATGACAGTTCAGGGTGTGTGCGCGCGCGCGCGCGTGTGTGTGTGTGTGTGTTAGCTGCGGTGGTGATAAAAAAAAAGAGGGGACACATGCAACCAAACCAACACTAACACACACACACACACACACACACACACACACACACACACACACACACACACACACACACACACACACACACACACACACACACACAACCCTTGTCGAGAAAAGCGCATACAGCACATGCACCACCACCCCAACTTCCTCCTCATCCCATCTCACACGCACCGCTGCACGCGAAAGGGTCCAATAAGGTGGTCCCACATGAACTTGAGACGTGGGAAATGGGTGGCCACAAAGTCGTTCACCTCTTGGTCATCAAAGAGCATGTACTCAAAGTCAGGGTTGAGCCGTTGCATCTTGTGCAAAAACTTGTTGAAGCGTCCGCGTGGTCGGTGCGTCTTCCACGTCTGAATGATTCTCCTTGGAATCCCGCTGCTCGAATCGTTCACGGGAACCTCTGGCCAGCAAACTGATGCTACAAACGCCAGTTGCTGCTGCGTCTGCGGCTGCTGACGTTGTTCTTGCTGCTGTGTCTGTGTACTTATTTGCGGCTGTGGTGGTGGTGGTTGTTGTTGTACATCCTCCTTCTTCGTCTCTGCGTGTTTGCCAGGCGGGTGTTCCCAGTCACACCTGGCGTGACTAGTTCCATTTTCACCGTCATCCGTCGTACTCCTGTGAGTTTCATAAACACAGCCGTCATTACCATCATCGCCGCCATCGTGCCTGTTGAAGTATTTGCTGCCACCGTTGTGCGTGACAGCGAAAAGGGCGTCACTGGTGCACTCCATCATGGGTTCCCCCTCGCACGCGCCAAACGCGGTGCCAGCAGCTGCCGCAGCTTCTAAGCTCGTCATCCTCATCTCGGCCAGTTCACTGTCGTACAATGTGCGCGCAAACTCATTTCGCGCCACCCGCGCCGCTGCAGCCCCTCCACCACCTGCTGCTATGCTGAGCACCACGACACACACAACCACCATCCAACATGTTCCCGCTGGTGTTGCCACTGCTCGTCTTCGTCTCATCCTCCAGCTCATCATGTGTGTGCGTGTATGCGTGTATGTGTGTATGTGTGTATGTGTGTATGTGTGTGTGTGTGCCGAGTGTGTGTGTGTGTGTATGTGTGTATGTGTGTGTGTGCCGAGTGTGTGTGTGTGTGTGTATGTGTGTGTGTGTCACATCACAACATCATCACAACAAGAAGCAAGCAAGTGCACAAGCGAGACCATCGTCGCTCACTGCCAGTCCTTTCTGTGACGATTGGTTAATATCATTCGCAAATCGTCTGCATTGCAATCGTTGAGGATGACGATGATGACGAGGATGAACTTCCCAGCAGCGATTGTTGCCTGCGTCCTCGTCGCTGCTGCAGTTGTTGTTGCTGCAGCTGATGCGCGGACCGCACCCCGCAACAGCTCCAGCCAACCCAACATTGTCTTCGTGAGTGTGTGTGTGTGTGTGTGTGTGTGTGTGTGTGTGTGTGTGTGTGTGTGTGTGTGTGTGTGTGTGTGTGTGTGTGTGTGTGTGTGTGTGCTGTGTGTGTGTGTGTGTATGTGTGTGTGTGTGTGCTGTGATGTGATGTGGTAGAAGAGGTGGCTGGACTGGGATGGTTCTGTGGGTGCTGTTTTTTGTTTTGGTGCGTGTTCGTGAAGCATACACTCGCTGACAGCCGTGTTTGGTGCTGCCCATTCACTGCCTCCGTCTCCGTTTTTGTCATCAAATCACAACAGATTGTCATTGATGACCTCGGCTTTGATGATGTTGGCTTCAAGTCCCATCAAATCAAAACGGTGCAGCACTTGCGTGCGCGCGCGCGCGTGTGTACGTGTGTGTGTGTGTGCGTGCGCGTGTGTACGTGTGTATATGTGCGCATGCGTGAATTTTTGTGTGTGTGTACGTGTGTACGTGTGTGTGTGTACGTGTGTGTGCGTGTGTGTACGTGTGTGTGTGCGGTGTGCGGTGTTGTATGCAACCTCCTTAATCGTCTCACCCAGCACCCAAATCACCCGACTGAAATCACCCCTCTTTCAACCCTCGTCCGACCCACATGCAGCCCAACATTGATCAGTTGGCATCGGAATCATTGCTGTTGGAACGCTACTATCTGCAGGATGTCTGCTCACCAACCAGGCAAGTCGTTGCTCCATCACACCCGCTTCTTAAGCTCTGCTGTCGCGCACGCTTCGATGTTCATTACAACGTTGGGCTCACCCTCTAACTTCGTTGTTAACCACGTTCACATCAATTGCACACGCCGACCGCAGGGCCTCCATCTTGAGCGGCCGCTATGCCATGCACCACGGGTAAGGGGCGAGCTGCAGTTGTCTCGTGATGTTGATGAGCTGTTCATTATGTGTGTGTGTGTGTGTGTGTGTGTGTGTGTGTGTGTGTGTGTGTGTGTGTGTGTGTGTGTGTGTGTGTGTGGTTTGGGGACAGTGGTCTCAACTTGTGGCATTGCAACAAAGGGCGTCTCGTCTACGAACACCACCACCAACGTTGGCCTGTGGTGCTGCTTGTCTTCTCTGCAGCATCGTCAACTGGATTCCACCAAAAGACAGCTACGGCCTGCCTCTTAACCACACAACGCTCCCTCAGCTCCTCAAGAACGGCGGCTACGACACCCACGCCATCGGAAAGGTGTGCCTTGCATGCGTGTATTTTGTATGTGTGTTTGTGTGTGTATTGTGTGTGTTGTGTGTGTGTGTGTGTTGTGGCTGTGAGACTGCCTTTTGTACTGTGCTTTACTGAGGTCTTGTGTTTTGTTTCGTGTTTCTGTGTGCCGTGCATGAAGACACGCGTTTCCCACCCCTGACGCTTTGTTTGGTTGTCGCATCGATCTCCTTTGCTACAGTGGCACCTTGGGTTCTACAAATGGGACTACACCCCAACTTTCCGCGGTACGCCCACTGTGTGTGTGTGTGTGTGTGTGTGTGTGTGTGTCTGTGTCTGTGTCTGTGTCTGTGTCTGTGTCTGTGTCTGTGTCTGTGTCTGTGTCTGTGTGTGGGGGTGTCTACCGGCCTTGGCTGCTGTTGCTATCGTCTACTTTCCCTCCATGTTTGACCCTGAGATGTTTTGTGCTCAACAGGCTTCAACTCCTTCCTTGGGTACTACTCGGGTGGCGAAAACTATTTTACCCACAAGAACGGCCCCGCATATGACATGCACCGCGATCCCCTTCCAAGCTGTGGGCAAAACTGCAGCCAAATTGCATTTGACTTGCGTAAGTCATGTCTTGCGCACTGCGTGTGTGTGCGTGTGTGTGTGTGTGTGTGTGTGTGTGTGTGTGTGTGTGTGTGTGTGTATGTGTGCGTGTGCATGTGTGTGTGTGTATGTGTCTGTCTGTCTGTCCGTCTGTCTCTCTGTCTCTGTCTCTGCTTCTGTCTGTGTGCTTGCGAGCGCAATGGTTTCGTTTTGTTGGTTTGTGCTCACGCACATGAGCTCGCGGCTCACACCTGCCCCCTCCCTCCGTCCACATCATCGCCCCCACCCCACCGCGATCACCCTGCTGCACTGCGACCAGAGGGCCAGTACTCGACCACCATCTTCTCCGACGAGGCCGTGCGCGTCATTGACGACCATATTGGACCAAAGCCGCTCTTCCTCTACCTCGCCTACCAGGCCGTCCACGAACCCGCACAGGTGCGCATGTATGTATGCATGTATGTATGTGGCCATGAAATTGGGCAGTGCGTGCGCAGCTTCTTTTGTGACGTTACTGATCGTCTTCCTTCCACTCATAACCGCACACACACTCACACACTCTCTCTCATTTCAACACATACACGCTCACACATGTACGCACACATGCCCATACGGGCATGCACACACAACAGGCACCCCAGAGTTACATCGATCCATACACAGATCTCATCCCAGACGCACAGCGCCGCACCTTTGCAGGTGTGTGAGTACGAGAGAGACACAGAGAGAGAGAGAGAGAGAGAGAGAGAGAGAGAGAGAGAGAGAGAGAGAGAGAGTTGTGCGGTCCCTTGTCTCCAACACTCTTGTGCGACAAGTTGTATCCTTCTACTGCAGCTCATCCAAGAGTCACCCCGCGCTGTGTCTGTCTACCCTTCCCCTGCCCCGTCCACAAGGAATGCTGAGCTGTCTTGACGAAGGCATCGGCAACGTCACGCGCGCCCTCAAGCGGAATGGTCAGCTTATCATGTGCAGGGCTGGCCAAGTGTGTGTGTGTGCACATGTGTGCTTCGTGCATTGACTCTTGCTTGCGTGTGAATCCCTTGAACTGACTCACATGCCCACGCCACGACCACGTGTCTGACGCCAACAGGGTTCTACAACAACACGCTCATCGTCTTCACGACCGACAACGGCGGTCCCATTCTTGGCGGTGATTCTGTTGGTGCCCGCAATTACCCCATGAGGTGTGTGCGTGTGTGCGTGTACCTGCTTGATTGTTCCTGCTTGATTGCTTGCGCGTGTGTGTGCGTATACCTGCTTGATTGATTGCTTGCTTGTGTTCGTGTTCTTCGTCGTACATCCGCATGAGCTATGTGTCTCTCCATCTCATTGACACGCTGATCTCCATCTGTTGCGTCTCGCCGGCTCTGCTCTGCGTGCCTCCAGAGGTGGCAAGCACGCCGTCTACGAAGGAGGTACAACAACAACAGTGCTAATAGTATTTTGTTCGCACGCATTTCATTGCACGCAAGCATCGTCGTTGCAGCTTTGTTCCTTGCACGCATCCAGCATTTCCCCACCACACAAGATGTTCACGCCCCCCCCACACACACGTGCGCCCACAAACACACAAACACACACAAACACACACACACACATCACATACATCCTCAAACGCATCATTCATGCAGGCGTGCGCGGCATTGCATTTGTTCATCCTCCGCAAAACACGTTTGTTGAGACGGGTGCCGGGTATCACAACCTCATGCACGCCGCAGACTGGTTGCCGGTGCGTCACACCCACGCGTTTGTGTGTTGATGCATTTGCTTACTTTCACTGGCTTTTTTGTGGTCGTGTGTCGGTGACGGCCAGTGTGTGGGAAGGAGGTGGGGAGGACGCTTGGCAAGGGATTATCTTTGTTCACGGCATGATCGTGGTTGCTGTGCAATTCGCTCACACATGCAGGCATGCGAGCAGCACCAACAACATCATCATCAAACCCACATACGCACGCACACACACGTGACAACCGCTTGCATGCAAACAATAACGACTCACTTACACACGCACACACACGCACTCTCTCTCACGTTGACGCCTTGTGGACACTCACCGACATTTAGACGCTGTGCGATGCTGCTGGGGTCGAGTGCCACACGCAGCAGTCGCTTGACGGCGTGTCGCATTGGGACGCCATGACCACCAACACCAACAGCACGCTGCGCGGTGATGTTGTCCTCGGTAATGCAACAGACCTGTGCGACGCCACCAACTGTGGTTTTGCGTATCGCAAGGGCGACTGGAAGTTCATTCGCGGTACGGGCGGCATGCCCTTCAGCTGGTCCACACCCATGAACCAGTCAGGAGGTGTGTAGCGCTGTGCGCGTTTGCGTATGTGTGTATGTATGCGTATGTGCATGCATGTATGTATGCGTGAGCGTGTGTGTTGTGTTTGCATACATGTTTTATGTGCACAAGTGTATGTGTGTGGTTGTGGCTTTACTTTCTCTCCGTGCCTGCCTTTGCCCGACACATACATCAATTCTGCCATCCCTCTGTGCACGCTTCCCAGCGTGCGCTTCGCTTGTTGGCGCAGCCCACGTTTGCACGCACCTTCTCTCCCCATCGCTCACCCCCTTCTCACGTCGGTACACTCTGCGTGCGTGTCTTTAGGCAATTGCAACCTTGCGTACGGCCAGTGTGTGGATGGCGCTAGTCTGGGTCGTGTTACCGCCGCCACCGCCGCAGACTGCTGCTACACATGCACCAACACAACCAAGTGCACCTACTCCACCTTCCTGTAAGTGTTGTGTGTGTGCGTGCGTGTGTGTGTGCGTGTGTGTGTGTGTGTGTGTGTGTGTGTGTGTGTGTGCATGCGTGTGTTTGTGTGTGTGTGTGTGTGTGCTTCCTAGCAGTTTAGATGAACCGAAGTCATTGACGCTTCAGGAGCTTGCGCAATATCTCGGCTGCGAGCGTTCCGGCAAACCTCCACTATGAAACGCCGCAGAGTCGCGGAATGTGTCAATGGCGTTTAACGGGTCGTAGGCACGGCTCCCCTGGTGGCGCGGATTAACTCAGCTTATCAGTGTTTCACGTATGTGGCGAATCGCTCTCCCGTTGGCGAATCAATGACAGCCAGTGTGTGTGTGTGTGTGTGTGTGTGTGTGTGTGTGTGCATGCGTGTGTTTGTGTGCGTGTGTGTGTGTGCGTGCGTGTGTGTGTGTGTGTGTGTTTGTGTGCGTGTGTGTGTGTGTGTGTACATGCTGTGGTTTTACCTTGCTACTACCGCTGCTGTTGCTGTTGCTGCTGTACGCTTGTCCACCCCTCCCTTGCTTCTTGCACTTCAGGCGCAATGCCCCCCCCCCCCCCCACAACACGGCAGAGCGAATCAGACCAGCAACAACTGCCTCCTGTTTGCGTCCTCCACTGCCAGCACCCTCGACACCAACTGCATTTCGGGTGAGCACCGAAGCAGAGACGCGAGTTGCTTGCTTGCTTTTGTTGCTTGTTTTTGTTTTGCTGGTGTGTGTGCGCGCGTGTGTGTTTGTGTGTATGTGTGTATGTGAGTATGTGTGTATGTGTGTATGTGTGTGTATGTGAGTATGTGTGTGTATGTGTGTATGTGTGTGTATGTGAGTATGTGTGTGTATGTGTGTATGTGCGCGCGTGTGTCTTGCGTGCTCTTGTGAGCCTTGACCTTGATGTTGCCGATTGAGCTTGCCCGACGCTCTTCTGTTTTCAAGTCGCACCCGTTCATTCACCCCCAACACGACGCACCGCAACGCATTTGCGGCGGCCCTCCCTTTCATGCATGCAGGCGCGCATGATCCAAAACAGGTGCCGTACACAACGCTGAATCCGCTCGGATACCAGCTCTTCAACATCGCCCAGGATCCAAACGAGCACACGGACGTGAGTTCGCACTTGGTGCAGTGTGTACGAGCAGTGTGGGGCGAGGGTTTATCAATGGGTCGAGGGTGATGTGCGGTTCTTTGTGTCATCCAATCTTTGTACACATTCACACGCACACGCGCTCATGCACACGCACACGCGCTCATGCACACGCACACGCATATACGCACACACACACACACATGCGCATACCCACACATGCGCATACACACACGCACGCACACACACGCATACGCAGGTTGCTTCGTCGCATGCAGACGTGGCCAAGCAGATGAACAGCGAGCTTGACTCCATCTTGCAATCCTACGTGCAGGCGCAAAACGACCCCAACTGCCCTTTCCCGTAAGTCACGTATCCTCCTTGCTCGTGTGTGTACAGGGGTGTAGGGGGGATGTGGACAGACACGAGGCACAGGGTGAAGGCAGGCGATGCGCATGGGTTGTGTCGTGCATGGCGTGTTCACACTGGCTCGCACTGCATTCCATGCTGGTTTCCCCTTCGTGCTTGTCCTTTTTGTCTTGCAACGGTTCAACTTCAGGACGAGCGGGTGGCCGCAGACGCGATATGGACCTGTGATGGTGCCGTGGTGTTAAGTGAGCGCACGCGGACTCTCCCTGTGTACGCTGTTGCTTGTGCTGTTGGAATGGGTGTGCTCTTTGCTGGCAGTTACACAACACAACACAACAGAACAACAACAGCGGTGACAACCGCTTGAAGCACGACACCTGAGGGAAAGAGACGGCAGGAGGGTTGTTGTTGTTTAAGTTGTTGTTGTTGTTGTTTAATTGTTGTTGTTGTTGTTGTTGTTGTTTAATTGTTGTTGTTGTTGTTGCTGTTGTTGTTGTTGTTGTTGTTGGTGTTGTTGTTGTTGTTTAGGTTGCTGCTGCTGTTGTTGTTGTTTAATTGTTGTTGTTGTTTAAGTTGTTTAAGTTGTTGTTGTTTAAGTTGTTGTTGTTGTTGTTGTTGTTGTTGTTGTTGTTGTTGTTGTTGCTTGAGTGAAACCACTGATGTCGGCACGCACATGCTGGTGAGAAGCCTGCCTGCAATGTTTGCATGTCAACACACATCAATCCCGGGTGCTTCATTCTTCGCATCAATGGATACGAGCAAGCGCTCCAGCAACGCAGTGCCACTTTTGCACTTTCGAGTGGACACAACACGGGAAGGAACGAAACATCTCAACAGAGGAATGTCATATGGTCTTCGACGAGCAGTTATGTAACACAACAGCATACCAAACATGAGTGAGGAGAACAACAGCGTAGGATCGTGTGAACTGGTGCGACGAAAATTGGGTGTTGGTGGTGCAAGGGTGAAGAGCGTTCAGAAACACGGTTGCCAACAACATCAGCAGAACAAAAAGAGAAAAGAACAGCAGTGGTTTTGGAGCTTCTCAATCACCCGCATTCAACACACGACCACATTGAAAACGCTTCAGCCAACAGTCAGCGCGGTGGGTTCGGCGTTGGCCCCTCCTTCCTGAGCCTTTGCTGCTTGCTCCTCAGCACCACTGCCATGACGATATCCAAAACAGGACAGCATGGATGCCTTTGAGAACTGCAGGTGTGAGTGGACAAACTCCCGCCACGTCTGTCGCGCGTTCTTGTGGATACCAAGCCGCTCTCGCAGTTCGTGGATGCGCTCAAAGTCAGCACTCAACGTCTGGAACGCCTGATCTGACCCACCCTTGTCTGGGTGCTCCTTCAGTGCGTGGGCTTTGTACTGGCGCCGGAACGCCTCGGCATCAGCGTGGCCAGTGAGCTGATATTTGGCGCTCAGCGCCTTCAACTCCTTTTGGTCGGCGCGCTTGCTCGGATCGCCAAACACCGAGCCCCACGCCCAGCGCACAATCCGCCCTGCGCAGTAGGCGGCGATTGGCGTCAGCACAAATGGTACAACGGCGCCAGCAACGCTCATGGCTGCAGCCGCCCCTGTTGTCATGGCCATGCTGGCCTGCATCGCTGCATTTGTGCCGACATGTGCCATGAAGGTTGTGCCAGACGTGGCGATAGCCTTGCTCGCACCCAAGGCCACCTGCTCCTTGGTGCGCACGCTCGTGTCGGCCTCATCCTTGTACGCGCGCAGCGTGTTGTTGCACTCGATGAGCGCGTTTGCAGCACACGCCACACCAAGCCCAGGCACGTTTGCCACTGCCGCCGCTGCACGCGCGAAGCCGGATGCTTCAAGCGCAGCACCCAACACGCGTGGAATGGTGATGCTGCCTGTATGCGCGGCTTTGAGGCCCGTATCGGCCACACGCTGCACCCTTGTGCGTTTGTCGTTTGGGCCTTTGACCGTGAGCTCACGAACAGCTACTGCAGCCAGGATGGCTGCGCTGGCAGCCGTGTGAGTGTGGACCGCTCCGCAAACTGTCGCGGCAGCCGCTGCTGTTGTATTCACGATGCTGCTGCAACTCTTTGCGATCCGGTACCGCGTGGCTGTTGTTGGGCTACCCTGCCCCTCCTTTTCCCCGCTGTCCGACCCAACGTCGCCAGTACCCGAGTCTGGACCATCCTGACCATCAACCACACCACCACCACCACCACCACCACCACCACCACCACCACCACCACCACCACCACCACCACCACCACCACCACCATCATCATCATCATCATCATCATCATCATCATCATCATCATCATCATCATCATCATCATCATCATCACCATCATCATCACCATCATCATCATCATCATCATCATCGTCATCATCATCATCATCATCATCCTGGTGATCAGCACGCTTCAAGCTGTCAGTAGCACCCTGCATGCTGTGCCCACTTGCCTCCTCCTTGTCGTCATCGACGGTCTTTACTCGGCTTCGCTTGGCACCCTTCGCATGGCTCCCAGCGCTTTCGGTGGCTCCATCGTGTGTGCGCCTTTCTGTAGTGCGCACGCTGCTGCGTGAGTTCGATGCAGTACGTGACGAGCCTCTGAGTTGCTTCAGTGGGGTGTCCTTGCTGTCTTGCGGTTCTGGTTGGTGGCGCACGCGAGTACGTCGACGTCGTAACCCGGTGTTTGGCTCTGTCTCATCCAACTGCCAGCGTTGCTGTTTCTGACCTTTGTGCTCCGTTCCATGCCCTTGCTGCTGTTCATCCGCCTTCTCGCTCTCCCCCTTCCTTTGCTGCCCCTTCTTCTTGCCTTTGTTCTCGCCCTGCTCCTTGTCCTTCTTCTGCCAGTCATCCAAGTGCCATCGCACAACTTCACCTGCGCATGCCACGCCGGCAGCCATGAGCACACCCATGGGTGACAGCCCATCCTTGGACATGTTCTCAACGGCGGTACCGTTACCAAACGCCTCTGTTGCACGAAGCACAAGCTGCTGCGCCTTGTCCCAGGCCCCCAGCCGCATGGCGTGGTCCTCCTTCAGCTCATCTTTTGTCTTCTTCGACGTGGCGGCGTCAATCGCCTGCACAAGCTCGCTGCCAATGGCAGTGCCAAGGACGCCGAGGCTGCGACGTGCCCCGTCACTAAGCGCAAATGTCTTTGCCCTTTTCGTCGCTTGCTGTTGCCCTTGCTCTTTCCGAGCAGAGCCGGCCCTCTTCTGCTTGCGCTCGGCGATCTTGCCCTGCCGTTTTCGCTGCGTTGTAACCTTCTTTCTCCCAGCACCAGCACCTGCGGACAGCGCTTTGCCCACGGAGAAGCGACCGTCAGCGTCATGGAAACTCGTGAACGACGTGCGACGCGCTGCCTGTGCGTCTGCAAACAGGACAGCTGCATTGACATGTGTCAGGTCGTCCTCGGTGCTGATTCCAACGCCACGACGGCGGGCAGTGGCTCTAGCCCTCTTGCCAGGCAGCCGAGGCACTCGGCTGCTCGCACCCTTGCGGGGTACAATGGCATGTATGGTGATGGGCAGCTTGATCATCCCCGCCAGTGACGCCGATATCGTCGTGTCCACCTCAATGATTGCGTGGCTGTTGGCGTGCATGTGCGAATGCGTTTGTGAACAAGTGTGTGTGTGTGTGTGTGTGTGTGTGTGTGTGTGTGTGTGTGTGTGTGTGTGTGTGTGTGTGTGTGTGTGTGTGTGTGTGTGTGTGTGTGTGTGTGTGTGGGTGTGTGTGTGTGGGGGTGTGTGTGGGGGTGTGTGTGGGTGTGTGTGTGGGTGTGAATGTGTGCGTGCGCTGCAGCCCTGGGAATGTGTCTGGGGCAAACACAGCAGTGCTGTCATGCTATGGCATCCACTGGACGAAACCCAAGAAGCACGACACTCACCAGTCGTCTCTGTTGAAGACGGTGACTACTTCAAGGGCTGCAAACACGGCAGCGCCACGGCCTGCCTCCTGCGCCTCCAAGATGCTTTGCACAAGGGTCCTGGTTGTGTCCTGCGCAATTTCGGCACCGTTGTCCCATACGGCGTCGAGAGACACATCAGCTGCCAGAAACGCAGTCAGCACACCGTGGAGCGCAGCCTGGCCACCGCCTGAGTGAAAGAGTGATGGTGGTGTGTGCGTGCATGTGAGCGTGTGTGCGTGCATGTGAGCGTGTGTATGTGTGTGTGCACGTCAGGTCTGTGAGTCGAGACACGCCCGTGGGTTGCATGAAAAAGCGCATGGAAGTGGACCAAATTACGCACACTCGCAGCCACTTGCCCGTGCGCAAAGATGAATGTGGTGCGGGCAACGCACACACACACACACACCTGCACGCACACACGCACCTAGCTCCTTGGTTGCCTTTTTGGCAGCTTTCGTTGTGATGAGGGATGACGTGGCAGGGGACTGGGACGCCTTTCGTTTTGCGTGATGGAGCTCCTGCTCGACGCGCGTGTGGTCCTGATGCCAGCCCTCCTTGTCAATGTTGACGAGCTTGATGCAATTGATGTACGAGCCTGCACCCGGTCCGTACTCAAAACGTCGCACGCTGATGACGACATCTCGTCCACTTGTTTTGGCGCTGCTCAAGCTCAGGGTTCGTGCTGGTGGAAGGTGCTGCTTCAACAGCGCAGCACGCTGTCGCGGAGACATGGAGCGTAGCTTGCATTTCGAGCCGCGTTTACTTTTCACGTACAAGTCTCCATACTCGTCGACGTGGATCGCCGAGGATGGCGGTGGCAGAGACGCCGGTGCCGTGGTTGTGTCCATGGTGTTTGTTTGGGTTTGGAGGACAGGAAGTGTTGTTTCAGTCGTGCAGTGTTGCCTCTGGCGTTTAGCGGCGAGCAGTGGAGTGGAACAGTTGAAGAGTCGACGGGGGTTGCTGTCGTGTCGCTGTTGCCTTGATGCTGTCGTGTTGATGGCACGAGATGGACCTGGATGAGACAAAGCAGCACCTTGTGACACAACAGCGCCCTTGCAGCAAGAAGCAAAGCAAGCACTCACTGTCTCTGGTGGTGGTGGTGTTTCTGTGTTTGTGTTTCTGCGTTTCTTGTGTGTGACTGTATCAAATCTTGGTCATGCCATTCCCAATTTTCTCCAAAGCAGTAGTCCTTTCAGGAGACACCACTCCCGCTTGCTGACTCGCTTGCTGCTTGCTTGCTAGCTTCTTTGCTCGCCAATTCTCCCTGTTCTCCCTCGCCGCTGTGTGTCGCTAGTTGCGACTGCCGAGCGCACGAGAGCAGCACGCTCACGTCATAACCGGGTAGAACCCACTGCAGGTTCGTTCACGAAGTCAAACGTAAGCTGGGAGCCTGTACTGCGATGTGACGTGACTGTTTGTTTGCGTCTGAGAGGGGGGGGGGGGCATGCACACGACCCCTGTGAACAACACAACAACCGAAAGAACGGGGGAAGTAGCAAAGATGTACGAAGAAAAGCAAGAAGAAGAAAAGCAAGGAGGGAGGAGAGAAGCCAGGGATGTGGCAATAGAACAAAGATAGCTGCTACAAATAAAACGCACGCTGCACACAAACGGTCCGTGGCCACGAAGGAACACAAACAACCAAGCTTATGACAGGGTAAATGTGTGTGTGTACGTGCGTGTTGAAGATAATGCGAGAGAAGAGGTAGTCGTGTGTTGGTGGGTCAACGGTTGATGCTTGAGCTGGAACTGGCTGGTGACGAGGAGAAATGTGTTAACATAAGGGACGGTGGAAAAAGACAATAGAGATGATTGATGCGCTGGTGTTGCCAAGGTGCGCCTTGCATGTTTGAGGAAGTGTGGCATTGGCGGGCTTTTATCGACGCGTGCCGCACATGCTACAGAACTTGGCCTGCTCCATAAACCGCGTCCCACACTCCGCTGCAGTTGAGTGGACACGTGTGAGTGAGTAAGAAGAGGGGGGTCGGTCGGTGTGTGAGTGCATGGAGAGTGCGGGTACTTTCGTGTGTGTGTGTGTGTGTGTGTGTGTGTGTGTGTGTGTGTGTGTGTGTGTGTGTGTGTGTGTGTGTGTGTAGTACACGTGTGTTGTCCGCCATGACATGTGGCGACTTACTGCAGAAAAGCTTCTTGTGCTGGGAGCCCTGCAACGCCTCGCCGCAGTGTCCGCAATACTTTGGCCGTGCAGCCGACCCAATCCTGCACACACACACACACACACACACACACATGTCTATGAGTGGGATGCACAGGGCACAAGGCACAAGGCACAGGATGGGGTGTACGGCAAACAGTTGGTGCAGCCAGGCGGGCTGCTGCGCCTTCATTTTCTTCCTACCGGTGTGCACGGTTGCTGCCCATGCTGCTTGCACTGCCATGACGGTTGTTCCTGCATTTATGTTAACGCGGCCAGCCAGGTCAACGTGCGTGAGTACTTGAGAACGTTTGAGGCGTGTGGTGTTGCGGGCACCGTGCCAACAACACAAAAACTAGGCAAACATTTGTACTTGGGAGTGCTACTTGCGCCAGCACCAGCAGCACCACCACGACCACCACCCGCCTTCCTTCTCTCACCACCCTCACCACCACGCCATGGCAGCAGCACCTGTGTCGCGCTGCGCCCTCGAGCAGTTCGTCGTCTGGCGGCGGCCGCTCCCGGTTGAACGGATATGCGCTGGTGGATTTGAGGTGGATTTGGGGTGAGTGGTGAGCGGGAACGAAAAGGAGGTGTGGGGGGGGGGGGAGAGGAGAAACAGGGGAGGAGCAAGATAGAAACACGCTGATGGACAGACAGACAACGCGGGCAGAGAGGAAGAGAGGAAGAGAGGAAGGGAGGGAACGGTAAACAAACACGAGCTCGGCAAGCAAAGGCACAGACACAAACACAGACACAAACACAGACACACACGCACGCACGCGCAAGCACCGGAAACAGCACAACCCTGTCCTCACCGCGAGTCAAGGAGGGTCATGCCAGCATCTGCGTCCTGGAACGAGACGTTGCTGCGGGGACGACTGGTCGGTGTGCTGCTGGCGGTGCTGTTGTTATGGCTGCTCGATGCAGACGGAGGGCGGCCAGCGCGACGCGTCCCGCTGGTGATTCGGACCCACATGTGGGGTGGGGGAGAGAGCGGGAGGCATGCGATGGATGGGACGTACGTGTGTGTGTGTGTGTGAACGAAGAGAGATGGAAGAGGTGGAAGGAAGAGAAGGAGGAAGCCACAGACGCAGGAACACAGAGGCACACATCAAACGCCAGCGTGTATACCGTACCGGCCTGATGGTTTTGTTGGATGCGAGCCCGGTGGCGGACGCGGTGCACGGCCATCCGCCCGCACTGTCTCGGGTCTGGTCGTGTGTATGTGTGTGTATGTGTGTGCGTGAGAGAGAGAGAGCGTGTGTGTGTATGTGTGTGTATGTGTGCGTGTGTGTGGCGTTTCGAGGGAGCAGGAGATGGCAATGTGCACTCTCACAATCGCGCACGTCACTGATGTCCACACACAGCAAGCGCACGACCATCACAACAACAACAACTTAAACAACAACAACAACAACTTAAACAACAACAACAACAACACTTAAACAACAACAACAGCAACTTAAATAACTTAACCAACAACAACAACAACAACAGCAGCAGCATACCTTGCTGCAGGTGCTGCCCTTGGTGTTCGCTGGACGGCTGCGGACTGGTGTCGTGTCGGGGTTGTGGACGTGGACCCGGGCCGCCGCAGCGCTGGCGATGGCGGTGGTGAATGATGGCGGGGAAGGGGGGTGAGTGCGATAGTGATGACATTGTGAAGCGGTCATGCACTGGCGCCGCAGTCTCATCCACACACACACACACACACACACACACACACACACACACACACACACACACACACACACACACACACACACACACACACACACACACATCCGTGCGCACATTCACGCACACACACACACACACATCCACGCGCACATTCACGCACACACACACACACACATCCACCCATGCGATCGAGACATCACGTACATGGCGGCTTGTATGCTGTTCGTCGCTTCATCCTCTCCATTGCCTCGGGGTCTTTTGCCGCATTCTTCTTGATGCGCTCCCGTTTGCTCTGCACACACAAACAAACGCAAAAGCACGCGCGCATAAGTTTGAGCTTGCCTCGAATGATAGCGAGCACAGTGACACACACGCACACAAACACACAGACACAGGCACACACAAGTCTTCCACCTTTTCTTCGCAGAATTTGACGTGTCGCTCTGCCGCGTCTTCGTTGAACCGTCGAGAACATATAGGGCACTGGCAAAGAGCAGGTCAGAAGCACAGAAGCACAGAAGCACACACATATATATATATATACACACACACACACACACACACAAGTACACATACATACACAAGCACATCGTGAGGTGCGTGTCTTTTGATGAATTGAGAGTGTCTCTAGTGCTGGCACTGCACCAGCAGCTTGTCACCCAAAACAGGTCAAGCCTGCCCTCGTTGTCATCCAACCATGAAGCACTTGCTCGCCCTCCTGTAGACCAAACTAGCGCAGTGGATCATCGGACCTTCACGTAGTCTGGGTTCTCGGACGGCGGCGGTGGCGGGAGACTTGACACGTCACCGCCCTCGTTGATGAACTTCTGCACCTTTCGCGCTGCGCGAATGTTTTGGATAAACTGCTTGTGCTTTTCCCGCCAGTCCTAAACAGTGAATACACGGATGGTTTTGGGCGGGGGGGGGGGGGTTGCATGGGGGTGAGATGGAGGCGCAGTGCAAGCATACAGCGAGACACGTGTGAACACACCTGCATGTTCAGATACACACACACATATACACAGGCAGGCATACACACAGACACAGGTACACACAGACACACACCGCTTTCTTCTTTGTGGATCCAACGGGTTTGTTCGAGTGCGAGGGTGGGTTCTTCTTGCGGGCTGGCGTGGGTGCCTTCTTCCCTTCTCCTTCTCCCACGCGTTGCTTGGAGCTCTCGAAGGTACCGCGCCGAGCTGCGTTGGCGGTGGTGCGCTGACAGATTGGCGCATGCTTGGCCTGCAATCGCACCACCACCACAACCACAACCACAGCCACCAGCAGGGATCAGAAACAGTGAAGCAACGCGCATTGCACTCGTCAAATACACACACACACATTTCCTCCAGGCAGATCTGCGCCCTCACAGCAAACAGCACACGCACGCACGCACGCACTCATACACACACACACTCACTCACTCACTCACCAGTGCTTTGGGATTGAACGTGCGGTTGCAGGTGGGGCATGGCGAAAGCTGCACTTGCTCTACCGGTGGCTCGATCTGAAGCATTACCGTTAAACACACACACACACACATGCACACACACACACACAAGATAGTGGTTACGGAGAAGAAGAAGGTGCACGCGCGCGCAAGAGGCGATGACGGGGGGGGGAGGCAGCACGTGACGGTGCAGCAGTTGTGGCCCTGATGCAGATCAATCACAGAGGCACACGCACACACACACACACACGAACGCATGCAACAGCAGACCTGCTCAAAGTCGATCTCGCCGTTGTAGTCGCTCATCTTGGCAGCGCAGGGAGTGAATCAAGTGGCGGCACAGCAGTCCACAGTGCGCACGTTGATCAAGCCGGCTGGCAGTGCTGTGTGCGAGACAAACGAGGTCTTGAAGTGTCTTCCGTCGTCGTCAACCACACAGCAACAGACCGCCAAAGCAACAACACACAACAGACAGCCAACGTTCAGCTCGGGTGCGTCTGCATTCCCGGTGGCCCACTCACCGCTCCTGAGATTGCTCCCCACCACACACCCAATATTCTGCCTTTTGAAAAACGTGTCTGACCCAAATAAACATTTTTGCAACGACCCCGTCCTCCCCACCACACTGCACAACCCCTGCCCTCGCCCACCAACCCCTCCCCACTCCAACGATGGCATCCATCCACACCACTCCCGATCAAATCTCTCCTGAAGACTTGGTCGATACCCTCGGTGCGCACTTGTCATCCCCACGTCTCTTGCCCACAACCAACAGCCTTCATGTGGTGTTCAAGTGTTCCCCTGCCTGGCTGTCCC
>NW_004754925.1:741481-742505 GCF_000188695.1 Salpingoeca rosetta | reverse complement strand
CTTGTGCGTGCGTGTGTGTGTGTTTGCGCTCGTGTGTGCTCACGCCACTTGTCGGCGATTTCACTAGACATGAAACCTTTCGAGTGCCCAGCGTCTGGCTGTAGCGTCCGCTTCACTCGTTTCGGGTCAGGCAAGCGTCACATCTGCACGTCGCACAAAGGTGCTGACGTTGCGGACCTTCTGCAAACGTTCAAGAAGAACAGCAAAGAGGTTGCCATTGTGTACCCATGCCCCGAGAACACATGTACCCAGACCTTCAGCAGCAGACAGGCGCTCTCCAGGCACCAACTACGCGACCACGGAAAACAGAAGGTCAGAATCTGGTGGTGATTGTACACGCTTGCAGCGTGTGTGTGTGTGTGTGTGTGTGTGTGTGTGTGTGTGTGTGTGTTTATGCGTGCGTGTGTCTGCGCTCTTTTGTGTGTGTATGTGCGTGTGTTGCTCACCAGCGGCGCTCTGCCCCATATGCCAGGCGCGTGGTCATTTTCAGTGCCGGAGCGGTTGCGCAGATGCTGCGTTTTGTACCGCGAAGGAACTCATGCAGCATGTTATCACGGATCACGACGCCTCATGTGAGTATTTGATTGTGGCCTGCCTGTTGTCTCCGATCCTGTGTTTCTCATCAGCAATGTCTCTCCTGCCCGACGTCGTTCGTTGCAGGTTGTGTCGTGCGCTACTACGCCTCGTGGAGCAGGTTCGAGTCGTGCATCGCCGCGGCAGAGTGTGACGACTTTGCCCTCGCCGATTACGTCAAGCGTGACCACACCTGCTGCTTCCCACCAAAAGCTGCCGCGTGGGGCCTCGAACATGTACAGGTGGAAGAAGAATTCGTCCGGACGTGCTCTCGGCATGGCAATGAGCGACCATATCAGGGCACAATCCGCGCTCACCGTGCAAAGGCGCCAAAACCTGTTGGGTGTTGTCCAGCAATGATGTGGGGGCAGGTCTGCAAAGGCGGGCGAGTGCGGGTGGTGATGTTCAACTACCACTCACATTCGAAGGACCTGCGTCACCTACAGCTGCC
>NW_004754925.1:740202-741361 GCF_000188695.1 Salpingoeca rosetta | reverse complement strand
GTGTCTGTGTGTGTGTGTGAGTGCGCGCAGTGAGTGGGTGAGTGAGTGAACGAGTGTGCGTGTGTGTTTTTGTGTGAGTGTGTGTGTGTGTGTGTGTTCTCTGCCTTGCGTGTGCTTGTGTGTTTTGCGCGTTGTGTGCGTCAGTGTGTGTTTTGTGTGTGTGTGTGTGTGTGTGTTCTCTGCCTTGCGTGTGCTTGTGTGTCAGTGCACGTTCTTACCGTCTTTGTCGTGCTTGCGTGACTAGCATTTTCAAGCAAGCGCATGTCTACAACGTTGCTCAGGAGTACGAGCCTGGGCGCTTTGATGCGGATGACGCCGCTTCTGTGTGGTACGCTGCACAAATCTACAACAAGGAGGCTGGCGAGCACACCCCGGTCATCACAGCCTTGAAGCTTCAAGGTCAGGAGGCGTTTGAGTTTGGCGGGCCCGAACAGCGCGCCTCAGGCGATTTCCCGCAAGAGTCACTATTCATCCTTGTGCAGACTGAGTGGCAGCGACGCGTGCTCAAGGTGTGTGGTGCTGAGTGCCGTGCTCGCGTCTTGAATCCTTGCATGCATGGTCAATGATGTGCACCGCCTTGCAACACATGGGGCACTCTGTTGTCTCGTGTCGTGTTGGCGTGTCAATACTGCAGTGTGTCGCCAGCCTTGTGCACGTGGCTAATGGTAAGCGTCTCGTCATCACTTCCCATGCATGCTTGTTCTGTGTTTCCTTAGGAGTGTGGGCATCGTGGCATTTTTCTTGACTCAACACATGGCACAAACATGTACGACCACCCGTTGATTAGCGTGGTGGTCGAAAGCGTCTATGGATGGGAATACCTGTGGCGCACGCCATTGTGAGTCACGAGACGATCGGCGTCGTCGCACACTTTCTACGGAAAGCGGTTGCAGACCACGGTATCACTCCATCGGCCGTGATCACGGATAAGACGTTTGCCGAAGGTCGCGCCGTGGATGAGGCACTTCCCAACTCTCGCTGGCTTCTTTGCCAGTTTCACGTGAAGCAAGCTTGGTGAGAGGTCGTGTACCGCTTGCGCGACGCCGTGTGTGTGTGTGTGTGTATGTGTGTGTGTGTGTGTGTGTGGCTCCGTGTATGTGTGCGTGTATGTGTGTGTGTGTGTGTGTGTGTGTGTGTGTGGCTCTGTGTGCGGGAAAGC
>NW_004754925.1:736922-740036 GCF_000188695.1 Salpingoeca rosetta | reverse complement strand
TGTGTCTGTGTGTGTGTATGTGTGTCTCCGTGTCTGCGTGTGTGTGTGTGTGTGTGTGGCTCCGTGTAATTGTGTGTGTGTGTGTGTGTGTGTGTGTGGCTTATCCGTTGTGTGTTGGTTGAGTCTGGCCTCTTTGTGTGGCTCTGTGTGTGTGTGTGGCTCCGTGTATGTGTGTGTGTGTGTGTGTGTCTCCGTGTGTGCGTGTGTGCGCGCGTGCGTGTATGTTCACACATTCGTGTGCTTTACCTGCTGACGCGGCACTCTGATACTTGTCTGCAACGGCGTTGTGGTGTGCGTGACAGGCTCAGACACTTCAGCTCCAGATCCAAGGATGGGCTCTCGCCGGTGAAGGACTTGGAGGAGCTCATGAAGTGCTCAACCATCCAAGATTTCGAGCGCGGCAAGCGACTTTTCTCGGAGCGGTACAAGGATGACCCAAAAGTGCTGGATTATTCAAGAAAGCATTACTTTGAATGGGCGCACCTGTGGGCTGACTACTGCAGGCGCCCCCAAGATCCAACGACGAACAATTATATCGAGGTTAGTGGTCATACCCAGACACACGCTCACACACACACACGCTCACACACACACACACACACACACACACACACACACACACACACACACACACACACACACAGACATCGAGGTCAGTGGTCATACCCAGGCCCACGCTCACACACATCACACACACACACGCACGCACGCACACACGCACACACACACACACACACACGCACACGCACCCAGAGATATGCACGCATTCACCTGAAGAACCACACCCTTACGTGCTCTTCGCTGTCCGTTACCTCGTGGCACATGCCTGGTTGTTTAATCATTGTGCTCCGATGGGCGCAGTCCTTTCACCGCGTTCTCAAGGAACACCTTGACAGGAAATCGGGGCGTGCTGACTACCTGCTGCGCCGCTTGCTCTCATTCGCGGAGGAGCAAAGACAGAAGGTTCTACACGCTCAAGTCAATGGAGTGGTTACGAAGGCACAACGCTGCGCGTCATCGGCACTCAGCATCGCTAAGCAAGCGGGTCCAAGTGTTGATCGCACCAGTGACTTGTCGTTCACAGTGTCATTCCCTGACAAGGACCCAAAGGCTGTCACCATGAGAGCTGCGTTTACGTGCGAGTTCTGCTCCCGCGCTGACTGCATCCACGTCTATGAGTGCGTGTGTCCTGCGTACAAGGGCTCTCCCCCTGTATGTAAGCACACGGCTGCGGTTTTCATTCACACGACGGGCAGCACCGACCCAGCCACATCATTTCCCGTCGCTGCCCCAACGCCAGAACACAAACCAAGCCGGCACACAGGTGAAACAGGATATCATGCACGTGTACACGAGCGTACTCGTGCGCGTGCGCGCTGACACAGAGTGACTGAGTGACAGAGAGTGACAGAGGGTGACAGAGAGCGAGTGTGTGTGTGTGTGTGTATGTGCTAGTGAGTGAGTTGAGAGAGAAAGAGATGCGCACACGCTCGGGCAGACAGACTCACACACGCACGCACACACACACATATCCACTCCTGCGTACTCACACGATCATCCGTGCATTGCTGGCCGAACAGGGCGAACCAAAGATCGCGTGAAACAGCTCATGCGCACCATGTCGCGGCAGCTGGACGAAATCACAGAATACCCCTCGGGGATTGGTCGTTGACCCGTTGACAAGGACAATCTTTTGCTTGAGGACATTTGCACTCTCATCGACCGCCTCACGGACAGGATGTCCATCATTGCCGACGGGCAGAAGCGATGTCGACAAGCGGGCATCAAGCAGGAACACCCCCGGAAAAGAGTGAAGACACTGGCCCCGTCGAGACTGCGGCTGTTCCCTGTGCGCGGCCGCAGGGGAGGCAAGAAGGCGGCAAGCACTCGGGAGGGCGCGAGGAAACCGCTGTTTCGTACGTGCACTCGCATGTATGTGCTCTGTGTATGCGTGATGCGGTCGTGCATGCGTGATGTACCGCGTGGATGACGTGCAAGACACACCAACCAACAATCTCATCGGCGACCGTACATTCTACATACATACAGATGATGCGTGGCAACCGAAGTCGGAGTCAAATGACGCGGAGCCCGCAGGTACCCCTACACGCACACACACACACACACACACACACGCACACGCACACGCACACACACACACACGCACACACACATGTCCTGACGTTGCTTCTTCCGCTTGTCACTCGCAACCTCAAGTGCAAGGTGCCCGGCGAACGGAGCCAGTTTTCAAGGAACAGCAGCTCCAACCTCGCGGCGAGGCCTTGAGGCAGCGAAATGATGGTGTGTAGCTTGCCCACTTTGCCACATGTACCTTGCCTACTTCTCCAGCGCGTTGTTCAAGTCCAAGCTGTTGGGGTGTGTTTCTACGACCAGGTGCGCCACTCGCTGTCTCCCTCCTGCAGTCGCTGATGGCACCCACGAGCAGCAAGCCCTCAAAACATCAAGCAGATGAGCAGGAACCAGAGAACAAACAACAACAACAACAACAACAACAACAACAACAACAGGTGCCTCAACAACAACAACAACAACAACAACAACCACAACAACAGCAGCAGCAGCAGCAACAACAACAACAACAACAACAGGTGCCTCAACAACAACAACAGCAACAGGTGCCTCAACAACAACAACAGCAACAGGTGCCTCAACAACAACAACAACAACAGGTGCCTCAACAACAACAACACCACCCAACAACAACAACAACAACAACAACAACAACTACAACAACCTCAACACAAACCGCACAAGGTGCTAGTATACTACATAAAACATGAGCAACAACCAAGAGTCCTAGAATTCCGCCGACACAAGCAGAGCATGATACAAAACCAACACCGAAATGACGGAGAGGATAGACATACAAACCATCACACACTTCACACCCACGCAACGCGAACAAAACTACATTAAAGTAAGGATAAAAATCGAGATCAGTGTTCGCCGACCCCCCCCCCCCCACACACGATAAGGGAGGGGGGGAGGCTTAGGTTCGTGCTCGCTCTTTACTTACTCTCTATTCAAATCAACAAACCACAGTTCAGGTGGCGGGTAAGGATGAATGGCTAGAAGTTAGAAATGAAAACCCAT
>NW_004754925.1:726157-731592 GCF_000188695.1 Salpingoeca rosetta | reverse complement strand
ACAACTACAACAACCACAGCTACATCAACAACAACAACAACCAACAACAGCCACAGGTGCCTCAACAACAACAACAACAACAACAACAACAACAACAACAACAACAACAACAACAACAACAACCACAGGTGCCTCAACAACAACAACAGGTGCCACAACAACAACAACAACAACAACAACAACAACAACAACCACAGGTGCCTCAACAACAACAACAACAACAACAACAACAACCACAACAACAACAACAACAACAACAACAACAGCAGCGGCGGCGGCGGCAGCAAGCTCAAGAGGAATGTCAACATCAGGCACCAAACCCGCGCATCCGCGAGAAGATGGTGGGTGGCCGAAGCTCGGTTGCCTCTGTCGACGTGACTCCGACCAAACTACAGCCTGGTTCGTTGAGCTGTTGTTCACGTGAATGAACATGCGCTCCTGTGTGTGTATGCATATGTGTGTTTGTTTCTATGTATTTTTGCTTGCTTGCTTGTTTGTTCGTTCACTTTCCCCGTGGGCGTGCATGCTGATGCCAGTGTCGTGCCGATGCGTTGTTTCTCTGCTCATGCACGACGCTCACATAACACCACTGGCCACCGGTTGTGCAGGCGATCTGCCCAGTCCTTTCAGCCAAGCAAGCTGACCAGGCTCATCACAGCGTAGGAGGACATCTCAATTGTTCGTCAAGACCTCTGTAAGACTGCGCACACGGCATACCACATGGCGGGGTGTGCGTTCATCGTTTCTGACCTTTTCTTACTCACTGCGACGAAGTGTGGCACTTGCGACCCGTGTCAATGGGTGCCCGTGCGTGTGGGGCGCATCCTGTGTTAGTTTGAGGTGCGTAGTTTTGCCAGTTTTCGTGTTGGACCGCCCACACCGGGGTGCACGCATGCTTGCACATGGTGCGCCATATGGGGTGGTGCGTGTGTGGTGTGTTTGCGGTTACACCCCGCTCACTGTGACGTGTTCTGCTGCATATGAATGACACTAGGAGGGACCTGCGCGTGTGGGGCGCATCCTGTGTTAGTTTGAGGTGCGTAGTTTTGCCAGTTTTCGTGTTGGACCGCCCACACCGGGGTGCACGCATGCTTGCACATGGTGCGCCATATGGGGTGGTGCGTGTGTGGTGTGTTTGCGGTTACACCCTGCTCACTGTGACGTGTTCTGCTGCATATGAATGACACTAGGAGGGACCTACGTGTGTGGGGCGCATCCTGTGTTAGTTTGAGGTGCGTAGTTTTGCCAGTTTTCGTGTTGGACCGCCCACACCGGGGTGCACGCATGCTTGCACATGGTGCGCCATATGGGGTGGTGCGTGTGTGGTGTGTTTGCGGTTACACCCCGCTCACTGTGACGTGTTCTGCTGCATATGAATGACACTAGGAGGGACCTGCGCGTGTGGGGCGCATCCTGTGTTAGTCTGAGGATGCACGCGTCTTTGTAGTTCGAGACATGGTTGTTGATGTGGTTGAATAGCAATATAGAAGATCTCGTGCAGGGAATGTCACACCAAATAAAACCCGCACAGGCGGTTAACAGGGCCCTATTAAGTCACGCACACGCACACACACACGGACGCATACTTTCTCTCTCTCTCTCTCTCTCCCTCTCTCTTTCTCTCTGTCTCCGTCTGGCCGGGTTGTTGGTTGGTTTACATGAGTTAGAGGTGTCTGCTCAGACACTTTGGGCTTTGGTTGTTTTGCGGTGTGGCCGACTGGGAAAGGAGCTGATTTGCCAATTGCAGGTGCAATTACAGCCGAATGTGGGCCACCGGGAATGCAGACGCACCCGTTCAGCTCAAACTGACGGGTTGCGACACGATAAGTTGTAGCAGAGGCTGCCGCCATTTTTTGGCGCCACCAAGCAAGACCAGACAGCACGACAGACAGCAGACAGCGATGGCTGGCAAGCGACAGTCGCAAGGTGTGTATGTGTGTGTGTGTGTGCGTGTGTGCGTGTGTGTGTGTGTGTGTGTGTGTGTGTGTGTTGGTGTTGTTGTTGGCTGGTACACTGGCCAGCCAGGCCCGTGCGTGCGTGCCTTGCCGTCACCATGGGACCCCTTCTTGCTTGACGCTAGCACTCTCTCCCTCACTCATCTCATCCCTTGGCTGGATGGCTGGCTGGCTGTTTATTTGTTGGTGGTGTTGCGCAGGCAAATCGCCATTGAAGCAAGGCAGCTTGCTGGGTTTCATCACCCGCTCGGCAAAGCCATCCGCCAAGTATGCCACGTGGCCTTGTTCTCATTCTGCGTTGTTGTTGGTCTGCATTGCTGCTGCTGCGTCGTTTGCGTTGTTTGCACTTGCCCTTTGACTCTGCAGCTCGAGGCGTGGTTGACACACACGCACACACGCACACACGCACACGCACACACACACACACACATACGCACATACACACACGCGCACACACACGCAGGTCGTCGGAGGCGACGCCGTCCAAGACGCCGCCGCCGCTTGGGGCAGAGGCAGTGAAGCGGGAGCTACCAGCCGGCAAGAAGACCAAGACACAGCAGCAGCTGTTGCAGACGCAGCCGAGCGAGGCTGGCCAGCAAGCAGAGCCACACCCGTCCAAAAAGGCCAAGAAGATCACCGAGGCGCGTGGCGCCTCCGACGATGGCAGCGATGGTGACGACAGCGCAATGACAACACCCGCCTCCGTGTGCGACACCGCATCTCAGGAGGCCGAGGCCAGCAGCACGACTGCTGCCAAGGCAGAAGCCAAGACAGAAGCCCCCTCTTCACAGCAGAAGGCAAGCCCCGTAACCAAGCGCACCGACCAGGCTGCGCAGGAGAGCGAAGAGCCCGACCAGACTGAGAAAGACGAAGACAAGGAGGAAGAAGAGGAGGAGGAGGAAGAGGAGGAGCAGGTCATGTACACGAGCCGTGGGCGCCGCGTGCGTCGGGTGGTCAAGTACTTTGACAGCGATGATGAGTCTGCGAGCAGCGATGACGAGGAGCAAGAAGCCGTGCGACGTGCACTGCGCACCCGTCGCAAGGGCGGCGCACAGCAGCAGCAGAAGCAGCAGAAGCAGCAGAAGTTGAAGAAGAATCAGACAAAGGGCGGTGGCAAGGGCAGACGGCGCGTGGCACGCATGGTCAACTCTGACGATGACGACGACTCTGAGTCTGACGAGTACGTGCCGGACGATGCAGATGAGGCCATCATGGACGAGGACGATGACGACGAGCAGGAGATGATGCAGACGGCGCGCGTCATCCAGGAGGACGAGGAGCCTGCCGTGGAGGAACCCGAGTCCGACATTCTAAACGAGGATGACGAAGAGGAGGATGTCCCAACACCAAGAAAGAAGCGCAGCAAGCGCACACCAAGCAAGGTGGGCCTTACCGTGCATTTTATTGCATGCGTATATGCGTGCACTGCATGTGCGGGCTTTGAACGCAATGTCTGTTAACCGTGACTTGTGTTTGCTGGTTGCGTGATGTGGCATGGTTTTTGAAGCAACTGCCATTGTTCACCACCGCCACCATCGTTATAATCACCACCTTTACAATCATCCCCACCACCACCACCACCACTTTTCACGTTCATGGCTGTGATCTTTTTTCATCCTCACGCCTGCAGGCGTCTTCATCACCCAGCCGCAGCAACAGCAGCAGCGGTGGTGGTGGTGGCGGCGGCGGTGGGCTCACGAGCGCCAGCGGGCTGTCGTTTGGAAGCATTCCCACCGCAGGGAAGAAGCAAGGCAGCAGCAACGGCAGCCCAGAGCGGTACGCGTGGCTTGCACGTCCGCGCGACAAGAACAAGCGGACTGAGGGGCATCCAGAGTTTGACCCAACCTCCTTGTACATCCCACCGTCTGGCTGGGCGAAGATGACACCGTTTGAGAAGCAGTATTGGGACATCAAGCAGCACCACTGGAACACAATCCTCTTCTTCAAAAAGGGGAAGTTCTATGAGCTGTACGAGCGAGACGCCGAGATTGGCAACCGCGAGTTCCAGCTCAAGATGACAGATCGTGTCAACATGTGCATGGCTGGTGTCCCTGAGATCACGTTCCCAGACTGGGCTGCCCGCTTCCTGGCCAAAGGGTACAAGGTTGCACGCGTGGACGAGCGAGAGAACGCCATTGCAAAGAAAATGCGCGAGACAAAGACCGGGAAGAAAGGTACGGCAACGTTGCCCGGGGGGTGGTGGTGTGTAAGCATGTGTGTGTGTGTGTGCTTGTGTGTGTTTGTGTGTGTGCTTGTGTGTGTGTGCTTGTGTGTGTTTGTGTGTGTGTGTGACAGTGTGTGTGTGTGTGTGTGTGTGACAGTGTGTATGTGTGTGTATGTGTGTGGCAGCCGTGCCCGGCGATGCCAGCAAGAGTGCGCCTTGGCGATGTGCGTATGCGACCTTCACGCTGTACAGCTGCGTTGCTGCTTCGTCCTCACCCCCCCCCCCAAACTCCACCCAACTGCGTGCTCTCCAGGCCCCAAGATCATTGAGCGGAAGTTGAGTGCGGTGTACACGCAGGGCACCCTCATGGGCGATTTTGTCATCGGAGACATGTCAAACTTCATCATGGCAATCAAGGTGCGTGCGTGCGCAATGTATCTTGCAATTGGTTGCGCGAGCGATTGTTTTTGCTCGTTTGCACATGTACACATTGTCCGTGCGTGTGTGTTCGTTGAATGTGCCGCCAGAAGCGATGTTGTTCTTGCGTGTACCGAAAGCTCACGCTCGGCTCTCCGGTGTTTCATCATGGCAGGAGGATGAGGACACCCGCACGTACGGCGTGTGCTTTGCCGACACAGGTATGCAGCCTTCATGGCACACCAAGCTGTCGTCGCATTGCCGCGTCCTGTGCCCTCGCTTCTCTCTCTCCCCCCCTCTCTCTCTCTCTGTGCATCCCTGCGGGCATGACTGTCTTCTCTCCCATTTTCCTCTCCTTCAACTGCCACGTCTGATATCCTATCCTCTCTTTTCACGCAATCTCAGCCGCAACCGCCGCACCTTGCCACCTCTTTTCAATTGCACATCGCTCACAATCGCCCCTCCCCCCTCCAACTCCCTCCAACCCGTCCTTGGTCCATGTCATCCATCACTTGCGTGGTGTAGCAACTGCGGAGTTCAACGTGTGTCATTTTGTGGACGATGCTGCCCGCACCGCATTCGAAACGCTCATTGTACAGGTCATGCCCAAGGAATTGGTCCTCCCGAAGAAAAGCCTGTCCAAGGTGCGTGTGAGGTGTTTGAGTGAAAGGCCTTGCTTGGTTGGGGGAGAGGGGAGGGGTACAAAGGGAGGGAGGAGGTTCGCTGTGTTCATGATTCATGCGTGTCTTGTCTTGGGGCCTGCGTTGACAAATATCTCATCGCACACACACACACACACACACCCTCACACACACACACCTCACACACACACACACACACCTACACACACACACACACACCACACCACACACACACACACACGACACCACACCACCACA
>NW_004754925.1:724504-726057 GCF_000188695.1 Salpingoeca rosetta | reverse complement strand
GGCGAACGTTGGTGGCAGCATCTTCAACTGGCTCGACCCAAACACAGAGGTGACACCCCCACACCCCCACATACACACACACACACACACACACACACACACACACACACACACACACACACACCCCCACACAGACAGACAGACAGACACACACACACACACAGACGCACACACACACAGACGCACACACACACAGACAGACAGACACACACACACACACACACAAACACACACACACACACAAATACACAGCACACACCGCAAACACACGCTGCGCACTGAGTGTGTGCGTGCTCCTGTGAGCCATGTGTTTCTCTGTCTTTCTCTCCCTTCTCATCTCTGCTCCAAATACATGTGTGCTGTCCACTGCCAGTTTTGGTCATCGCAAATGACCATCGACAACCTGGAGAAGGGTACGCGTGCACGTGCAAGTGTTGATGCATGTTCGTGTGTTTGACATCTTGGCTGTGCGTATCATGAATGATGCAAGCATGGCAACTCACACTTGTCTTCCATTGTGTTTGTTGGTTTGTATGGGGCAGGCCGCTATTTCACAGCGAAAGCAGAGAAAGACAACAACAGCGACGAGCCCACAGCATGGTGCCTTTGCACACACACACACATTCACACAACTTGTTCTCACATACATGCACACTTGTTCTCACATACGCACACACTTGTTCTCACATACACACTCATTCACACGTATTCCCACACGCGCATGTTGCACGCGTTTTCGTCGTGCGTGCATCTGTTTATCTCCTGACACGACTATCACTGACACCCCGCCCCCAACACACACACACACACACACACACACACACACACACACACACACACACACACACACACACACACCAATGCCGCTGTGTAGGCCTGAGCGCTTGCGTGCGTTTCTGAGCAAAGACGAGGCCATGTCTGCGCTGGGAGGCCTGGTGTCCTATTTCAAGACGCTGCTCTTAGATAAGAGCCTGTTGTCGCAGGGCACGTTTTTCTCGTATGACCCGCTCCACCACGGCGCAACACTCGTCATTGATGGACAGGTGAGCGAGGACAAGGATACCTCTTACACATTCCGAAGAAAGAGAACAGGGGAGGCGATGGTGATTTGAGACAGGTGGTGGTGCAGGAGAGTGTTGGGTGATCGAGGACGAGGAGGAGGAGGAAGCTGATATGTATGCCACGTGCACCTACATTTGGCAAATGCCCCCGCTCACGGCCCAATCCCTCATGCGCACGCTCGCGCTCAACATGACCACCGCCGTGCCGTGCACACATCGCCGTGTGTGCATCACCAGACGCTGCAAAACCTGGACGTGCTGTGTAACATGCAGGACGGCACCACGTCCGGCTCTCTTCTCGAGCTCCTCTGCCAATGCCACACCGCTTTCGGAAAACGCATGGTACTGTATCTGGCGCGCACGCGGCAGTGTGCATGCCTTTTGTTGTGTGTGTGCATGTGTGCGTGCGTGCGTGCTGTTTTGTGCTTGCATGCGGTTGTGTGTGTGTGTGCGTGCGAAAGGCGATTGCTTTTCGGGCTGTGACGTTTTGGC
>NW_004754925.1:704504-722004 GCF_000188695.1 Salpingoeca rosetta | reverse complement strand
TCTTGTCGCCAAGTGGCTCGAGGCTGAGGAAACCATCTCACAGGTGCGTGTGTATAGATGCGTGCGTGCGTGACTGAGTGTGTGCACGAGCGTGAGTGAGTGTATGCACGAGCGTGTTTGTGCTTGTGTTTGTGCTTGTGTGTGTGCGTGTGTGTGCGTGTGTGTGCGTGTGTGTGCGTGTGTGATCATCGTTTTGGCGTGCATCCATCTCATGTCTTGTCTGCCAGCTCACATCACCATGAAACCCATCCTGCGTCAACAATGTGCAGTTTCTGAAGACGTTCTTCTCACGCGTCCTCAACTCCATCAACGAGCACCGCGAGGTATGCACATACGCATGCACCACCTTGATTCGTCTTGCACCCGCCACCGACACTACCTGTGCCTATCTCATTCTCCTCCACCTATCTCATTCCTCTCCACCTTTCTCTCTTTTCCTTGTTCTGTCTGTCTGTCTGTCTGTCTCCTCCTCTTTTCTTTCCTGCGCTGCAGAAATTTGGCGCCGCGGTGTCTGCGTTGTCGCAGCTCGACTGTCTGCTGTCGCTTTACCGCGCAAAGGACAGCATGGGGTCGCCAATGTGCCGGCCCGTGTTTGTCAGCAGTGGCGATGGCAATGATGGCGATGATGGGAAGAGCACAGACACCACAACAGCAGCAGCGACAACAACAGCAGCAGCAGCAGCAGCAAGCGGCGACAAGGCGTCGCGTGCGGTGTTGGACTTGCGCGAAATGCGACACCCAACACTGCAGCACTCCAGCAGCATCACAGACTACATTCCAAACGACACCCACCTCGGTGGGGAGGAGGCCACGACGATGGTGCTCACTGGCCCCAATATGGGCGGTAAATCCACGCTTCTGCGGCAGACGTGCATCGCTGTCATCATGGCGCAGCTCGGCTGCTGGGTGCCAGGTGCGTGCAGCATGAGGGTGGCGTGTTCTTGCATGTGTTGACGTAGCGAGTGTGATGTGTGAGGCGCATGTGTTGTTGCTGCTGTTGTCTGTACATGCATGAGGTCGGGGTTAGTATTGCGTGATGATGTGCTTGCACTCACCTGAACACACACGCCCACATCCAACCACCCACCCATCCCCCCCACACCCACACACACCGCACGCAGCGGAGTCGTTTACGCTGACGCCGGTTGATCGCATCTTCACGCGCATCGGCGCAAACGACAACATCGTTGCCGGCCGCTCCACTTTCATGGTTCGTTTGACACGTTGGCCTGTACGCCCACGTACACATCGTTCACACACTGAGTAAGCGCGCGCAGGCACACACACACACTCTCTCACTCTCACTCCCCGATTCACCCAAACACACCCGCTCACTGTGTCATTCACTCTCTCACACACACAGGTTGAGTTGAAAGAGACTGCGACGATCCTGAACAAGGCAACGTCATCCTCCCTTGTCATCTTGGATGAGCTGGGGCGTGGCACCAGCACGTTTGATGGCTACGCGATTGCGTTTGCTGTCCTCTCCCACATCACTGACGCAATCAGGTGTGTGTGGGGGTGTGTGTGGGCAGCGCATGCGTGTGGGTGACTGTGTGTGTATCGACATTGCACTTGTTTCAACACAGTGACCAACCATACTCGACCTCGGAGTGACAGTCCCCTTCCTTTCACACACACACACACACACACACAAACAACACACACACACATGCGCTGCGTTTGGCAGGTGTCGTTGCATGTTTGCAACGCACTATCACCTGTTGACGGACGAGCTGAAGACAAACCCAAATGTCACCAACTACAACATGGCCTGTGTTGTTGACGACCACCAGGTTCTGTACATGTGTGTGTGTGTGTGTGCGCGTATTCGCGCGTGCATTATGCGTGTGGATGCGTTTGTGTGTGGATGCGTTTGTCTGTTGACTCTTCAGTGTTGTAGTTGCCGTGTCTGTCTGTCTTTCCCTGGAAGACTCGTGGAACCTTCCACGTTGAGCCCATCTCAACTGTCAGCTCATGATCGCACACGCACACGCCACTGTGCACCGATGCTTGCATTCAAGCAGAAGGACGTGACGTTCCTTTACAAGCTGCAGCCTGGCGTTTGCTCCAAGAGCTACGGCATGAATGTTGCACACATGGCTGGCGTCATGGTGAGCGCATGCATGGATTTGCCTGGCTAGACGTGCCATGCGTGTGTGAGTTTGAATGTGTGTGTGTGTATTTGAATATGTGTGTATTTGAATGTGAGTAAGTGAGCAAGCGAATGTCAGTGAGTGAGTGAATGAGTGAGAGGGTGAGTAAGTGCGCGGTTACCTCCCCCGTTTTTCTTGTCCACTCATCATCCCCCCACCACCCACTACGCTGCACAGGACTCGATTGTTGAGACGGCCAAGGAGAAGGCGGTGCAGTACGAAGCGACGTCGCGGTTTGGAAAGCTGCAGGACCGCAAGGCAAAGCAGGTTGGCTTGATGGGCAGAGTTTGGGGGGGGGAGTGGAGTGCGTGTGTGTGTGTGTGGGGGGGGGGCTATGGTTGCTGAGGGGAGACCGAGACGGGACAAGTGCATCGCAGCAATGTGTTAGGGGAAGGAGGGAGAGAGATACACACACAGACAGACACAGACAGACAGACAGACAGACAGACAGACAGACAGACAGACGGACAGACAGACAGACAGGCAGACACACACACACACACACACACACACACACACACACACACACACACACACAGACACACACACACACACACACACACACACACACAGACACACACACAGACACACACCCTTTCACTCGTTCACTCCCCTACCCCCTCTCACCCACTCCCCCCTCCCAACCCAGCTGGCGCTTCTTCGGTTTGTGGAGACGGTGACAGCGCTGACGAGCGACGATGGCGATAATGGTGATCAGCAGCCGAGGCCGCAGGAGCGGGTAGAGCGGTTTAAGGAGGCGGTGGCAACGCTCAAGCCCATCTTGGACAAGCTGCAGCGCGCGTCACCAGCAACGCCAACACAGACAGACCCGATGCAGTGATGGACCGCCCTTGCTGTGTCACGTGACATGATGTGCATGATGTGATGTGATTTGAGATGTGACGTTGTGTGGCTATCTGGTTGAACCACCCGCGTTTGGTTGGTGCGCAGCCGTTATGCCGGCGTTGCTGAAGACAGTGATGTTATGCCTGTGTGTTGAAGGTGCTGGCGTTCTCCTTTATTTCCGTTGCCCTCTGTGTCCTTCCCGTGTGTTACGGTGCAATGCTCCTCAACCAAGCAGCACACAGTAGAAGAAGTAGTAGACACAACCAGCATCAGCACAGCAGTTGCATCTTTCTCTCGACACTGCTTCCTCACCACCACACTGGACAATATCAACCATGCTGGCAATGGCCTGTGTTGCGGGAGCGCGAACAGCGCAGATGGCTGCGCGCAGTGTTGTGAGCACTCGTTTGGCTGGACGTCCGCTGGCGAGGTGGCTCTCCTCGTCCTCGACGCGGGCCGCTGGTGTCGAGCCCGTGCGCGCGTTTGAGGTGCCGTGCGGACAGCTGAGCGTCACGATGCTGCCGGCACTGCAGGACAACTACATGTTCTTGCTCACACACAAGGACAACCCTGGACAGGCGGTTGCCGTGGACAGCGGTGATGCGCACATGCACCTCGAGTATTGCAAGGAACATGGCCTGGACATCACCCACTTGCTGACGACACACCACCACTATGACCACTGCGACGGCAACACTGCGCTCGCCGCCACCTTCCTCAACATGCCCATCGTTGGCGGCGATGAACGCATTCCCAAGCTCACCCACCTCGCCAAGCACGGCAAGGCCTTCAAGGTGTGTGTGTGTGTACGTGTGTGTGTGTGTGTGTGTGTGTGTGTGTGTGTGTCGTGTACCAGCGGGCCTCAGTGTGCGCGCGCGCGTGTGTTGTGTGTGCCAGCGCGCCTCAGTGTGTCTATGGCTGTGTGTTCACCTCGGACCTTCGAGTTGTAACCGCCTGTCACCTCGCATCCCTGTTGTTCGTGGTGGCTTGTCATGCCTGCTGCAGCTGTTCAACAGCACGACGACAGCTCGCGTCATCCGTGCGTCAGGGCATACCGTGGGCCAGGTCGCCTTCTTCATCGAAGCGCCAGATGCCACGCCACTTCTCTTCTCCGTGAGTTCGCAGCCATGTTCGCTGCATCGCCAAAGACGCCCACGCTTCACCCTCTGTCCACCCACCCTTCCCAAACGACAACAATCCCCCTCCCCCTTGCCCTCTTCCCCTTCCTGCCCACTTGCTCACTCACCCCTCAACCCCCACTCCACCACTCCCCTGACCAACAGGGCGACTCGATGTTCTCCGCTGGCTGCGGTCGCCTCTTTGAAGGCACACCGGATATGATGTTCCAGACCATGCTCCGCTTCCGTGAACTCCCGCCCAACACCCTCCTCTTCCCAGGTGTGCGTGCGTGTGCGCGTGTATGTATGTGCGTGTGTGTGTGTATGTGCATATGTGCGTATGTGCGGGTATGTATGTGCGTGTGTGTGCGTGTTCACGCTTGTGATAAGGAGAGCTCGCACGTTCACGCTCACACGCCACCGACTCAATCCCTCCCCCCCATACACGTCCCTTCCAACCCTCCACCCTGCCTTCATTCCATCCTGCAGGCCACGAGTACACGGTGTCCAACCTGAAGTTTGCGCTGGCGTACGCGGAGGAGCACAGGAGCAGCAGCCCATGCAGCGCTGAAGCTGTTCAGGCGCAGCTGCAGCGTGCACTCAACCTCCGTGAGAAGGGCCAGCCCACCGTGCCGACAACACTGGCACAGGAGCGCACCTTCAACCCGTTCTTTGCAGCTCGAAGCGCCGACGAGCTTGCTGCCATTCGCGCAGCCAAAGACAGCTTCTAACATATCCACTCCCGCTCTCGCGTGCATGGTGGTGGTGGGTGGTGGTGGTGGCGGTGGTGGTCGTGGTTACACGCACAATGGCACTGCTGTTGTATCATCTCTGTTCACGCGGGTCCGTGCGCCCTGACCATGGTGAACCACTCACGTGCGTGCGCCAATGTTTGCCCTCTTGCATGATGGGCAGCTCTCCATGTTCATGTATTGGAAGCAAACCACGCATGTAACGGCTATCATGTCTCGCCTCGCCACCTCCTCCTCCCTTGCTCCTTCTGTTATCCCGACCCATAAACAAGCCCTTAACCAGACGATCAAAGCACTCACCGCACACACCGTCCAGTCGTTGCTTACACACACACACACACACACACACACACACACACACACACACACACACACACACACACACACACACACACACACACAACACGCGCGCACACGCGCGCACACAACACGCGCGCACACACAAACACACACGCGCACACAACACGCACACACACACACGCACACAACACGCATGTGTTTGTGTCATGCCTTGAGCTCGACCTGCTTGTATCCGCCACGCGATGTGAGTGACGATATGTCCACGCCCTTTTCCGCCAACAGCTCTTCAAGCTGGCGAATGTAATCCTGGGGGGGGGGGGTGTGCATTGGGGAGGTGGGGGATGTGACGTGAGTGTTTCATGTTGAGACGCGTTATTGATGACCAGAAGAGCAAGCATGGCGCAGTTACAAGCACGCATAAATACAGACACAGACAAACACAGACACAGAACATGCACACACAGACACCTGCAGACACCTGCAGACACAGACACATGCAGATGGCACACGTGTGTATCGAGGCGGGCCATCAGCTTCTGCTTCGATCCGGTGTATTCGTCAAATGCGCGCGTCTGGCGCACCTTGAAGTTCACCTGCGGAGCGTGTGTACGTGTGCAGGGGATGCTGAGATGGCACAAAGGCAGGCAGTTGCTTGTATCGTGCAAACACTTGGAGAGATAAAAGCTACAGCGTCTTCATGAAACACACACACACACACACACACACACACACACACACACACACACACACACACACACACAAATACACACAAAACCTCACACGGACATATGCACCACGACACGCACAGAGGCGGAACGTACCGTGTCTGAGTACCAGTCGTACACAAGACTCATGTAAACGATTGGACGCGGATGGGGAGAGGGGTTGCCCGTTCCGCGATGGAACACGCGAATGTCAAACAGCACCGCACTGCCACTGCACGCATGACGCGTGCATGTACACAAGCATGTGTGATTGGGTGATAAATGACGCAGATTGGGCGCATTGATTTGGAGAGAAATGGGTGACAAACACAAACGACCATGACATACACAGACAGACAGACAGAAAGACCCACACACAGAGATAGACAGACAGACAGACAGACACACACACACACACACACACAGACAGACACACACACAGAGACGCAAACAAACAGACGTACACATCGGTGTCGAGGCGGTGGACGGGTGTGATTGGATCGTGAAGGCGCTTCCGCCAGAAGTCAGGGCCCTTGAACCGAACAACAGCAGCAACAATGATGATGGTGGCGGTGGCAGGGGAGATGGTATTGGCACCATAAGGGACAGATGGCGAGCAAAGGGGGCCGAGGACAGTGTGAAGTGGAGTGATACAGAGACGCGGTTTTGGTGGTGCGAAAACAAAACCGCGGTAGGCCGTGTATGCGTTGTGCATCATACACACCATGGGAATGTGGCTGCCCGTCATGAACTCGGTGGGCCCATTGGTGGCGTTGACAGGAACTATGTGCCGCGTGGTGATGATGCACAGGCACGCGGGTTGAATGGACGTGATTGGAGTGACGTGATGTGGGGGATGACAGCGAGGGCCAGTGCAGGATGGCGGCGCGGGGACAAGGAAGGGGCGGACACTTGAGAAACAAGAGCGACAACACGCATCAATCGCAAGCGCATCATAAAGAACAGACAGACAAACAGACAGGCAGGCAGACGGGCAGACAGACAGACAGAGGGACGGACAGAGAGACGGACAGACAGGCAGGCAGGCAGGCAGACAGACACACACACACACATACGCACACACACATACGCACGCACGCACACACACACACACACACACACACACACACACACACACACACACACACACACACACACGAGGCCAGTGGGTACTACCAAGCGGGAGGACGACGACGACGCCCTGCGGCGGCAGCGGGTATTGCGCTGCCTGCCAGTGGAACAGCGGGCCAACGTCTCCGTGCCATGGCTGTTGAGGCCGTCAAAGGGGATTCGTGAGTGGGTGGTTGTGTGAATGTGTGTGTGTGTGAGAGTGAGAGAGAGAGAGTGTGTGTGTGTGTGCGTGTACGTGTGCGTGTGTGTCTATGTGCAGATGAACCAAAGCTAGCAGTTGGCTGCAGAACATGCGAAAGCGCCTGCGCCCAAATCAAGCGTGCCGCAAGGGATGGCGGTTGCGTGCAAGTGCTCACCTGCACTGGTGCGTTCGGGAGCGACGTCACTGTGGAAAAGGTGTCAATCTCAATCCTGGCCAGTTGGCGTGGTATGTGTGCATGAGCATGCTTGCCCGTGAGCGTTGTGCGCCATCATGCACAGACACTCAGACACACTCGCATACACACAGACACACAGACACGCACACACACACACACACACACACGCACGCATGCACACACACACACATACACACAGAGTCTAGCCTGCAACCTCACAAGCACGCATTGTTGCAAGAGGGTGCGCGCACTTGTTGTTCATGACGAGCTTCGCTGCTGCGATGATGACACGATTGGCGGTGAATGCGTCGTCCGTGTACGGGTATCGGAGCGGAAACTTCACTTCATATCGATCAGTCGACCGCTCTGAACACACACGCACACACACATATGCACATGCACACAGACACAGAGACGCTTGAGAACGAGCGTGTGATTGAAGCATCGACACGGGTGCTGAACACTTGCGCCAAACGTGTCACGTGTGTGTTTCGTGCACGTGAGCAGGCACTATTGAGCGTGTGCGTGTGCGTGCAGCGTGCAGGCACTTGTGTGTGTGTGTGTGTGTGTGTGTGTGTGTGTGTGTGTGTGGTGTTCACGTTACCGGCGGCATCTGTCCATTCGCCATTTGTGGAATCGCTGCGACGTTGAAGATCAGACTGGAAGCGAGCAAAGTCATCCTGACGATGTGTGCGTGTTGGGAGGAATGTGAGATGGCATTGAAGGGCACATGTCGTGGGCTGTGAGGGCGCAACCAATTGCCGCAGCACACACACACACACACTCACACTCACTCACACCCATATGTACACACACCCATATGCGCACACACACACACACACCCACATGCACACAAACACGCACATATGTACACAAACCACGGCACCTTGTATGCGTTGTAAATGCGATCGAGGACTGCTGGTTGCATCACCTCGCGTAGGGCGACAACACCGCAGATGCGCAGGAGAAGGAAGATGCGTCGCGCCGTCGCCGCCGTCAGGGGACCAGCCCTGGCAACAGCGGTGGTGGTGATGGTGGTGTGCAATATGAAGGGGAACGAGAGACAGAGAGTATGTGTGAATGTGCGTGTGCGTGTGCGTGTGTGTGATAGCTGGAGGCTGCTGCTGGTGAGACACGTGTGTTCTTGCAGATGTGGTTGAGCATACATGTCGTCGTGGTGCAGGGACACGTAGATGTCATCCTTGTTCTTGCACAGTGCGTTTGCAGCGTCCACGTGCTCCCCATTCTGCATGTGCTCGATGGCGCTCATCTCGGCCGATGCTCGCCGCTTCACCTTGGCGTTATCCCTGTGCACGCACGCACATACAAGTATCAAGCAGAGCAAGCACATTGTTACATCAGTGCACGCGTCAGCATGCACGGGACGAAGCATGAGGTGCGTACATGCATACACACACGCTTGCAAGTTTTCGTTCGGACGCTGTGCACTCACCCCAGATGGCGAGTGGGATGCCACGACTGCAGGTCTTCTTTGATCGAACCAAGAAAGCGCTGCAAAGTAGACACGCAACGGGATGGGGTGCGTTTCAACGTTGGCGTTCAGTGTGCATGTGTGTGCGCATGTGTGTGTGTGTGTGCGTGCGCATGTCCGTGTGCCCGCGTGTACGATGAGTGTTGGTGATGAGCTGGCAGTGTCGCCAAGGACGGAACAGTCAGCGCCAGCGCACAGCAAGAACATAATCCACACACACACACCTTTGCTGGCTCATTGCCGAGTAGCGTTGCCAGCTCAAATGCCGCCCTGGCTTCTCGCATGATGGGCAAATGCACCTGCCATCTCGCATGTACCAAGACAGGCGTACCAGCACACACACACACACACACACACACACACACACACACACACACACACACACACACACACACACACACACACACACGAGAGTACAAGCAAAGCGCATTGGCATGAGCCGCACGTGGATGTACAGCATTTGTTGCAACAGCGTCAGTTCAACTATAAAGTGACGTAGCACTCACGTCGTGGTGGATGGGCGTGGCGGATGCCTTTGTGGCATCCAAGATGGCATGCCCAATGTTGCTCCAAATGTCGCCACGGAATGGCGAGTGGTGGCTCGCGGCCCTGCAAAGCACGGCAGCAGCGTCACATCATTGCACGCTGATGTGCGATTGCTAAAATGCTCACAGTGGGGGAATGCGGGTTGGGTGGCCGCATGGCAGATTCACTCTGACACCACACACAGACATACACACTCAGACACACATACAGACACGCATACACATACACACACACACTCAGACACACTCAGACATACACACATACACATACACACATACACACACATACACATACACATACACACTCAGACACACATACAGACACACACACTCAGACACTCAGACACACACACACACACACACAAACCCCCCCTTCCCCAAGCACAGACCTGAAGTACTCAAGGGCGAGGTCAAAGTTTCCAGCTTGAGCCTCGCGAATGCCTTTTTTGTTCCAGTCCTCGTAAATGTCAGTGTGCGGGTACGATGCAAAGGCATCTGTCCAGTGCGACTCAGGCGGCTGCTCCTCGTGCACTGCGCCTGGGTCTTCGCTGTCGCTTGTCCTCGCGGTGTGGCACGTTCCTGCAGTACCATGGTTTGAATCTGCTTCGCAATACTCATCCGCAGCGGCAGCAACGCCAGAGTCCCACCAGCCACCACCAACTGTGACAGCGACGGCCAGCAACACCACACCCGCCTGAAACAACTTCATCGTCGTCGTCATCCTGCTTGTTCTTCCACTCACTGCCGGTTTTGTTGGTATTGCTGAAAATTCAGTGAAATCTTTGAACAATTGTCCACTTGGTTTGGCTGTTGCGAATCGCTTCCAGAAGCACCACGCCAACTTTCCGGCTCCTCCTTCCTCATTCCCTCACCTGACTTGACTGTGCTCAGCACTCCGTTTGTCGTCATCATCCCCCTTCCCCACACACTCGCACAACAGCAAGCAGGGCGCTGGGGGCAAGCGGAGAACCAGGATCGTTCCCTTTGGGTGGGCTGGTGTTTGCTCCACCAGCGTTGCATGAGCTGGCTTCCCTCCTTCTCCCCATCATCTGTATTTATTATCGGTACGAGGATCAACCTCAGGCACAGCACACAAGAAGAACTGTTGCTGCGCCCCTTTTGCTCCGGCGATCTCGCGCTGTCAAGTGTCCAGCGCAACAGCAATCCAACAGGACCGGTAAGGTGCACGTGCGTGGGGCTGTGTTCGCGCGTTTGGCCGTGTGTTTGCGTGTGTCCATGCCCATGTGTGATCCCTGTAGTTGCCAAGCCATTCATTGTTGTCTGTGTTGTTTTCCTCTTCTTGGACCGGACACGGTTTGCATCCATCAGGCGACATGCGCCCCGGTTCGCGTTTTGCGTGTGCTGTGATGGCGGTGGCATGCACCCTCGCTTGCTGCACGTTCCTCCCTTCTGTTGAAGGTACTGCATGTCGTGCACGGCACGCACTTTCTGCTACGCCATGACGCTCTTGTGTGCGTGCGTTTTCTGCGTGCTGTTGCGAAGCTGATGTCAGAGTTGATTGAATTGCGCCTGTTGCTTGAGAAGGCCCTGTTTTGTACTCAGCCCGCACAAACACACACACATACACGTATTCATTCACTCACACACACACACACATTGATTCATTCACTCACTGACACACACACACACACACACACACACGCACACACACACACACACACACACACACACACGTATTCATTCACCCACACACGCACACACAAATATACGCACTCACACTCGCGTCCTTTAGGGGGAAGCCTTCGTGTGGTGTTGGAGCGCGTGATTCAGCGTGAAAACGCAAGTGTGGAGGCAGCAGTGTCAGGGCAGCAGGACACATACACCTTCTTTGCAGCTTCGAATGATGATCCCCCACAGCAATTTACGTGGGCCACAGGCATCAAGCCAGAGGTGCGTGCCTTTCTTTGTGTTTCCGATGGGCTGGCAAGTGCGACTCGAGTCTTCATTGGTGTTGCTTTTAAATGATCACCTCACACATTCACACAACACCAAACACACACCAAACACACACACACACACACATAACACAGGATGCAGTGTCATTGCGAATCAGGGATAGCTCGACGCAACCAGCAGCACAGGTGAATCAGTGCAATGCTCCAAGCTCCACATGCCATATGCCACACACACATATACACATACGTACACACGCGCGCATACACACACACACATACGTACACACACGCGCGCATACACAGCACCGCCCTTGTGTGCTTACGCCTGTTTGCTGTGTCACCTCTCTGGTTGTTGCAGGCCACGGCGCAGGCATCGCCACCGCGGCTGTGGTCCATCACTGTGCCCGACTGGAACGAAACCGTCAACCTCCGGCTTCACTACACACCATGTGAGTGGCCGCAAGCGCACATTGTCGCGAGCATCGTGAATGTATTTGCTGTGGGAATAGCACGCAAGATGCACATCTATCATGCCTGCAGCTTACAACGAAACACACACACACACACACACACTCACACACACCATCACGCACCCCAGATAACCCGTGCTCGAACGCGTCCGCGACGCCGTGCACCACGCCACCAAACACGACGTGTGTGTTTGAGGGCGTGGACGGCGCGTACGCATGTCAGCCACCGTCACCTCTCACGGACACCAACAACAACGGCACCAACAACAACCCTGACCCATCATCACCACCATCATCATCATCGTCGTCGTCGTCGTCGTCGGTGTCTGCGTCGGGGGCCGTGACGCCGAGCACGGCTGCGCTGACGCCTGTTGACCTCAACTACGAGACGCTCACGGAAGACCAGCCGCGGTTGGAGACCCAGACCATCATCATTGTTGGCTTCATCTCCATCCTCATCGCCGTGCCGCTGGTGGTGGTCTTCCTCCTCCTGCGCAGCCGCAAACTGGACAATGCCGCCCGCTCCCGCTCGTCGTCGCGTGCACGCCACCGACGCCGCTCACAGGGCAGCGGCAGCTCCGACATGCGCACGCGCCGCAACGCCGTGTCCACCCACATCACTCCGACACCCTCCACCGTCCGCGCGACACACAAACGCGCAGGCAGCATCCTCGCGCCCCTCATCCCACGCGGCGCTGGCAGGGGTGGGGGCGGCCCAACGCAGGGGGAGCAGCTCGCCGCGAGTGACGTTGGCAGCGCAGATATGAGCACGGCGTCGGTTGCGTCGCCGCTGCCACCAATGGTGCACGTGCGAGACATGCACGCGGACCCGAAGAGCCACGAGTACAAGGAGTATGTTCGCATGCAGAAGCGCATCAACAGCCGCCGACACGACCCGGATGGTGATGGTGACGGCGACAGCGGCGGTGTTAAGGACGAGTACAGGGACATCTACGTTGCTGATGCGTATCATCGCAGTGACGGCCCCAGCAGCAGCGGGAACAGCAAGAGCAACAGCGGGCGTGCAAGCAGCTCGGCAGCAACAGCAGGGATCGGTGATGCGCTGCTCTCGCTTGTTGATCCGCCCAGCCCTGGGTCAACCACAAGCATGGACGCGGCACTCGACACAATCAACTCGCCACTGCCGCGCCGCCTGGACGACATGGATGAGGTCATCATCTCCATGCAAGGACAGGAGCGGACGCACAGTCCGATGACTGCACCCTCGGACCAGCTGCTCACGTCACCGCCCCCGCAGCACCAGCCCCGAGGCAGCAACGCGCGCAGGGGCACGCAGCCCTTGCGAAGACAGAGCAACCCAACAACAGCAACGGCAGGAGCTGCTGCAACGGGCGTGGTCCAGGCAGGGGTCGCGTCGACGTCATCAAGGACCGCACCACCGCGGCGGTCATCATCCCCACCCACACTCATTTCGCGTCGTCCCACGTCGCATGATGCCACGACTGTCGCCCCAAATCGCCCCACCGCAACCACCAACAGCAACACCAGCAGCACTAGCAACACCAACACCAACCCCAACACCAACATTAACAGCAGCAATGAGGACAATGAGGATGACGTTGCGCATGAGGACGGAGTGACATCGGGGAGTCTGCTTGACCACTCGCCACCACCAGCGCTGTCCGCGCGGCGGCAGTACCCGGTCACCAACAGCGGCGACCGCCCTGCGCACCCAGCACGGGAGCAGGTCGAGGATGGTGATGGCGATGATGGAGGGGTGGTGCCGGCGTCGTCTTTGGCCGTCGCTGACACGGCGCAACCGCAACAACAGCAGAAGCAGCAGAAGCAACAGCAGAAGCAGCAGAAGCAGAAGCAACAGCAGCGGCAAGAGGAGCCGGCTTCCCCATCACAGCTGCAGTCTTCCCTGATGCAGGCGCTGACACGCGCGCAGATGCGACGCGTGGAGGTGAGCGGGAGCAAGCTAACGCCACGCGCGGGGCGGCACCGCAGCCCGAGCAAGCGAACAGCACCGCAGCGACGGCAGTCCACCACAGCTGTTGTTAGCGGTGATGGGGACAGGTCGTCCGTGGCCTCATCGTCGTCATCATCGTCATCATCATCATCCTCATCGGCTGCCACAGCTGCAAAGGCAAAGGCAAGGGCAGCGATTGCTGCAGCAACAACGGCCAGACCTGCTGCGACCAAGGCCAACATGCGTGTGCTGACAAGCGAGCGGGTGCGTTCTGCCTCTGATCCGCTGTCGCCGGGAAAGCGAACACGCCCAGCTGCGGCCTCGTCGTCGTCATCACGAAGACAGGACAGACCACGCGGCACGCCACGCAAGCTGCCCACGCCGACCAGGCTCAACACCAGCAGCACCAGCAACAACAGCGCGCGTGCGGCCAAGGGTGGAGATGGTGGGGGCGATGGTTGTGAGCAGAGCGTGCTGTCAACCTCGCGTGGTGAGGCAGGGGCGAGCGCAGCAGACGGTGTGGCGACAACCACTGGCGGGGAGGGCGGGCGCCCAAAGCTGAGCCCCATTGGCACCGTGTTCCGCTGCAAAGACGCGGGTGTGCGGCTGGTGATTGAGGAGCCGTCTGAGAGCGTCCTGCGCACGTCGTCGATGCTGTCACGCCACCGCCGCGCCACGATGGACACGGCGCAGCTCGCCCACCACCACCGCCCTCACCACCACGGTGATGTCGACGGTGGTGACCAGGGTGGTGACGACTTGCACTCGGGATCAGACAGCGAGATTGACCTGTAGCAACAGTTGTTTTGGTTTCCTTTTGGGTGGTAGTGGTGTGTGTGACTGTGAGAGAGAGTGTGTGTGTGAGTGAGTGTGTGAGTGTGTGAGTGAGTGTGTGAGTGTGTGTGAGTGAGTGAGAGAGTGTGTGATTGTGTGTGTGTGTGTGTGTGGCTTGGTAGCGGGCATAGGTGATTGACACCGTAATTGATATCCTACATGATGTGACATGTATGTGTATGTGTATGTGTATGTGTATGTAGTTGTCTCGCTCTTGTTGCTTGTGCTGAGGATGTGCAGTGTTGCACCTGCAAGGGGTCATCTCACACCACCCTCGCTTCTTCTTCCTTCCTTGTCGATTCTTTTGATTAACTTTTTTTTTTCCACCACACAGACACACACACACAGACACAGAGACACAGAGACACAGACACAGACACAGACACAGACACAGACACACAAGTCTTGCTTTGCTTGTAAATATATTTTCATCAGCAGAGAGGAAGTCAACACCCCACAACTACACAAGCAAACACGCCACGACTGAATTCAGTCACATCCACGGCGCAGCAGTCCTTCGTTGAACAACAAGAAGGAGGAATATGGAGGGCAACGTGTCGCGTGTGTTGGTGAAGGCGGAGCTGCGCAAGGCCATGAAACGCCTGCTCTCCGCCCTGTCTCAGGGAGAGAAGGCGTCTCAGTCAACCGTTGTCGCAAACAAGGTACGCGACACAGGTCGTGTGTGGTGTTTGTTCTTGAGTTCTGACGCGCCATCGCACTGGGACGCTTGAGGACATGTGCGATTTGCTTTGCTTCGCTATGCTTCGCTGTGCTTCGCTGTGCTTCGCTGTTATTTGCTTCGTGCGCACTGCGTGTGCAATGCATGTGCACAACAATGTGACCGCCGTCTTTGACACCACACCACTATTGCGACCCAGGTTGAAGCCTTGCCTGCTTTTCAGAACGCTCGACGAGTGGCGTTCTTTCTCAGCATGCCCGAAGAAGTGGACACGAACAGCATGCTCAAGGTGCACGCCTGCTCCGTTGTCTGCGTCGCCAGGAGGGTGCCAGCAATGTCCGCTTTCGTCCCAAGACCTCACTTTGGATTACATCGTGTTATTTGTCCTTTGTACTCGTAGACAGCGTTTGCGACTGGCAAGGAGTGCTTTGTGCCACGCTACACAAAGACGGACATGGAGATGTATCAGGTCAGTTGCAGTTTGTGTGCATGTGTTTGTGTTTGCGTGTGTGGGTGTGCGTTGATGTTCGTGTGCGTGCGTATGTATGTGTGTTTGTGTGTTTGTGTGTTTGTGTGTGCATGGCCGTGACAGTGTGATATGTGATGCTGTCTTGCTCCCTATGCCTCTCAACGAGCAGGCTCATCTATACGTTTGCGCCTCGTTCTGTTTTGTTATACTGTGCACAGGTGAGGGATCTGGACGACATTAAGACGCTGCCTCTAACCAAGTGGAACATCCCACAGCCCGAAGGTGTTGTTACCGTCATCCTCTGCATGGTGGCATTATGTGTCTGCTGTGTATTTCCTTGTGTGTGCATGTATGTACGTGCATCTGCTGCTGCTGCCTATGTGAGCATATGTACGCGCTTGTGTGGTGTGCGTGTGGCATGTGAGCTTTTCTCTCCTCACCTTTTTGAGTTGTGACCTGTTGCGTCATGCAGACATTGACGCGCGAAAGAGCGCCATGGATGCTGGTGGCCTGGATATGATTATCGTGCCTGGGCTCGCGTTTTCACGGGTATGCACACGCCACTTGCTCAGCACTGCACTGGCCATTGACACTTCAAGCTCATCCCAGCTTTGTGCAAATGTGCGTGTATGTGTGCGAATGTGTGTGTGTGTGCATGTGCATATGTGTTGTTGGCATGCTAGGACGGCGGGCGGCTTGGACGAGGCAAGGGCTACTACGACAAATACATTCAGAAGTGCAACGACTTTGCAGCTCAGAGTGCGTTCCCATCACGGGAATCACACCCCCTGTTGTACCCTGTCGCTGCTGTTGCTGTTGCTGCTGCTGGTGGTGTTGTTGTTGTGTGGTGTGGTGTGTATTGCACGCTGATGCGACACAATGTCGCTTCCTTGCTTGTCTTGCCTGCTCATCTCCAAGCTGCGCTCATGTCACACACGCACACACACACACACACACAAACAAACAAACAAACAAATACACAACAACAACAACAACAACAACAACAACACAAACAAACAAACAAACACACACACACACACACACACACACACACACACACACACACACCGCCCGGAGTTGACATGGGACATGAACGGACGTTGGGGATGGTGCAGGAAGGTGTGTGTGGGTGGTCAGGCGTGATTATGGCGAGTGCGGTTTCGTGTGGTTCTCGGGAAACACGCCCTTTTGGCCCTGCTTGTTACGTCCAAACAGCCAGCCTTCCTCCTAGGGAACGTAAAGACCAGGCACACCGCGCCGTATGTTCGAGGCGTGCGACAGTTGATGTGAGAAGCGCCACAAAGAGACAACAGTCATGTAACAACCACGACGCTGATCACACGCATGCAACCGCATACACGACAGCACGGCGCACTGCACCGCAGTGCATGGCAGCACAAGACTGCGCTCAAGCCTAAGCAACGTCCACCAGCCACAACAGCAATCAAAGTCACCACAACAATCACAGTAGCACCATCAACAGTCACCACGCCAACTGGCCGCCGTCAGCAGCGCAGAACGCACCTCAAACTCCGGGTCCTCAAATTCAAGGACGTCAATGACGTCACCCTTGCGTAATGTCAACTCGTCCTCGTCTTGTCCGTCGTACGGGTGTGTTGCAATGCGCACCTCAAGCACGTGCGCTGACGTGTCAGGCTCCGGTGCCTGGCGAATTGGGGTTGCGTGCGGTGGTGGTACAGAAATTGTAGCGATGAGATGGAAGAGAGGCAGGGGTGGGAATGGAGAATACGCACAGGCGAGCAGGCAGAGAAGCAGAC
>NW_004754925.1:652004-702004 GCF_000188695.1 Salpingoeca rosetta | reverse complement strand
GCATGCACACAGACAAACACACATGCACACGCACACAAACACATGCATGCACACAGACACATGTACACACGCACAGACACAGGCACATGCACACACAGACACACACACACACATGCACACACAGACACGTCCACGTCTCACCTCGATGGTGCTGTATGCCTCTTCGCTGTTGTCCCAATCGGGGTCGTAGACCGTCTTGATGGCGTCCCCCAGGGAGCGGCTCGCAGCGGCCATGGCTGCCAAAGTGAATGGTTGAGGTGCAGTCAAATCATCATGACCACAGCAGCAGGTTCGTCAATGAGCACCCAGCCAAATCACCACCAGCTCACAGAAGGCGACAGCACGCTACGAGAGGGCATATGCACGTATTAGCCGCTGTCTTACTTCGCACTGCCTTGATGTAGTTGCCGACCTCCTTGTGCAATCGCGTTGCATGCATCTGCAGCGTATGAAGCAAGCAAGGCAGCACAAGTTGCACACATCAGGCAAATGAAACCAAGGCAGTGCGCCACCAAGGCAATGTCTCGTCGTTAAGGCGACGCCTTGCCACCACCATGGACACTAACATGATCACAAGCACCAAACCATAACCACCCGCATGATCGTGACCACCACCAGTGCTGTGCCAGCATCAACAAGATGGGGTTGGTTGCGCACCGCCTGGGCGTTGAAGTTGGCGACGTGCTCTGCAAACTCCTCGTCCTCCACATGCTCTGTTTTGCTCAGCTGTCAGGCACAGCCAGTTGACAGAGCGATTAAGACCATGCATTGAACCACGGGTGCTTCTCTCTCTCTCTCTCAAAGCACAGCACACGATGCTCAAAGCAAACGGTTCGCCCACATGACACGGTGCACATTCACACACACACACCCACACACATCCTCCAAAACGATGCCAAAGGGACATGCAAGCACGATCCTGGAGACGAAAGAGCAATCTCGCTCAAACAAAACAAACAAACAAACACCATAACCACTCCCGCTCACACGTACGCCCGCACACCTTTTGTCTGATCTTCTCCTGCTGGCGCGTCAGTTGCTTCTTGGCAACCCGAAAGAAGCTCTTCTTCTCGCTCATCGTAGCGGGGGGTTTGGATGTGGATGTGGATGTGGATCGCGGGAGGCGTGGGTTGTGTTTGTGTGTGTGTGCATGGATCCAATCCAAGCCAGCCAAGTAAGCTCACTACAATTTATCATGTCGGCTATGAAACGACCACCAGCCAGCCAGCGTTGCGCCAGCCCACCATCCATCCCATCCATCCGTTGTGATGTGACTCGCTCCATGTCACATCACGAACAGGCTGACATACACACATACACACATGCACGCACGCACATACGCCAAGTCTCATCATGCCATGACATGCTCGCTGTCCATCCAGCAGTTCACTGGTCCTGTCTGGTGAGTTGGGTCTCTGCAAACCGAACAAGGTCAGCCAAGTTTGTGATGGGTCTGTCGTCATCGGCAAATGTGTCACGTCTCGCTACGCGTGGGGCCGATGCCGCTAGTGTTGCAGATGGGGGTTGCGATCCTTCGCCTGCGCCTGTTCTCCCCGTGCTTCCTCTTCTACTTCCTCTTCGTGCGTGTGGTGCTGGGACGGAGTAGTGGAGTGAACGTGCAACGCCGAGCGAGTGCTGCGATTGCTGCTGCCGCTGCTGGTGATGGGTGTCGTGTGCCTGTGTCACTGTCCCGGCAGGATGGTGACCGCCATGCAGTGCACCGGTGGAGTTCACAGACGAGGCGAGACTCTCCCCAGCCTCAGGCGGGTGGCGAGCGCGGGAAGCAAACTGCCATCGCCCCCTCATGCTCGCTTGTTCATGTTCTGACACAACCGTGGTTTCCAGCGCGGAAAGTCGAAGTGGGCTCACCATGACCACAGACTCCGGCTCACCGTCTTGCGGATTTCGTGGCTGCGACTGCTGGTGATGCTGGTTGTGCTGGTGTTGTGAGTGATAGGAGTGGTGGGGATGCATTGCTTGCTGGTGTGGCGCTGTCTCGTGCTGCTGATCGCCGTACCGAAGTGCTGTTGGTGTGTTTGGTGCGTGCGCCATGGTTGGCGGCGGCGGCCCTGTGACAAATGTTGACGTTGACGGAAGGTGTTCGTGGCTGGCTTGTGTTGGCTGAGGTGGCACAGATTGTTCACGCAAGTAGCGCACCCACAGGTTGTGGTGTGACAGTTCTGGTGGCAGCGTTGGCAGCGTTGGCACGTGGTGGGTGTCGGCAGCTCGAGGCTCACTTGTCCACACGTCGGTATCGTCATCATCACGAGCATGTTTCTCTCCCTCCTCCTCCTCTTCGCCTTCCACCTTATCCTCCCCAGACCCGTCCTCTTGTTCTTCCTCCTCCTCCTCCTCCTCCTCCTCCTCCTCCTCCTCCTCGTCGTGGTTGTCAGTGTTGTTGAAGCCACCACTCGTTCTGGCTCCAGGAGCTGCGCGTGCTGTGTTTGCTCGTTTGGACTGCCGAATAGGGTGTTGCTGCTGCTGCTGCTGCTGCTGCGTTTCTGTCGCATGTTCCTGTGCCCCTTTGGTCCTTGCCTCGGTTTGGGATTGCACAAGTTCGCACTGTATTCCCGTGTCCTCAAACCCCTGGTATTGCGTGCTCGCATCAACCATGACCTGTGCATCAAGCACACGCACATGCACAATTGGTTGGTTCTGAGGGGACAGGATGACCATCAAAGGGAGAGAAACAGGTGGGGGAGAGCGACAGTCGGGAAAGGGGAGAAACAACGAGAGCGCGTGCGTGTGCATGCGAGAGGCTCGAGGGAGAAGAAGGACGGGTGGCACAGGAAGAAGCAGTAGCTGTTGCTGCATGGCCAGTGATCCATCACCTTTGCCTCATCCTCTGCCCGTCTGTCGTTGACCGCCTTTGTGAGGACTGTGCACTGTTGTTCGGTGGCTTGAAGTCGGTCTCGCAGCATCTCAAGCTCCTGTGCGCACGAGTGTGTGTGTGTGTGTGTGTGGGTGGGTGTGTGTGTGTACGCGGGCAGACGATTAGGCGAGTGCAAACAGCTCGACCAAAGTCAAGGTGCAGGGTGCACCTCGTGGAGTGAGTAGCACACACGCATGGATGCCAGGCCAACCTGTTCCAGGTGTTGGTTGTGTTCGAGGAGTGCGCTGTTCTGTTCTTGAAGGTCAGCAACGGTTGTCTCGTGTGTCTTGACCATCTCTTGCCGGTTTTGATCTGGACAACGGGGGAACAAGAGTGCACATGTGTTGCAGTTGTGAGGAGAGATGCTGGCTCGTCCATTTGCCACATGGGTAATGTAACAAGCTCAACACATCCGCACAGGGCGCAAGAAAGGGAGCGTTTGTGTCCGCCACGCTTACACGCACTCACACACACCCATGTACATGCACAGCATAGCGCATCAACAAACACATGCTCTCATACACAGCCACACACACACACACACACACACACACACACACACAAGTATGAACAAAGTGCAACAGCAACCGAAGCACAAGCACCGTGCGGTTGCTTACTGAGTTCTGCCAGTTCTGCAATAAGCCGAGCGACGCGTCGCTTATCCCCGGGACACAAGTCGACAAAGGTGGCTGTCCCAGAGCGAAGGAGTGGGCCGTTTGCATCTTCCTCGTGTCCTTCCTCTTCAACATTGTGGCTGTCTTCACCAGCATCACGTCGTTTTGGCAGTGCTCTTCCGGCAATGCTGGGTGCTTTGGCGGTGTGCTGCTGAGGCTTTCCAATCCTCCCAGCTGCCTTTGCTTGTAACGCGTTGCTCGTGGCTGCTGCTGATGTGCTGCTGTTGTTGTTGGAGGCTGTTCGCAGCGTGGCGGTTGTGGTTGTGGTTGTGGTGGAGCCATGCCGTGCAGGGTTTTGGGGAAACAAGCGGTGTGACCCCGCCAGCCCTTGCACGCCACGCGGTCTTGCTTGTGCCTGTGCCTGATTCTGTGCATGTGTGCCACCGCCACTTCTTCCTCGCCGTGTACCATCGTCTCCTTCCTCTGCAGCCGCTTTCTTTGCTGCAGGCCACGACCGCAGCGTCGCTGACCACTCCATTGTTGTTGACCGTTGCTGGTTGTTGGTGTTTTTTCAAATTTGGCGGCACAAAACAAGGCAATGAAAGGGAAGGATGTGTGGTGGTGGTTGGTGTGCGAGCTCCTAGATGAAGGTGGAGATGAAGACGGTGTCTCCAATGTTGAGGGTCATGTGCCACCATTGCGCATCGATCCACAGCACCTGGCATGCACCGCGTCATCGAGGCCAATGGAGCAAGGGAGGGGTTATAAAGATGGAGGGCGTGAGGGTGCGTGAGAGTGAGTGTGTATGTGTTTGTGTGTGTGTTTGTGTGTGTGTTTGTGTGTGTGTTTGTGTGTGTGTTTGTGTGTGTGTTTGTGTGTGTGCGAGAGGGTGAGTGAGTGACGGAGAAACGGCAATGCCAATCCACACACACACACACACACACACACACACACACACACACACACACACACACACACAAAACGACAACAATGACAACAACGGCGCAACCTCGTTGGGGTATAGGGTGCACTCGAGGATCAAGTCCTTCTCCTGCTGAGAGTAGGTGGGCCACACGAGATGCAGCCAGCGATATGATGTCTCGTCAGGGCTGAACCGTGGCGTGACCTCAGGCGGCGCCAGGAACCAGCGCTTGGCGCCATGTAACACTTCCGCAAACACTTGCAAATGAAACATGAAGCAGGACACCGAGTCAAGAAGAAGAAGAAGTGAACATCATCCACACACACGCGGACACATACACGCACATATGTACACACACACATGCGCACGCGCGCGCACACACGCACACACACACACGCGACATACGCACACGCACACACAAACACAAACACACATACATACAAACACACACCTGCGCCGTGTGTGTGAAAGGGGACACCGGAGCCGCTGCCGCCAATGCCAAAGCTGAAGAAAGGCTCCCTGGTGTATGTGTAGTCTGGTCGATGGTAGTGCTGTGTAAAGTTGGTCCAACTGCCCGCACGCAATGTAATGTGAGCAACCTCTGCGCGTGCACGCGCGCGTATGTGTGTGCAAGTATGACTCTGGCACACAGGCAAGGTGCTTGGCAGTGCTATTGAAAGGAGCCACACCTCTTGTCGTAATCGTTGTTTCCAAAGAAGTACCACGTGTCGCCTGAAAGATGCAAATGTTGAGGATGAAGGTTGTGAGTGAAAAGTAGGCGGAGACACGCAATCACAAGCAAGCGAACACACACACACACACACACACACACACACACACACACACACACACACACACACACACACACACAACACACACACAACACAAGCAAACAAGCACAAGGGTGCACCTGCGACATCGTCCATTGTTCGTGGTCGCACGAGGTGTTCCAAGTATTCCCGAAAGACAAGCTGAGCCAACAAGGAAGATTGATGAACACTGAGCAAAGGCATGCACGCACCATTGAACAGGCAACACATGGTGGGACAGAACACAAACAAACGTACGTATGTAGACAGACACGCACTCATACGCATTCTAACACACCCACACACTCGTAAGCATTCTAACACACACACTCGTAAGCATTCAGACACACACACACACACACTCTCTCTCTCTAACACACACACACACACAACACACACAACACACACAACACACACAACACACACAACACACACAACACACACAACACACACAACACACACAACACACAAGCACCGTGTTCTTCTTGTAGCTGTGAGTGTTGGCAGAGCTGAGGACAACGGATGTGTTGCCATACTGCTGCAGGAGGTTCTGCTTCGTGCACACGGATTGGAAGTAAGAGTTGTCCTTGAAGCCGACCAAGATGACGGGATCTGTGCGTCCTTGCGCCTGATACGCCTCCCACTCCTCCTTTGTGTACAGCTTTGGAATGTTGCACCTGCACAAGCGCGTGCGATGTGTGCACAATACGTTTTTCGTGAGGCGTCCTGCGCGTGTCATGCGCGTGTCATGCGCGTCATATGCGTCATATGCGTCGTGTATGCCGGCTCAACAAACACTGTACGCATACCTTGAAGAGTAGAGGGGCTCGTGGTGCACTGGCGGCGTTGCCCAGGTCGCAGCGTCCACTCCTTGCACATCACTGAGGCAGCAAAACACATCCAATGAACGCATGACCAACAGAGGGAGGGTAGAGCACGCAGAGAGATGGAGAGAGGGAGGAGAGAGGGGAAGAGAGTGTGTGAGGAGAGACACACACACACAGACACACACACACACAACACACACACACACACGCACACACACACACACACACACACGCGCGCACACGCACACACGCACACACACACGCACACACACACACACACACACACACACACACACACACACACACACACACACACACACACACGCACAACATACTTGCTGGCTTCTCCCGCGCCGACGGGCAGCAGCAGCGACAGCGCGACAACAAGCAGCACAGCCATGCCTCTGTGCAACCACATCAACCACGTCCGGATTTTCCCACTGTTGTTGTTGTTGACGACGATGATGAATGCGTGGCGGTGCGTGCTTCATGGAATGATGCCTGTGGGCAGACTGCACAGGCCGGCTCACGTGGGCACGCAGGTGAGGGGCTTGGTTAGAAGGCGGCTGGTCAGGGCGCTACATGGCGGCGGCGCGGCACACATTGATAGGAGGCAGCAGGTATCTCAACGACGGCGATGGTGGTGGCTGGCGTGTGTCCTTGGCGGCGGTGTGGCGACCACGACAGCAGCAGCGGCGGCAGTGGCCAATGCAGAAGGAGAGCGCCCCCTGGTGGCAAATGAGGCATCCCTTTACAAGCTACTGCACGCCATCTACAACGACCTTGATGCAGACTATGGCATCGCAGGCTTTGCTGCCCTCTCCGACCAAGAAGAGGACGACATTGATGAATCCGGTGCGCGCGTATGTGTGTGTGTGTGTGTGTGTTGTGTGTTTAGGTGTGTGTGTGTATGACTGTGCATGCGTGTGTGCGAACACGCGAGAGTGGGAGCTTGTATGAGTCAGTGAGTGAGTGAGCCAGTATGTCTCAACAAGTGCGTGCGTGCAACTGCGCTCTGCGTGCCAATGTTCACGCCACTGGCGTCGCTGCAAGGAAGGCTTGCGTCTGAAATCCCACACCATCCTGTGGATCATCCCCCCACTCGCTCACTCAATCACTCATTCATTCAAGGACCCACCTATTCTGCCACGAACACGCATGCACAGGTGGTCACAGCGCGTATGGGGAGATCCTGCCCCAAGGGGTGACGGCGGTCATGCAGGCAATTCAACCCCACCCAGGCTTTGTCTTCTACGACCTCGGCTCCGGCCTGGGCAAGATGGCCATGCAGGTGCCACAACGCTGTCACAAACCAAACACCGTGAAACGCACAAGCAGTGTCTTGGAGTAGGGGGGGGGGGAGAGATTAGCTTGGTGACTCGGACACATCTGAATCTGCCTGCTTGCTTGCCTTGTGCTCGTTCCCTTTGATGACACAGGTATTCTTGCAGTTTCAAGCTGGGAAAGCGTGTGGTGTTGAGCTGGCGCAGACGCGCCATGAGGCTGCACAGAAGGCCTTGGCCAGGGTGAGTTTGGCAGGTGCTTGTCTGAGCTCACACGCATATGTGCAGCATTCGCTTGCCTGTTGCTCTTTGGCATTGTACAAGCGATGCTTGCTCTCAGCATCCTCTTACCAATCACGTTCATGCCTGTGTTATCGCGTTCTCAATCATGTGCTGCCTGACGAATTCACACACACACACACATATGAACACAAACTCACACACTCACTCTGTTCCATCTCACACACACCACACACACACGCATGTACACACAAACTCACTCACTCACTCTGTTCCATCACACAAACATACACACAAACGCCTTTCTCTCACCCACGTCCTCCCACATCGCTCGCCTGCTTGCGTTCAGCTGACAAAGATGCTGGGCACGGACCCGGTGAACCTTCAGTTTGTGCACGGCGATATCATGAAGGTGCAAGCAAGCATGCATGTTCGATGCCATGGCAGTGTTATTCATAGGTACATATAGTCAATTATGCTACAACCAGCGCTTACTCGTGTCTGTGGTGCTGTGTTCCGCTCACATGCTGTTTTGTCGGCGTAGGCGGACGTGCGCGACGCGGATGTTGTGTATCTCGCCAGCTTGTGTTTTGAGGAGCCGTTTCTCACTGCACTGGCGTCCCGCCTCGTCGGAGACGCCCCGCGAATGAGGTGCGTGTAGTTGTGCTCGCTGCATGTGTGGCCACGTGTTTGCATGCGTCCTATGCGCGTGTTGCTTGCCCGTGCATCTTGTCTTCCTCTGTACGCACGTTGTCTCTATGCATCCCCGTCCTTGATTGTGACATTGTTGTGAACGTCGGCACATGTCAGTGCACATTGTCCACCACGATACACTTGCCAATCTACCTCTTGCTGCTGCTGCCACTCACGACCACACACTGACGCCCCGAGACTCTTCGTGTTGGTGTCCTTATCTCCCTGCAATCATGTCATCATTAGCGTGCTCATCTCCATCCAGCCCATCAGCGAAGCAGCGTCAGACTTCCACGCACAATTCAAGCTGGAAACTGTACGTACGTGCACCCGGTGCCACGTCCGCTTGTTACATGTACACACAACGAGGGGAGGAAGGCGTGTTGTGTACCGTGCTCCGCGTACTGCAACTTCTCTGCAAGAGCACATCGCGCTGCGTGCACGGTGGTGTTTGCTCCCCTGCATTCTATTCCATCAGGCTCAACACCACGCGTTGACTTGGGTTTATCGTGACTTCAGGTTCTCAACGTTCCCATGTCCTGGGGCAACGCTGACGTGCACGTGTATCGACGTCCACTCAGCATGATCCCAGAGTTCGCCATGTAGCTCTGTGTTCGTGTGTGCGTGTGCGTATGCGCTCGTGTGTGTGTGTGTGTATGTGTGTGCGCACGTCAACGCACGACATTCGTAGTTGTCACGTTCAGTGCTCCACTTTGCAAAGTACATGTCAATACACCTGGTCAAACGAGATGTACTCACTCGTGGCTTTGTTATACTCGTTGGCGGCTTGTTCTTTGTGTTTCTTCTGTTTTATTCTCCATCACCTTGGAGTGGCTCTGCCTAGTCTGATTTAAATACAAAGCGGTGCTGTGACATGAACTCGCAGCACCTTGCGGAATCGCGAACAATCCTCGTGAAAAGCCATCTTCAGACCATGGCACAGGCGGGAGACATGCACCACCCAATACAACACACACACACACGCACACACACACTCACAAAACGCGTACCTGCATACATTCAGACAAACACATACCAAGACACAACTACACGTACCTCCATGTCTGTGTACAATCTGCTGCCCTCCAAAAGCATTCTACTTGACACACAACCAAGGCGCCGTCTTCGTCGCCTGCATTACACCTCCGTCACATCGGGTCGAGAGTCGCGCGGTAGCACTTTCTTCGACCTGCGTCTCTTCTTCTTCTTCGTCTTCATCGACATTGATTTCGATTTCGGTTTCTCCCCATCTCCGAACATTACTGCTCCTTCTTGCTCCCGTACCTCACGCTCACCCATGTCGTCATCATCTTCTCCATTTTGTCTCTCACCAATGCTACCAATGCTGCTGCTATTGCTGATGCCTTTGCGCTGACTGGCCCACATTTCCTGCGGCGCTGGCTGCTCCTGGCGAACACTGCGCTGTCGCTCTTTGAGTGAAATCTGCCGCGCCAACACTGATCCTCGCTCGTCGCTGCCAAACACCACGGCACCACCATCATCATCATCATCATCATCATCATCATCGTCGTCGTCGTCGTCATCACCAACAGCCCCATTATCGTCATCACCAACACCAGCAGCAGCTTCGCGTTGGGCTGTGCGCCCCCGCCGCTGTCGTAGCAGTGCCGCCTCCTTCTCTCGCTCCTCGGCAACAGCCGTCAGCGGGGAAATGCGATACGACACGCGCGACCCGCCAATGCGGCGGTGGCGAATCAGAAACCGACCCCCACCGCCACCGCCACCACCGCCACCACCACTTCCGCTGTTGCTGCCACTGTTGCTGTTGGTTCTTGGTGGTGTGGGCGAGTGGACTGTGATTGGTGGCAGTGTGGTGGGTGTAGACGGGTGCAGTTGAGTGGTCCTGGTTGGCGCTGTTTGAGCTGGTGGTGCGGACACAGCCGTTGTTGCAGTCGGTTTCGCTGTCGTTGTTGTCGGTATCCTTGCTGATGTTGTTGCCGCCGGTGTTGCTGGTGAAAGTGATGGTCGCGGCGACACGGCTGCGTCGCATGCAAGTGATATGGACGATGACGAGGATGCGGCTGACTGCATGCGCAAATCATCTTGAAGTGTTCGCACGATGCCCGTGTCGAATTCAATGACGGACGAGCCAAAGGACACGCGCTTCTTCTTCCTCCCTGCTGGGTCGTAGTCACCATCGGCATCATCAGCATCATCGTCGCCGAAACTGCTGCTGGTCACACTTGATGCTCTCCGCAGCGTGCTACTGCTGCCACTACTCTTGCGCAGCAGCCGGCGAGTCACCTCACCCCCACCATCACCGCCATCGCCATTGCTAGCACTGCCATCACCACCATCGACTCCGTCGCCATCATCTCCATCGCTCCCGTCCGACGATGACGTGTGTGCGCCCATTCCCACTTCCACGTCAAAGCTGAGTGAGCGATGCTTCCTTCTCTTCCCAAGCATCGGCTGCACACGTGGTGTTGGCAGCGGTGGTTTTGCCGGTGCCATCATCCCTGCAGTCATGTCGGCAGCAGGGTGCGCCTCAACACTCATGCTCTGGCTGAGCGACGATGATGAAAGCTGGGATCTGCCATGGGCGAGTGGGATCGCTGGTAGCTGTCGTGGCAGCGACTCAAAGCTGCCAAACTGGCGTGGAAGCGTTTGCTGACGCCGAACAGGCAGCTCTTGCTGCTCGGATTCCTGCTCCCGCCTGAACACGTCGTTTGTTGCATGTGTGTGTTGGGTGGGGGGGGGGAGAGGAAAGTTGTTTGATTGATGATGACAACACAGACACAAGTGAGAACGAATGCGTGAGTGGGACAACCAACGACCACACATAGTGTGCATGTGCATGGTGGATGTTTGTGAGTGGGCCTGTGACCATCACACTTGCACGCGCTGCGGACGGTGTTTGCATCTCAAGCAAAGAAGCGGTGTGCACAGCGTGTGACGCACAGTATCTTGTAGCCGTGAATGGTCTGTTTGTTCTGTTGCGTCAACTCCCTCACCCTAAAAGCAGAAGAAGCAACAAGCGTGTGATGTGTAATTTGCCCAGGGGGGTGAGTCGGAGCAAGGAAGGAGGACGCATCAATTCATTCATCACACACGCACACGCGCATACGCGCGCGCGACAGCATGGCGAAAGGGTGAAGGTGGACTGCATGTTGTAGATATTGCAGCGAGTACGTACCGTGCTGGCTTTGGCAGCGATTGTGCTAACGATGAGCATGCAGAAGGCGACGCACAAGTGCGTGTGTATCGTGTCAAGGTCAGTGTGCGAGTACGTGCGGGTGTGTGGTATGTGAGGTGACGTGTGTGTGCAATCCGTGACAAAGAGGGCCAAATATTACATCAGAGACATGTGATCAAGCCAATAAGTAGAAACATCATAACAGCACAGCAATGCCTCCCACATGTGTATCATGACACCACTCACAGAAGAGACTTGGTCTGTTGATATTTCGGGTGAGATAAACACACGAGGAAGGTGTGTTGTCGTAGGATAACAAGTAGACAACACAACAGTCACAGTAAGGGCAACAACGGGAGCAAGTGGTGAGCATGAAATTGGCATGACAAGCACAGCAAACACACAGTCAACAACGCTCACACAACATCGCAAGCCTATGCGTAACGCAGCAATTTGTTGCTTCGATACGAAATCATACTCAACACAGACACAGACACACACGCACACACACACACACACACACACACACGCACCGACACACACGTGGTTCACGCAACGCATGCATGCAATAAACACACAACACATTTGAGCAAACGTACAGGTGCAACGATGAGGAGAAGCTCTTTGACTCGTCAAATTGCGAGCGTAGTGCCTTTTGGATATCCAGCAGTCGCTTTGTCATCGTTTCCTCCAGGTCTTGGATGTTTTCGCGCATGTCCTGTTCCGTGCGTTTGATGGACGCCTGGACCTGTCTCACTAGATCCTTGTTGGCGCGGTGGATGGCCGTGATGGTGCCCTGCCACTCGTTCGTGTCCCGTGTCAGGCCCTGATACAGAGAACAAAGTGAGAATCATGACAGGTATGGCATGTGCATGACGCTTGAGCACAGCGTGATCGCGGCCCTGCAAGAAGAAACAGTGTCCAAGTCAAAATCAGTGACTACAACAAGCAGTAGCACCACCACCACGGGCTTCAGCGACATGAGATTGAAGTACACAACAACTGCATCACCTCATCCGATTCAGAAACGAGGGCGTGGAGCCAGCGCGGAAAGTTCTTTGGGTTGATCTCCCTGAAATGGAGGTGAAGAGTAAGTGCGTGTAAATGTGTGTGTGTGTGTGTGTGTGTGTGGGCGTGCGTGTGTGTATCGTGTGTGTGTGCGCGTGTATCGTGTGTGTGTGTGTGTATGTGTGTGAACTTGTGTCAAGTTGTGCATGTGATGGTGAGGGTGATGAGGCGCCACCACAGGCAGCGAGAGAGCAATACAAATCGAGACATTCGTGTGAGAATACTTGCGCATGTGCACTTGCATACCGATCAGACATGGAGAGCTCCAATTCCGCGATGATTCGCGCCTTTTCATAAGGAAACGCATCGCCCTGGCACGCGCAACAATGAACAAGCACAAGCGCGTGTGTGACGAGACGTACTGAGTAACAATGTTTGCACTCTCCGTGTGGCGATGGTCATGCATGACTTAAACAACATGCAGCTCCCCCTAATGGTGATTGTGTCTTCACGACAAGGGCACACGTACCTCTTCCTCGTGCACTTGACTCATAAACTCCGACATCAAGTCTACACACAGGTGTTGGTTGCAATGTGAGACGGTGGTCATGTGTGGGCGTGAGTTAGGGGATGCATATATGACAAGACGAGATGAACACTTTCAAATACACACAGAGGCAAGCACACTCACACCACGCAACACAGGCACACCGACAAACATACAAACAGAACAATGTCGGTTCATCAGCCAATCCCTTTTCCCCAACACACACACACACAGGCACACAAACACAAGCACACGGACGCAGACACACACACACACAGACACACACAGAGGAGACTCACTGATCATGAGGTTCAGCATGAAGATGGTGACGACGAGGGAAAGAATGACAAAGACGAGCTTCCGCACCACATCCTGCACCATGTCTTCTCCCGTGTCATCAGACGATGCGTGCAGTTGAAGCAGCAGCGACTGTGGCAAGGTGGATGGGTGTGAGCAGAGGAAAGGCGCAGTGTAGCTGTGTCAGAGTCGCAAATGTTGGCCACCATCTTGTTTGTGATTTGGAAAACACAGAGAGGAGACAAACGCTACTACCACACAGGTGAGCAATTGTCTGATAGGTACAGGTGACAACAGTGCACTCAGATACACATCCATGTGGACACAAGCACGATGTTTGCATGCGCTACGTACGCCCATGTCGCCGAGTAGAAACACGTTGTAGACGTTGAAGAAGATGTTGGAGGCGTGCGATTCGCTGTCGAAGAGGTAGTCGTCCGTTGGCACGCGACTGAACAGCAGGAAGAAACAGGTTGCCGTGCCAACCATCACCTGCATGTGAGCGCGAGTGAGTGAGTGAGTGAGTGAGTGAGTGAGTGAGTGTGTGTGTGTGAGTGAGTGAGTGAGTGAGTGAGTGAGTGAGTGAGTGAGTGAGTGAGTGAGTGAGTGAGTGAGTGAGTGAGTGAGTGAGTGAGTGTGTGAGTGAGTGAGTGTGTGTGTGTGTGTGAGAGTGAGTAAATATCCATGTATGTGAGTGCTTGTGTACATGCGTGCATCTTAGTGCATGTGGGTGTATTGTATGTAAAAGAATGTGAGAAATGTGCTAGTAATTGCATGTATGCATGCGTGTATAATCGCACATGCCTGTTTGCATGCGACATGAGCGGTGAGCTCGCGAGAATAAGGGTTCGTAGCACAGGGAGTGCAAGAGCACCACGTACAATGAGGAGGATTGTGAGGAACGGGATGGAGAGGAGGAGGACGCGGAAGATCATGCGCACAAGAGCACCAAAGGCCTCAAACGCGCGGAGAAAATACAGCACCTATCAAGCAGCCGATTGGGGATGGAGGGAAGCGAGTGGGTGTGGGTGAGTGGGCTGCTGATACAATAGTTGCCGAATGCACATTTGTCGAATGCACATTTGCCGAATGCACATTTGCACGTGTGTTTGTGTTGTATGTGCTCATTGCAGACACGCATGCACGACACACCCGTGCCATGCACACCCCGTGTGTGCACCATAGCACCGAATCCCCTTTGCTTGCACCTGAACACGCATTCAACCATGTTAAACGTCACCTGCATCCAGAGGAGCAGGCTTGTGATTCCGGCAACATCGGTGGTGTCGTCGTAGCCTGCAACGTACATGATGACGCTCATAATGGCCAGGACAGAGGAGGAGATTTGCAGCAGCGACCACCCGTCCGAGATCGTTGCCAGCACAAACGAAACACTCGAATGCGTCACCTGATGAATGGACCGTGTGTGCGTGTGTGGTGAGAAGAGATGGAGCTATCTTGCATTTACAGTGTGGATCCACGCGCAAGAAGGTGTTTCGCCGTGCAACAAACAATATGCCTTGCGGGCTACTTCTGGTGCGCTGCGGAATGGAATGTAAACAGGGCCGCGACTGAGACAAACAAAAAGCATGCACATGCACACAAACGCACACAAACGCTTGCACGCCCACGCATGTACGCATGTACGCATGTACGCATGTACACACGCACCTGCACCTGTCTGCGCTCACGGTAGAGCTGTCTGCAAGCCTGTGGAATGACAAGAATTGCCATTGCCAATGTGGCGATGCGCCGACTGCTGTATTGGTCCTCGTTTGCTGGGGTTGCAAGTGAAGGAGAAGATCATATGTGTGTTTGTATGTATGACGTGATGGTGATACTTTGATGAGATTGGGGTTCGTGAGAGTGTCCAACACATTGCACCATCGCTACCCCACATGACATGCCCATGCAAACGCACAAGCGAGGCCATGGTGACAATGAACACACACACACGCACACACGCACGCAACCATGAGTTGTCCAACCATAACATCCCAGTGTGACAGTTTGTAGTGGTGGGTGTGCTTAACAAACGTTGTGGGTCGCGCGCGATGCGGCCAATAAGGGCGCCAAAGGTGAAGAAGGTGAAGACAAAGGCGAAATAGATGAAGAGCTCCCGGAAGAACAGACGTCGCGCGTATGCATCCCATTTGAAGGCAAGTACCTGTGGCGGTGGAGAGGGTTTACGTGAATGCATACGTGAGTGCACACGTTGTGTAAGTGTATGTGTGAGTGAATGGATATGAATGTGAGAGGGTGTGTGTGTGTGCGTGAGAGAGAGGGTGTGTGTGTGTGTGTGCGTGAGAGAGAGACTGTGTGTGTCAGTGAGCTGATGTGAGTGTGAGGAAGAGCGGTTGGGTGCAACGGGGGAGCTGTACATGCCAACGTAAACACCACCAGCATCACCATCACCAGCATCACCATCACCAGCATCACCATCACCAGCATCACCATCACCACCACCACCACCACCAACAACAACAACAACAACAACAACAACAACAACAACAACAACACCAGCATCACCACCACCACCACCAACAACAACAACAACAACAACACCACCACCACCACCAACAACAACAAAACAACAACAACAACAACAACACCACCACCACCACCAACAACAACAACAACAACAACAACAACAACAACAACAACAACAACAACAACAACAACAACAACAACAACAACAACAACAACTCAGCTTCACCTTCTTCATGAGGACGTTTGAGAAGAGACGCGCATCGCCAGCCTCGAGGAAGCTGTGGAGAACAGAGTTGATCACCTGCTGCTTCGAGTACTTCTTACTCTCGTCCATCATCTCCCCGTTTATGGGCATGGGGCCCATGAATGACCGTCGGGGCGACTTTGAGCTGCCCAGCGAGCGCGACGCCAGCCGTTGGGGCGTTGAGAAGGACAGGAACCGGCTCTGCTTCTTCCTGCGGCTGCTCAGCGTCCGCCGCACCGTCACGCGCATGCCCACACCACGGCCCTCATCGCACGTGTACCCCTCGTCATCATCGTCGCTGTCGCTCTCCAGGTCGTGCATGGGGATGATGCCTGCAATCTCAGGGATGCTGATGTACGCCGCTGTGAGCCGCGAGGCTGCCTGCGCCTGAATCACGCTGCTGGGCATGAATACGCCAATCAGCCGCTGCCACAGCGTCTCCTGTCGCGTCGTCTCTTTGATGTTCCGCCACACGTCGGGGAGGTTGCGTGATGTGGAGCCTACGAGTGACATGCCCTTGTGCACCTCAAACCGCACCTGCACCTGGCTCGACGTCAGGCTCTCGTCCAGCCCAAACTCCTGTATGCAAATGTACGAGAGTGTGCAAGTATGAGTGCGACAGTGTGCAAGTATGAGTGCGACAGTGTGCATGTGTGCGTGCGACGGTGTGCGTATTTGCGTATCGGTGCATGTGTGTGTGTGAGTTTGTGTTTGTGAATACGGTCATTTCAATATGCCCTGAACCAACGCTGCAAACTCATCAGCGTTCGCATGTACATGTGCACATGTGCATGTGTGGGCTTGTGCAAAGGAGTACAACTGCTCGCCCACGTACGGACCCAACCAGATATCAGCAAAGTCGCGATGACTACACGTGAGGGCACCTGAAGAAACGTGGCGACAAGGTCCGAGAACGATTGTGACAGCCTGATGAGGTTCACGAGGAAGCGGTTGCAGGCGACGGGGAGTGGGCCCAGCTGACCAGCCCGCTTGGCATCCACCAACTTGTCGAGGAGCTGGTGTGTTGGTGGTGGTGACAATACAGGCAGAGGAGAGGAGCCCGTCGATGGTAAATACAGTGCAGGAGGGGCGGTGAGGAGGTGGCATGCGGAGAAGTGTGACAAATAGCTGAAAGGAGAGGAACATCACACACGCCAGATGCTCACATGCAGGCACACACGTGAGTCGGTTTCATAGCACGTGTACACACACACACACACACACACACACACACACACACACACACACACACACACACACACACACGCAAACACACGACTCGGTTTCACAATGCCTGTGCACGCACATACAACGGCACGCACACACGAACAGGTACAAGCGCACCCACCCCCACCCACACCCACCCACCACACACACACACACATACACACACGAGCTCCCGCACCAGCTTCGCGCAGACACGATCGTTGACGCGATGGGCAATGGTGAGCACATCGCTCCCATCCTCCGTCGCCGGCAGCCAGAACTTGGGCACGTCCGCCTGTAGCAACAGCGACAGCAGCCGCGAATCCTGCATATGAAAAAGAGAGAGAATGTGAGGGTCCAGTTGGCCTTGCTGTTGGGCATGCTGTATCAAAAAAACCACAAGTGCACGCACACACACACACACATTCGCACACACACACACACACACACACATACACACACGCACGCACGCACGCACGTCTGTTTTACTTTGTTTTCGACCGCTCGATGCATGATGGTGATGGCATGATCACCAGGAACGTTCACTGTCATCGGAAACTTGTCAATCATGTCCTACACAGTTTCAAGGTAGGCAGAAAGCGTGAACGAACCGTGGTAGACGGGAGATGAAATGTGTGACAAGCAAGCATAAGTCTGAGCGCCCCCGTCTTCCACGCTCAGTGACGCAGTACGACCACGCAAGCACATGTTCCCATGCAGACGCGAGCACAATACAAGCGAACATGCACACGCGCACACACACACACGCATGCACACACAAGTATGCACTTTCGTATTGCTAGCACCCACCTTGACGATGGCGTATTGGTTGACTTTGTCGTGCAGAATGAGATCCTGTGCCTCCTTGAAGGTTGGCTGCTGGTTGTACAGACTCATGTCTAGAAATACCAGCCGCCCAGTCGACAGACCTGCCAGCAGTAATGGTGGCGGTCGTGGTCATGGTCATGGTGGTGGTGATGGTGATGGTGATGGCCACATGAGCGACAACCTTTCATGTCAACATACAACGCCAGATGTCAAAACACACACCAACACACACACACACACACACACGCACACTGTCACACAGATTCACACACACACATACACACACACACGCATACTGTCACACAGATTCACACACATACACACACAGAGACAAACGTTGCAATGTGCTTGCAAAGCAGCCAAGTTGAAGTGCACCCGTGCTTGCTGTTACGCACCAAGAGCAACCATGCCCGTCATCGTGTAACCAGCGGGCACCCACAAAGAACTGAGGCAGCGATTGTAGAAACATCAATCAGAACAAATCAATGGGTGAATCAATCGTGTCACGATGACAAGGCAGAGAAGTGACAGCACACCACAATGGCACACCCCACCCGTTTTCACGCCCACAAACACAAACACGCACATGCACCGCGCGTGCACGCACCAGATGCATCCCTGACCTTTCAATGGGGTTATCCAGGCGTCGCTCGCGAACAGAAAACTTGTGCGAATCAAACTCGCTCTTCTCGTCTGTCATCACAAACACACACGCACACACAAGCATGAGGTCGAGGGTGGCAATGAGATGTATGTGGTATTTCAATGGAGCATGGGATGTGCGCATGTTATGCGCAGTTGTTGTGGGTGGTGAGGAAGGAAAGCACAACATCACAAATGCTCGCACCACCAGTACCACCAGCAACTCCACCAAACCACTTCTGTCGCACCAAACACAAATGCGTTGGAGTCGAGACCGCCTGTGATGAGCTGGTTCTCGGGCCCAAATGAAACCGTTCGCACGTGATCCGTGTGCTTCTCAAGGCGGTGCAGCTGGGAGCCTATGGACGAAGAACAGACATTGAACAACACGACGTGAGGCTACGTCAGCAGTTGCAACGCACCGCACTTACCAACGTGGTCGATCTTACAGCCACCGTCCCCCAACACGCACGCACACGCACACACATGCACACATTCACAAATACAAATCAACACACACACACACACCACGATAGTACAGCACACACACACCACCAACTACAACTACTTTGTGCTTGTACCTGATTTGGTATCGAGGATGACGCACGATTTGTCACGCGATCCTGACGCAACGTAGGATCCACATGACGAAAACGCAATCGTGTACACCTTCAGCCAGCATCATCAAGCAGGTGTAGGTTTGCACATGAGGGCGTGCGTATGTGTATGGTGTGTGCGCCTATGTGAGGAGTACATGCAAGCAAGCGAGTTGGCGAACGCCTTGAGCTACAACACCACCCACACATGTGGGCTTGTGTAACCAAGCAATGCGTGCTGGTTCCATGCGCACCTCCTTGGTGTGCGCCTCCGTGATCCATCTGTGCTCCTCCAGGTTTGTGTCGAAGGCGACAACGAGGCCTTCATCAAGGCCCATCACCACCAGCGACCGCCCAATGAGCTGCAGCGCAGCTGGGACGAGGAGACAACAACATGTTGAGGGGGGGGGGTAAGACCGTCGTGTTGGCAATCAGAATTGGCGTAGTAACAAGGTGTGCAAAGGTGTGCAATTGTGTCGGTGTTCCAGCAATGACCCCAAACAGAAGCATACGCGTGAGTTGACGGCGGATTTTGCTCGTGTGTGTATTCAAGCACACAGCACTTGCACCCACCCACACCCTCACACTCACACACGCACATACACACGCAAAACACAACCAGGCGTACTTGTATGGGCGTCTGGGCTGCGTTTGCCTGGAAAGGCGGCGATTGAGAGCGCGCTGCTGGAGAGCTCATATTGGGTGTCGCGGACGGCGAGAAGTTGTTCCAGCAGTCGCTCCTTCTCCTTCGCCTTCTCATCTACTCAGATATGATTGTTGTTGTTGTTGTTGTTGTTGTGTGAGTACGTGCATCTGTGAATCACAGCTTGTGCACAGTGTTTGAATGTAGAACGCCATGCGTGTGTGTGTGTGTGTATTGTTGTGCTATGCCCCAATAGCACACATACACACGCACATGCACACATACTCACACCGCGTGCACATTCCTGTCTTCACAAACGCCAACACACGCGCCTCATCTTCTTCCCCGTCACAGTTTCCCCACCCAACCGACCTGGTGACGGTGGAGTAGCCGAGTCGTCTCCAGGTGTTTGCGGTTTGTTCTGTGCCGCTGTATGGCTATTCCGCTTGGAGGAGGATGAGGAGGACGGGCGGTCCGTAAAGACACTGGATGACAATGGGTGTAGATTCACGCTCAAAATGCGAGGCGTCTCCGTGCACACAATCGCTTCCTCGCCTGCAGCGCACTCATGTCGTGTGAATGTATGTGAAGGCGTGTTGTGGTATGAGTGTGTGTGGTGTGTGTGTGGTGTGCGTGCCATCATGCTGGTTGCAATCCCTGATAGTGATGAGCAGTCACTACACCTGTGCTCGTGACGGTGCAGCACACGACGCTTGCTGGGCAGGTGATGGACTTGACCGTCTCGTATTTTCGCAGACACGTCAGCGTGATGGTCTGTAGTTCACGCACGTTTGCGCGTGTGCATTTGCAACAACCACAAGCACAAGTGTGCATATCGTAAGCACATGTTTGCATGCTGCATCGTGTTTGTGTTGTGTATGTGCCTGCCTCAACCGCGCTTCGACCAACAACACGACATTTACGCCCCGACACCCGCGGTCATGTTGATCACACACCTTGTCCTTTGACGAGGACAGGAGCTGGCGGCAAACACGGCAGAGAACGTGTGCACGTGTCAGTTAAGAGGATGAATAAGAGGATGAATGGGTTTGGAGCAAACCTGCTAACGTCACTCCTGCGCAACACAAACGATCCAGGACACACACACACACACACACACACACACACACACACACACACACACACACACACACACACGCAAACACACACGCACGCAAACACACACACACACACGCGCGCGCGCGCGCATGCACGCAAACACGTCCAGCTGGCACATGTGTGGGTGCGCGCACCATGACGCCGCCTGCAACAAAATTCAGACCAGTGACGGTCTTGGTGTGCGGTTTCAGCATCGCCGTCTTCTCGCCATCGCGCACGTTGAAGATCTGAATGTCTCCCAGCGATGACCCACTGGTGTGCGTGTGTGTGTGTGTGTGCGTGTGTGTGTGTGAACGTGATGAAACGGAATATGGCCACGCGTGATGAAAACGTTGGTGTCGAGCACACCACTCCCGCAACTGTGCATGCTGCTGGACTTAACCAGGCAAGATAAGGCCGCGTTGGGTGGAAAGCCATGACTGTAATGGACTGGTGGTGATGGAGCAAGACAGCGTAGGTGCAGGGTCGTGAGGGAGCGAAAGCGTGAGTGAGTGATTATGAGAGCGAGAAAGAGGAAGGGTGCAACTATTTCACAAGCAGACACGCAAATCACATACATTTGCATTCAGGTGTGCGCTTGTACACATGCACACAAACACACACCTTCTTGAAGAGGTCGAAGCTGAGGTGCGACGCAGGCGTGGTGTGGCCGACGACGTTGAAGGACGTGACGGTGGTGATGTCACCTGAGACACAACCAAACACGCGGTGCAGAAGGGGAGAAGGGTGGTGAAATCGCACTCACGTTTGTGACACGTGCTGTGTTTGTGTGTGTGTGTGTGCGCGCGTGTGTGTATGTGTTCGCATCTACGTCGCTCACTCGATGTGGTTGCGTCAAAGGATCCAACCAGGAACTGCATGCCGCCGCCGCTCTATCGCACATTAGCATTGCACTGATGTTGTGAGTTGGCTAGTTGCTGGAATACACGCGTACATGACACGTACACGAGCACACACACACACACACAAAACCAACAAGCACACATGCAAGCATGCATGCACAGGCCACATGATTGCACCTGCGACGCCTCAATGTCCTCTGGCCGGTGAATGACCTGCACCATCTTGCAGTGGTCGTGGGAGTTGCCCTTGTAGCAGTACACCTGCAACCATGACCCATGTACATACAGACGCAAATGCGATTATTGGTGCAAACGAGGGCAAATCACATCACGCGTGTGCAAGTGTGTGCGTGTGCCAGTGTGTGTTCGTGTGTGTCTGCGTTCCTGTGCTTGGAATGCCCCGCGTCATAGTTTCTTTTCCACGCACCGGTTGTCCGCTTTCACTGTCAAACACGTTGACGCATCCGTTCTTGGTGCTGCTCACAAAGAACTTGCCATCTGATCAAGTTCACATACATGCGCGAGTGATCCCGTGGTGTGGGAAAACTCGGTGGGGATGTTTGTGTGACGACTTTCATGCGGTATACACACGCACTTGCATCAGATGGAACGAAGACAAACTCATCGCGCACCCACTTACGTACGCACACACACACACAGACACACTGACACTTGCGTACACACACACACACAACACGCAACACGCATACACGCATACACGATACGCTCTCCTTCCGCTGCGTTGGTGTCATACTTTTGAAGAAGCGTACACTGCGCACGTAATCCGTGTGGACGGTGACCGTGTAAATGATCACTGCGCTCTGGGGATCAACCAGCCGCACCTGTACATGTGTTGCATGCAATGCGTTGTATGCAATGTGGTATATGAGCCCATACGCAGTACACATGAGCGTACATGTGCATGTGAAAGACATTGGCTGCTTGCTCGCGTCCCGATACAGTGCACAGTTCGCACACGTGCCAAGATGCGCCAACTCACCATTTTGTCATCAGAGCCAATGAGCAGGAATCGTCTGAGGATCAAGAGCATGTACACACGCACGCATGTCAGGGGTGGAATGCAAGTGGGGGAATGAACCAGAGGCGCCGTGTACACAATGTCGCCAACCAAGTGGGACACACGCATTGTCAAATGGACACTGCCCTGTCCCGACAAGGTGATACAGGCGATGGGTGATACCACAAGCATCGGCAGTCACACCCACCCGTTTGGTGCGTAGTCAAGGGCGTACACGCGTTCGCACTTGATTGTGTATCTGCATGTGAACAGCGGAGTGGGAGGAACTCAAAGTCAGTCATCGCACCACGAACTAGCGCACCGCAGAGGTGTTGTGGAAGATGATCCACGGTGCACGTGGCATGCGTCACCACCACCACCACCACCACAACAACAACAACAACAACAACAACAACAACAACAACAACAACAACAACAACAACAACAACAACAACAACAACAACAACAACAACAACAACAACAACAACAAAACAACAACAACAACAACAACAACAACAACAACAACAACAACAACAACAACAACAACTTGTTGGCGTACACGAGCTGGTCATCCTCGGGCCGCTTCAGGTCAAACACACGCGCACTCTTGTCCTTGCACCCTGCAGCATGAGTGCATGGAGGGTGGCGGATGCAGCACGCAGTCGCCGCAGATGTTTGTGACGGTAATGGATGTTTGTGACGATGATTGCGCCAACGCGAGCGTTGATGAAGCGTGAGAAGACAGCACCCACAACCACTTAAGCACCACACGCACGCCATCACACACACACACCCATCATCATCATCATCATCATCATCATCATCATCATCATCATCATCATCATCATCATCATCATCATCACACAAATACATACATACACACACACACACACACACACCTGTTGCGAGGTGGTGCCCCTTTGGGCTGAGGGCGACAGCAACCACCTCGTCACGGTGCGGCGCCTCCGCAACAAAGATGGGATGAAATGTCCACACGGACAGGAGCCACGCGCTGTGTTTGCTTGTGCCAATTGCAACCACCTGAAACGACGAAAGGGGGGAGGGATACGTGAGATGATGGGAGTGAAGAATGTGTGGGTGTGTGGGTGTGGGAATGATGCGCACTGGTCTAGCCCCTGACCCTAACCCGAATGAAGGCAGAGCAGCGCTACACGGAGATTTACAGAGCAGACCGTGCACGCGTACCTTGTTTCTGAAGCCAACCACCATGCACCGTGGCTTCACACCAATGTCTATGGCCGAGAGAACAGGAGGTGGTGCACGCGTGGACGGTTGAGGTGTGCAAGTGACGACGAGGATGATAATGATCGACAGGGGACGACAGGTATCCTGATATCAGACGACACACGCAATACATACACAAAAAAACAAAAACCAACAACACACACATGGAGCCCCCCCCCCCCACACACACACGCACGCACGCAGAGAGCAATTGGTCGCACCAAACTTGTCTGGTGCAGGGACGTGGACAGGCAAGCAGTGTCTGTTGCGGAGGGAGTGCCGTCGCGAGAGCTTGGTGACTGTGTCGGGGGTGGTGTCAAAGCGGAGGAGCGTGTATGCCTTGCTCTTGAGTACCACCAGCAGCACGCCACCGTCGTCAGAGAAGCACGCCTCCTGGATGGTCGCGGCGGCATCATCACTGATCTTCAGTGCAAGTGCTCCGCGCAGCTCGCCCGTGAAGCTGTCGAAGATGGACATGGTGGCATCGGCAAAAACCACGTAGATGTGGTTGTTGCCAAACCAGAACGCGGCCACCGGCGCCTGTGATACCGAATGCACAATTACCTGTCATCGGTATCCATACAGGTAGCGAGGTAAGATGAGGCGAGGTGAGCGCAAGGGAGGGGGGTATGGTGTCAGAGGAAAAGCACGACACGCACGTGCAGTGAGTGCTCCTCGTGTATGTGTGTGTGTGTGTGTGTGTGTGTGTGTGCGAGGAGTGGCCGTGGGCACGTGGCAGGGAGCACGCTTTTCAATCTTCCATGTGGCTGTGCACAGACCCGCGCAACCAATACCAGTCGGCACCACGGTGACACTCACTTGCTTGCACAGGCGGCGGTTCTTTTTGAAAGCATGCACAAACTTGGCATATGCATACGCCGCTTTCCAGTGGCGCCGCGCCCTCTCCCCTGATGCACGTTGTGTGCGTGTGCGTGCGTGTGCGTATGTGTGCGTGTGCGTGCGTGTGTGTGTGTGTGCGTGTGTGCGTGTGCGTGTGCGTGTGTGCGTGTGTGTGCATGAGAAGCGCCCGGTGTCCACGCGCTCATCGTGGATGGCGCAAACGAGTGAACGAGCAAGTACGCACCCACAACCCACCCTACACCCCATCACACACACACACACCTGGAAGATCTGTGTTGTTTCCCTTTTGCACTTCATACTGGTATCGATCGTATCGGATGGATCTGCGTTGGAAATGGGGTTGTGACACCACAGCACGTGTTGTCGGCACAATGTCACATACAAACACACACGCAGACATTCGTGCGACAGCACTTGCACACACACACACACACACACACACACACACACACACACACACACACACACACACACACACACACGCACACAGGTGACGGTACTTACACGCCGCGGTGCTGTTGCTGCTGATCCGTGGAATCCTTGACGCGCGCCTCCAGCAGATGCTCTGCCTGCGTCTTCCTGAACGTGTGCCCGCGAGCATGTACATGTGTGTTTACATGTGTGTGTGTGTGTGTGCGAAGCGATGGAACGATCGAATGCACTGATATGCACAATGTTCGGTGTGATTCGTGTGGAAGGACCACACTCTCACGTTTTGAAACGACAGAGCAGCCAGCCAAGGGAACGCTGTTACAACAACAACAACAACACACACACACACACACAACGTACTGTTCGTAAGCCGCGACACCGTCGAGGATTTCTTGCAGCAGGTATGGCTGCGTCTCAAAGCTGTTGGCCAGCTTTGTTGCCTTGTCCTTGCCTTCATCGCCGCCACTCATGGTGTGGCGCAGTGATGTCCGGTTGTCGCCTGCTTGCTTGTGTCCTCCCTCCCTCTTCCTTTTTGCTTGTTTGTTCGGTACGTTACTTCGTCAGCTGTTGCTGTGCGTGCTTGTTTCACACCGTCAGCATCAGCAGCATTACAACCCCTGTTGCTGCTGCTGCTCGTGCTGTTGTGCCTTGTGTGCTTGTCCTAGACCTTTTGCTGTTGTGGGGTTGCACGACAAGGACTACCTGCAAAAGACTACATTCCATTCAAGTGTCCACGAAAATTATGTGAAAATCCCGCGAATTATCCATAACGAAGTGCGTCTGCAAGCAGATGACGTTTCTGCGCTTCAGCTTTCCTTCGGTGCACCGAAGTGGCCCTTGAACGTTAGACCTGCACGCGCGAGCGTCACCGTTTGGATTCGAACGCGCACGAGCTACACGACGTTGTCGTCTTCTTCATCAACACACACACACACACACGCGCATTCGCACGTTTTCGTTTCCTGACGGTTGAGCGCAATCAAACCTAAACAAACGACACCCAACGGTTTTCCCCGGCAGTGTGACCGACATGAGTGGCGATAGGGCACGACCGCACGCGCGCCCAAAACCAAACCAAAACACAGCAGAGAGAAAAAAAAAAAAAACTGACTGCTGGTGATGTGGTGGTGTTGTTGTTTGAATGGAGCCTTCTCTTGCTTGCTTGGCGCACTCGCGTCATGGCCATAACCTGTCTGTGTCGCTTGCTGGCCGGCTTGCCTGCTCGTCATGGCCATTTCCCACGACAGCAGCATTCCAGCGACACCACCAACCAACAACAGCACAAACGTGTGCTTGCTTCTTCTTCCTTGCTTCTGCTTGTCTTGTTCTGGCTAGCTAGCTAGCTAGCTCGCTCGCACTCAGGCACTCAACCCTTGTTGGTTCATTTGTTCATTTACTCTTTCCATTCCACCTTCACAGCACCTCAACCACCCCAAAGCAACCTGCCGGTGTTGGTTTGTTTTCCCCCAGCCAACCATAGTTTGGGTGCAACAGTCCTCGTTCAGCGCAGCACGTGAAAGTGGTTCGTGCACATTATCTCTCGACTGTACACGAACACCACGAACACCCCAGCAGCACCACTCGTCTTCGACGGGTATCGTCCAGCATTTTCTCCACGAACCCATTTCGTGCCACCAGTCGCATAAACAGCAGCGGCAGCACACAACAGCAGATCTCCACCGCGACATGATGGACCATCAACACCACCAAGCACAGGCACAGCAGCGGCGGTGCAGCGGCGACGATCGCACAGACAGCAGCTGCTCTTCCTCGCCAACCTGGCCCATGTGGGCCACGGAGGAGACGGCAAACGGCCACGGGTCAGTCGCCAAGCGCATGGTGGCCCAGCGGCCGCCCTGGCACCGCAACTCTCCGCTCGCCTCCGTCTCTGGCAGCTGCGACTCGCTCCTCGCTGGCCAGGATGACGATGGCCGTTGCGTGCAGTCGCCCCCACCCATTGCGTCCGGCAGGACGCCCCACAGCAATGACGGCGGCGATGATGGCGACGATGGTGGCAACTACAACAGCGACCACGACGACATTGACGACTTTTCCGATGCCGATGCCGTGCGTGCAGTGCTCGGCGTTGCCAACACCAGCAACAACAACAGCGACAGCAACAGCAACAGGAGCAACAGCAACAGGCGCAACAGCGAGGACCATGACGGTGCCGGTGATGCCGGCTCTGTTGACTCACACGTGTACGAGGATGTGGAGGACGAGGACGAGGCAAGCGTGGGCACGGTGCCAAAGCTGCCACCGCGCATCTACCGCTGGAGCAAGGTGCGCAAAGACAGCGGTGTCTGTGTCGTGTCCGCAACCACGTCCGCGTCATCCTCTTCAGCCCAACTCGACATTCCCTCCCCAATCAAGGAGGCCTCCACATCAACCGCCACCAACGACGCAACAACAACAACAGCCACCAACACCACCGACACAACAACAACTGCGAGCAAGGACGAGGTCGCACCAGCGCAGGCGGCACTTGGCAAGCTGTTTCCCCAGCAAGGCAAGCACAAGCAGCTCCGGCGCCCGCTCACGCCGCCACAGCACCAGCCCATCATCGACGCCGCAGCTTCTCTCCCGTCGTCCCCGCTCGCGTCACGCCGCTCGTCCGTGCCGGAGGACCTGCAGCACTTCCAGCAGCACCACCTCCACCAGCAACAGCAGCCGCATCACCAGCAGCCGCAGCGGGCCCGGCGCGGGTCTGGCCCGTCTTCGGGTCCATCGTCGCGCGGGCGGTCGCCATCGATGTGGCAGCTGTTGTGGCAGCCCATCCAGCGGCTCTCACGCTCCCGCTCCCGCTCGCCGCACCCGGCCGAGGCCAGGCCAAAGGGCAAGGGCAAGGGCAAGAGTGGCAACACGAAGAAGCACAAGCGAGGCAAGGCAAGCAGAGGTGGCAGCGGCAGCGGCAGCAACACCCCGCCCGTGGTGGTGAGCAAGGCAGATGCAAAGCGCGGCTATGCCGTGCCGCAGGATGCAGTGCTCGCGCCACGCGACGGCGTCGACTACAGCAGCGTGGACAACAGCAGATGCACAAGCGCATGCAGCAGCGTCAGCAGCACGGGGACGAGTGTGAGCGGGCTGGACACGTTTGACCGGGAGGCGGCGCTGCGGTCGCCAGAATACGCGCTGGTGCCGGAGGAAGCAGACGGAACGGTGCACGAGCTGCCACGCCACCGTGACGGCGACGACAATGACGACGCCTTTGATGGTGATGGTGATGATGATGATGATGATGATGGTACGGAGGTTGGGGATAGTGAGAGTGGTAACGACTGCAGCAGCGCGTGTGGGGACGATGCCAGCATTGCCACACTGCAGCCACCACAGCACGACAGCCGTGGCACGGACAGCGACGACGTGCAAGCGCAGCAGCACGAGCAGCAAGAGCAGCAAGAGCACGAGCAGCAAGAGCAGCAGGGGCATAAGGAGGTTAACAGCGCAGAGCAGTGCAGTGAAGAGGCAAGCAGCAACGACGTCGACAGCTTGGTGGAAGGGCGAGAGGTCAACTGCGGTGGCGTCGTCGTCACATACCACGCCGTGCCCAGTGTGCAGCAGTGCACCCACTGCAACACGACGGACAGCCTGCTGTCCTCCTTTGGCGGCAACACGCAGCACCAGGAGGCGCAGGCCCTGCTTGACCGCATCTACACGCAGATTCCCTCGCGCCAGGAGCGGAGCCAGACCACGGCTGCCACGGGTGCAGTGACGCCAGACAAGAGCGTTGGCGGCTGGCTCAAGAACAACATGCTTCGCCGCAACAACAACGGCAACGGCAACGGCAACACCAGCAAGCAGCAGGTTGCAGCTGCGCAGCTTGTGCGCGTTGGCGTGCCAACCCAACCCATCGACGACGGTGCTGACAGCAACAAGGCAACAGACACGGCAAGCGACTGCAAAGGAAGCGGCGTCAGTCTTGTGTCTTACGACAACAACGACCTGTGTGCTGAGGTGTGCTATGCCATGGCAGACCCACCGCAGCACCCGCTTCGCCGTGGCGTGCATGGTGTCCGTGGCTCCGAGCAGGAGCTGGACAGCGATGAGGACAGCGAGCGCTACGACGAGCTGAGCGACTTGAGGAAGAGCGTGGTGTATGCAGAGGTGAACAAAGCGGGGCGCGGCAAGCATGCACGACACGTGTCAGCCACCCCATCGGAGTTGAGTGTTCGTAGTGACGGCTACGCTACTGTTGGGCCTTCCACCTCCGGCAGCGTTCGGAGCGGCCGATGGCAGTAGAGATTGTGTGAAGGCGTACCTGATCGCCTGACCGACTTGCTTACAATATTATTCATGCGCATGCGTGTGTGCGGGGAGGGAGAGAGATGAATCGCGGCACACCTTCCTCGTTTCGTTCCTTTCGTCTTACCACTTTCTTTGCTTGCCTAATTAAAGAATCGACATTTGGTGAATATTTTGCCACAGAAATCCGCACTTTCTCTGCCTTGCGTTCTGCAAGCAACAACCAATCTCACACCACTGACCGAAACAACCACCAAACGCAACCCCCTTCCCCCACGCTCCATCGTCATGGCGCTGTATCCGCCAATCCAGCCCTTCATGTCAGACTACCTTCAGGTGTGTGGCGCTTGGTGACAGTGATGGGCTGCATGTGTGTTGACATGCATACACTTGGTTGCACGCGAACCATCGCTTCAAGAGGTGAAGTGAGACCACACTGCTCACGGTCCTCAATTTCCTTCCGATCTTTGGCTGACTTCCTCCCTCTGTCTCTGTCTCTGTCTCTCTCTCTCTGTCTCTGTCTCTCTCTGTCTCTCTGTCTCTCTCTCTGTCTCTGTCTCTGTCTCTGTCTCTCGTCGTGTTATTGTGTGATAGGTGTCTGACATCCACACCCTGTACTACGAGCAGTGCGGCAACCCCGATGGCTACCCCGTTGTGTTCCTGTACGAGATTCCTGTGTGTGTGTGCGGTTTTCACCGCACGTTGGCTCATCATGTGCATGATGTGCATGTTCTGTGGCTGTGCTGTGTGGTCACAATTCATCGTCTCACACCCCCCCATGCGCTCTCTGGCATCTCCAACAACCCGTAGTCATGGAGGACCTGGCGGCGGCTGCCGCGAGAACGATCGCAGGTCCGCACGATCAGTGCTTGCTCGCTTGTCTTTGTGCTGTGCTGTGTTATGTTGCATTGTGTTGTATTGTGTTGTATTGTGTTGCATTGTGTTGTATTGTGTTGCATTGTGTTGTATTGTGTTGTATTGTGTTGTCTTTGTGTTGTGTTGTGTTGTTTTGTGTGATGGCTCATCAACCAGCGCACATTGACGAGAAACCCCTCACATGAACATGGATGCATGGGTGGATGAATGACTGTGCGCGGCGCTCTGTGTGTGTGTGTGTGTGTGTGTGTGTGTGTGTGTGTGTGTGTGTGTGTGTGTTGTCATTCACAGGTTCTTTGATCCCGCGTTCTTCCGCGTCATCCTGTTTGACCAGCGTGGTGCTGGTCGCTCCAAGCCCCACGCCTGCCTTGAGGTGTGTATGTATGTATGTGTGTGTGTGTGTGTGTGCTTTCAAAGTCGGGTCAACACTGTGACCTCGACCTTACCATGCACGAGTTCACTGCCCGCGATGATCCCCACCGCCCATGCTCATTGCATGTGTGTCTCCTCTCATGTGCAAACTGCTGTCGCCGTTGCGTGCACCACCAGGACAACACGACGTGGCATCTCGTCGCCGACATTGAGAAGCTGCGCGAACACCTCGGCATTGACAAGTGGGCCGTGTTCGGCGGCAGCTGGGGTCAGTCCCAGATTATGCTCCCGTGCGCCGTCATTGTGGGTGCCTTCTTGTGGGTGCTTTGCTCGTGTGTATGTGTTCAAATTCGCTCGTGCGTTGTGGCATTGCCGATTCCTCTGCCTGCGACCAACCGCACAAAGAAACACAGGATACTATGCTGCGCGGGCCCTCCTACTCACCGTGCCACCACCTCCTCCTCGCTCACCTGAACACCGCAATGGCAGGCTCGACGCTTGCGCTGTCGTATTCGCAGACGCACCCCGACCGCGTGACGGCCCTCATTCTTCGCGGCATCTTCACCCTCCGCCGCAAGGAGCTCCTCTGGTTCTACCAGGTCTGTTTATGCGTTGTCTGTTTGTGTGTGTGAGTGAGTGAGTGTGTGAGTGTGTGTGTTGTGCTTGTGGGTGTTCTTTGTTGTGTCGTCTTGTCTGAGTGTTCGTTGTGTGTGTGTGTGTGTGTGCGTGTGTGTGCGTGTGTGTGCATTTGTGTTGTGTACCGCTTGGTCCTTTCGTGTTCACCGTCCACTGCTGACTGTTATGTGACTGCCTGCATTGCACTCGTCTGCATCTCCATAGGAGGGAGCGAGCCACATCATGCCAGACTACTGGGACGAGTATCTCGCACCCATTCCCGTCGAGGAGCGCGGCGACCTCATGAGTCAGTCAGCAACCAGAACACAAACAAACAAGAATGCTCAAGATGTGCATGCCCAGACACTCGCGCATGTACACATGCATATCACGTCCACATGTTCACGCTACATGCATGCTCACATGTTCATGTCGTCCAATTGCTCGCTTCGTCCTCACCCGTGTTGTTCTCTCTTCCCATGGTCGTTGCAGGCGCGTACTACAAGCGCCTCACAGGTGCAAACACAGCAGAGAAGCTGCAGTGCGCCAAGGTAGGGCGGCGGTTGTTTTGACTGTACTTGCGCAACCGCCACTCCATTGCAGTGGTGTCAACGTACATGCACACACACATGTTCACACATGCAGCAATCGCACTTTGAATTGCACACAACACAACACGCAACACACACAACACACCATGGCGGCCAGGCATGGAGCACGTGGGAGTGTGCAACGGCAAAGCTGTATGTGGACCCCGAGAACGTCAAGCGCGGCTCCGACCCGGAATGGGCCCTGGCATTCGCCCGCATCGAGTGGTCAGCAACGCAGCGGCAATCGTGTCGCTCCTAATGTCCTTTGTGTGCATGTGTGTGTGCATGTGCGTGTGTGTGTTTGCACTTGCGTGAGTGTGCCTTTGTGTTGATGCATGTGTACAGACGATGCACACTTACCCGATTTTGTCGTGCATTCGCCTACGATCGAGCACCTTTCACCACGACCAAACTCCCGCCCCCCCCCCAACGCCACACTCACATCGTAACCCCTCCTTCCACCATCACCACCATCAGCCACTACTTTGTGAACGGCGGCTTCTTCCACTACGATGGGCAGCTCATCTCCGAGAGCCACAAGATCCGCCACATCCCCACCACTATCGTCCAGGTGCCGTGACATGACATGACATTACGTGCCATGACGTGACATGATGTAGACTTCCACCGCGTTTTTGAAGCCGGCTCTCGTGCCCATAGTCGAGGGTCATGCCAAGGGCGTTTCGGCATGCCACGCCGTCTCATCACCCCCGCCCCACATCCTTGTCGCCACACCGCGTCCACTCCTGTGTCCACTTGTGTGCTACACCTTCGCCAGGGCCGGTACGACCTGGTGTGCCCCATGCGGACCTGCTGGGACCTCCACAAGAAGTTTCCCGAGGCTGACGTCATCATTGTCGACGATAACGGCCACGCGAGCTCGGAGCCGGGCATCCAGCGCGAGCTGGTTGGCGCATGTGATCGCCTGCGTGACGACCTCACCCAGACCATGCAGCGGCTCTCGCTCTCGCCCCACCTCAAGCTCGCCTCCCGCCTGCAGGTGCCGTGCACATGCGTGCTGCTTGAGCGGCTGTTGTGGGATTGTTGAGCGACTGTTGTGGGATTGTGGTGGTTGCATGTACGCTGCTGTGACCTTTGGCTCCACCCCCCACCAGATGCACGCCCTCCCCTCACCTCCACCCTCCACACCACATCGCTCACCTCCATCTGTGTTCCAGACGGCTGCGGAGTCGATGCTTCGCCCGGTGTCTGGTTCCCCCTACAGCACCGCCCCCTGCACGCCCAGCACCGCCGCAACACACGCGCACGGCCGCGATGTTGGCGGTACGTACATGCCACAGCAGCAGCAGCAGCAGCAACAGCAGCAATCGTCGTCGTCCCTGTCAAGCACGGTGCGCAGCGAGCAGACGAGTGCACCGGGAACACCGCGTCGCTCAAGCGCAGAGGCAGAGAGCCCACGTACGTGCGCATGCAGCTCCAAGGACGAGGGCTTGGAGAGAGAGAGGAAGAGGGAGAGGGGGAGGTTTTTGGAGTGTATCTTGATGGGTGTGTGTGTGTGTGTGCGCGCGTTTGTGTGATTGCTGGCTGATTGCTGTCATTGCCTTCAAGCTTTTCGACGTCTCCTCTCGCTGGGTTGCTTTCACTCTGACACCCCCCCCACACACACTTTGTCGTTGCAGGCCTGAACAATGTGCTGCACAAGCGACCCTTGCAGCCTCCTGGTGGGTATTCCCACAACATCTTCGGCTGATGCTGTTCCAACCCCATCATCCGCACACTCGCACACACACACACACACAAGCACGCGGTGATGTCATCATCTCGTGCAGTTGTCCCGGCAGTTCACAGACGTGTGTGTGTGTGTGCATATGTGTGTACGTTTTTTGAGGGGGTTTCCTTCCGTTGTGTGTGCGGTGTTGTGCCGTCGCTCGGTTGTTTCTGTTTTGTTTCGTGTTGCTGTTGTGCCAGCTGACGTGGGCTGCTTCGGTGTTACAATGAAACACACATCGAATTGCCAGTTGCACGCTCGCCTGCCTTTCCACCGACCGGGTGTGGTCACACAACGATAGTACAACCACAACAACCACGCACGCGCAGTCACATCACCATCATCCATGCACTCGTGACACGACAGGCGCGCGCACACACACACACAGACAGACAGACAGACAGGCAAACAGACACACACACACACACACACACACACACACACACAGACAGACAGACAGACACACACACACACACAAAACACACACACACAAAACACACAAAAACACACCAAGGTGTCCTCATATCATAGACTGGCCTTGACCAGCATGCCGCCATCGACGGGGATGACAGCACCGGTGATGTACGCGCCAGCACGGGAGCAGAGCAGCAACGTCACGCCCGCCATATCTGCCGGTCGGCCAACGCGGTGCATGGGTACGGCACTCACCACCTCGTCCCCAAGCTGTTCCAGTAGGGCTTTGGTCATCTTGGATGGAAAGGGCCCTGGGGCAATTGCGTTGATGCAGATGTGATCTTCGGCCAGCTTGGATGCCAGCACGCGCGTCATGTGGTGAATGGCGGCCTTGCTTGCGGCATAGCTGTATGTGTCTGTCAGCGAGACCCCAATCCCTGTGATGGAGCCCACGTTGATGATGGAGGCGGGCGCCGCCTCCGTTGCGGCGGCCTTGAGCAGCGGCAGGAACAGCTGGACAAGCCGAAACGCCGCCTTCACATTCAAGTTGAGCAGCTTGTCCCAGGCAGACTCCGGGTGCGTCTCCAGCGCTTCTCCCCAAGTGGCGCCGGCGTTGTTCACCAGGATGTGCAGCCGGGGCTCGCCCGTCCTCTGAAAGGCAGCAAACAGGGCACCGCAGCCATCGAAGCTGGACAGGTCTGCTGGCAGCGGGTGACAGGATCCCCGCGCCGTTGCTCTTCTTGCTGTGACTGTTGTTGTTGTTGTTGTTGCTGTTCTTGTGCTGGCAGGGGTTGTTCTTGCTGTTGTTGTTGCTGGTGTGCACTGGCATGCGGCGTCTCGCTCCTGTTGGTCTTGTTCCGCAAGTAGCCTGCACCGCTCGTTCACATACTTGGCAAACTTGGTGCAAGCGTCTGCTTTTCGCGAGCTCACATACACCTACGCCAGTGTGCAGCAGGATGCGCATGTCAAAACAAGTGCTTGTGCAACAACCAAAAGGAGGATGGGGCAGAGTGAGAGATGGAGATAGATGGTCGGATGGAGAGGGAGGGAGGGAGAGAGATAGATGGACGGATAGAGAGAGATAGAGAGAGCAGTAACTTGATACACACACAGACACACACACACAGACACACACACAGACACAGACACAGACACACACACACACACACACACACACACACACACACACACACACACACACACACACACACACAGAGCTGTGCCTTGCCTTTGCGCCGTTGACAGCGAGGGCTTCTGCGATCATTGCGCCAATGCCACGCGATCCGCCCGTGACTAGCGCTACTTTGCCACGCACATCAAACAGGTCTTGTGTTCGCAACCCACGGCCTCCATCGCGCTCGCGCTCATCCCCCATCATCGTCAGTGACACGACACCATGAAAAGTAGCCAGACGGTTATTTTCGTCCCGCATCCACGTGTTTGTTTTGTTGGTGAGTTTGCGGCACTGACAGACCAAGCGTCAGTGCGAGTGTGAGTGTGCAAGTGCTCCGACGCTTCTTTGTGTTTGTTTGTTCCCTCTCTCGCACTCTCTTGCTTCGTCCCCCCCCCTCACTCACCTCTTGCTTTGCTTTGCTTCGCTCACAGCACATCGCACACTATTGGCTCACCCCCTCCCTTCTTTGTTCTCCCCTCCCGACTTGCCTTGCCCTACTATTTTTACGGTTCTGTTAGCTAGTCATAGGTAGCTCGCTGTTGACCAGCCCCTTCCACCCCAGTCCTCCTCCGCGTCTTCGCCAGCCACTACAACACCACACGGATCGATACACACACACACACACACACACACACACACACACACACACACACACACACATAATAGACAGCAACTACAGAGCAGGGAAATTGCCGACATCCATAGAGACGCATCCAGACAAAACGCATCATGAGTGACACCGCAACAGCAATGAGCAACAAGAACGCTGGCGATGACCAGCCGCCAGCCAAGCAGGCCAAGGTCACGGCTGCACCCGCCAACGACGCCAACGATGCTGCCATGCCGGACATCCGCGTGGCCATCGTCGGCGTTGGCAACTGCGCCAAGTCGCTGGTTGAGGGCGTTCAGTACTACGTGGAGAACCCACACGACCAGGTCGGCCTCATGTATCCCGACATTGGCGGCTACACGGCCAAGCACCTCAAGTTTGTGGTCGGCTTTGACATTGATGAGCGCAAGTGCGGCAGGTCCCTGGCAGAGGCGCTGCGCGCCAAGCCCAACTGCGCCATGGACCACGTGCCGGAGATAACAGAGACCAGCGTGCCAGCTGCTGCGCGCGTGCACCGTGGACCAACGCTCGACGGCATCGCTCCGCACATGACGCAGTACCCGGTTGATACCACCTTCAAGGAGAGTGGCGACAAGCCCGTCACGTTGGACGAGGCCACGGAGATTCTGCAGCGCGAGAAGGTGGACGTGGTCATCAACTACCTGCCCGTCGGCTCACACGAGGCGTCTGCGTTTTACGTCGACGCGGCCGTGCGCGCGCGCTGCCACTTTGTCAACTGCATCCCGACCTTCATCTCCACCAAGGAGGCCAAGGCGCTGGAGCAGCGGTTCATTGACGCGGGCCTCACCATTGTGGGCTCGGACATGCGGTCTGCGTGGGGCGCGTCGCGCGTGAGCGAGGTGCTGCAGGGCGCCATGCTCGACTCTGGGCTCATGGTCACGCAGCACATCCAGATGAACATGGCGGCCGGCACCACGCAGGGCCACGAGACGCAGCGCACGGGGCGCACCGCAAACACGGACTTCCTGAACATGGCCAAGCAGGACCGATTGCACTCCAAGCACGTCTCCAAGGAGAATGTGCTCAAGGGCCAGAACGTGGTGCGCGACACAAGCACGGCGGGCATGACGCTCTTTGCGGGGCCCTCCCTCACCGTGCAGCAGAAACCAGGTGGCACGTACCTTGGCTCCGACAACAAGGTTGCCAACTTTGACATTGTTGCGTATGGGTTTGGCGGCGCGCGGTACGAGCTGACCGCCCGCCTCTCTGTGCAGGACTCGCCCAACAGCGGCGGTGTTGTGGTCTCTGCCATTCGCTTCTGCAAGGTGGCTGCCGAGCTGGGTATCGTTGGCTTCCTGCGTGGTGCATCCGCGTGGACGCAGAAGACGCCGCCGCTGCAGATGCGCACGGGTGACGCAAAGTTTGAGTGCGACGCGCTGTCCCGCCGTCAGCTCACGGACCTCACACGTGCGCAGCTGAAGGAGAACACGCCCGTTGCAGACACCCTTCCATACACGTTCCAGTCGGACACCCTCGACTACGAGTGACGCGCGCATACGCATGTGTGCGCATGTGTGCGTGTGTGCGTGCGTGTGTGCGTGCGTGTGTGCGTGCGTGTGTGTGTGTGTGTTTGGTGAATTGGCTGCGCGAGGTCGGGGCTTTATGTGTTGACTCAATCAATTGTGGAATTGAGACGCGTGGACTGTCCTGACTGGTCATACACTTGCCTTCCATCATGTCAGTCTTCACTGGTTCTAGTTCGTTCATTCTCTTGGTTTGTGTTTGTGCTTTCTTTCTCTTCTTCCTCCACGCCCACCACATCTTCTTCTTTCGTGTGTTTGCGTTATCATCGAAGCAATACAAACGCTGCCGCTGTCCAATGAATGATACTGAGCATGACAATCCCGAGCAATAGCACACAGACACACACACTCTCTCAACAACGTGCCATCAATACGCCAACAGCACACACGTCTAACGTGCGCGGACGCAGTGACCACAGATGTGCACAAAGACAACACACACACACACACACACACACAGAGAGCTGCTGTTCACGGTGCACTGATATGGGAAGGGATCACTCGTCGTCAGATTCGCTCGACAGCACTACTTCATCGCTCTGCAGATGCACGCACGCACAACATGATTTGGGCTGGAGTGAGAAGGGGCAGTTCGGGTGAAGCGTAAAACCAAACACACACACACACCACATACTACACACGTGTTTGATACCGTCTCCTCCTCTTCCTCTGTATCCTTTTCATTGTAATGATGTTCTCACCTTGAACTTGAGGGTGCTCTGCCCCTTGGCGGGCGCCTTGCTCGTCTTGGACTTCTTTGCCTTGGACTTGGTCCCTTTTGCCGACCGCTTCTTGCTCCCCGCATTGTCACCATCACCGTCGCCGTCGTCATCAGCGTCGTTCTTTGCCTTGTACTCCGCCATCTCGGCCTCATACCGTTTCTGAAGTGGAGGTGAAGGGCGGAGGAGGAGCAGGGAGCGTGTGTGTTCGTGTGTGAATGCAACCGTGTGAATGTGTGTGTGTGTGTGTGTGTGTGTGTGTGTGTGTGTGTGTGTGTGTGTGTGTGTGTGTGTGTGTGTGTGTGTGCGTGCGCATGTCACGGCAGAGGCAGGCAGAGCACCATTGATGGCCAAAACAAAATTACCTTGTCCTCGGCAGCCATTTTCTCATATTTCTTCTTCTCTTCGTCGCTCAATCCACGCCACAGCTGTCGGTGAACACATGCATGCATGTATGGGATGAGAATTTGCAACACGAAAAAAGCGTATGCAAATCACCCCACAGACACACAGACACACAGACACACAGACACACACACAGACATACACAGACACACAAACAGACAGGCACACACACACACACACACACACACAGACACGCAGACACACACACACACACACACACACACACACAGAAAATGTGCTCACCGTTCCGCACTCCTGGGAGATTTGGCCGAGGGTGAGGTCTGGCTTTTCCTCCTTGATCTTTTCGCGCATCTCCGTGGAAAAGTAAATGTAGGCGGACTTGGCGCCCTTTGGCGCATTCGGGTCCTTCTGCTCGCGTCACATGGGTCATGTGCATGTGTCATGTGCATGGGGGTTGGTTAGGTGAGGTGCAAGACGACAGATTGGAAGAGAGGGCAACAGTTTGCATGTGTGGACATGTGCATGTGAGATTGGCGTTTGCACCTTCTTGCGCATCTTCTTGGCGGGTTTGGCGCTGTGGGAAAACGAAACAAAAGCAAAAAGCAGGCGGCGGGAGTCGGTGAATTGTCGTGAAACGCGAGCATCGCACTGAGTTCCAGTCAAGTCAAGTCAAGTCAAGTCAAGTCAAGCCAACCAACCAAACAGCCAACCAACCAACCAAACAGCCAACCAACCAACCAAACGAACAAAGCACCAATACACAAACCAAACCACAACGTACGCGTCTGGGTTTTCGGCATCAAACTTCTTCTTCTCCTTGAGATAGCGCTGCCTGTCCTCCTTTGCCTTCTCGTTCCACTCCGCCTTGTCCTCGTCTGCCAGGTCCTGCCACGCCTGTCCGAGCTTCTTGCTCAGCTCTCCAAACGACAGATCAGGGTGTTGCTCCTAATCACAGTCATGTGGCGGGAAGCGGTGATGACACGTGTGTAAGTGTGTGTGTGTGTGTGTGTGTGCGTGCGTGCGTGTGCGTGTGTGTGTGTGTGTGTGTGTGGGTGTGGGTGTGGGTGTGGGTGTGGGTGGGTGCGTGTGTGTGGGTGGGTGCATGTGTTGACAAGAGAGACAGCAGAGAAGGCGACGTACGCAGTGACCGTGCCCCACCAGCAGCAACACTGCAGATACAGAAAACAATGCGGTTCCCTGCCTCTCCCCCATTATACACGTGCGCACACCTTGAGCTTGGAGCGGGCGGATGAGGACCAGAGCGCATATGCCGTCTTGGCCTTCTTGGGGCCACGCTTTGCCGCACTCGCCTGTCATCGGGATCGGTGGTAGCATGGCGTGGTGTGGATTGCGGGTTGAGCATTGTTATGTGTTTGAGGGTTGAGGACGATCAGTTCGATGGTGTAAGGACGTTACAAAGCGCATGGATTGCATGTTGTGTGTGTGTGTACGTGTGTGTGTGTATGTGTATGTGTGTGTGTCTGTGTGTGTATGTGTGTGTGTCTGTGTGTGTGTGCATGCTGCTCACCTTCTGCGTCTTCTTCTTACTCTTCACGGGCTTGTCCTCCACGATAATATCATCCTCATCCTCATCCTCATCCTCATCCTCGTCATCGTCGTCATCCTCCTCGTCGTCGTCGCGCTGTTTCGACTGCCGGCTCTTTGATGCGCGCTTCTTCTTCGCCGGCGCCTGCCCGAGCATGTCGTCCTGAACGTGCGGGGCGGGAACGCGCAGGGGAGAGGGGACCGTGTAAGAGTGAGTGAAACGGTGCGTGTGTGTCGTGTGTGGGTGTGTGTGAGTGTATGTGTGCATGTGTAGCCAAGAGCGTTGAGGGGATGCATGCCCCTGTGAGGTGATGGGAAGGGACTATGGAGGGAACGCGTTGCACAGCTCATGTATCGCACCTCAACAAGTTCGTCCTGCAGCTGCTCGTCCTCTTCAGAGTCCATCGACGATTCCCTGTGCATCCACAGGAGTGATGTGATCATGAGCGCTGCACGCACGCACGCACGCCAACTTGCCACACACGCATATAAAGACAGGGCATTGTTTGATTGCTTGACTCACTCGACATCATCCTCGGCAAAGGAGTGATCTGACTCCGAAGACCCGTCATCAAAGTCGCCGGGACGAACAACGTGATCTTCGTCCTCGGACGAATCAAAGCCGTCATCGTCGCCGGCAGCGGCCTGAACACACATGCACGAAGCACAGCAGTGGCGGTGGTGACGTTGGATGTGAGAGAACCACAGCATCCAATCCAGCAAAAGTATTGTGGCTCACCAACACACACACATACACAACACAATGTGTAAGCACAAAGAACCCGTACGATACACGCAATACGAACACACACGCACACACACACACACACACACTGTATACAGCCCCATACAGCGGCCACTGACCGGGGCTTCGTCGAGGCCTTCGATGGCGACGCGTTTGAGCCGCAGGAAATCAATCAGCGGCTGCAATTCGTCCTGCCCGAGTCCGCGGAATTCAAATTCGCCGCGCTCGGGATGCAGCAGCTGAATGAATGAATGAATGAATGAATGAATGTGTGTGTGTGCGTGTGTGTGTGTGTGTGTGTGTGTGTGTGTGTGTGTGTGTGTGTGTGTGTGTGTGTGTGTGTGCGTGTGTGTGTGTGTGTGTGTGTGTGTGTGTGAACGAGAAACGAGGGGGATGTGATGGTGAGCCAGAAAACACAAAACGGGAACACCCTAACGGCCATGGTCACGTGCATTGCGTGCATTGCGTGCTTGTTACCCGCATGTCGAACGATTTCGTGTCGCGGCTCGACGACTCCTTGACGCGATCAAACGTCACACGCAGGTTCTGTAGTGATGGTGAAGATGGCGGTGATGGCGGTGATGGTAAAGGCGGTGAATGTGGTGTGAAAAGATGATCCAGGAACAACGAACCCCAAAGGACTGCAGTACAGGTGCGCTGCAGAGTGATGCATTGCAATGCTTCATGCCATGCGTGTGTGTGTGTGGGGGGGGGTGCGTTTGAACGTACGCGGACAATGGAGATGTGGAGGAGCGGTTTGTGGAGGAACAGGAATCCGCGATCGAGCGGGTACAGCGTGCCGCGGTTGGCCTGTTACACAGCAGCGACAGTGACGACGATGTGTGGTGGCGCGTGGAAAAAGGGAGTGAGAGAGGGACGGAGAAAGAGAGCAGGACACACACACACACACACACACACACACACACACACACACACACACACACACACACACACACACACACACACACACAACGTGCGCACCTTGTATGTGCAGTTGACGGCAGCAAAACCCTCAGAGGAGGTGAAGGATCCTGGTGTAATAATCTGTGGCACACGCAACGTGACCAAGCACGCATGGACGTGAGAACAGATTGCGAAATGAACAGCGTTAGCTGTACCAGCAGACAGAGGGAGTCAAACAGCCAGACGCAACACACAACACACACACCTTGCGCTTTGTGAGGGCCTTGAGGAGGCGGGAGAGAATGCTGGCGAGAGGGCCGGTCTCTGTCACCTCGGCCTGATCGGCAGGAACTGGTGGTGTGGAATTGGGCGGTGCAATCAGCGGTGTGATGGAAGGGCGCACACAGGAGCATGCAACTTTCTCAACACACACACACACAAGCACAATCAAGCACAATCACTCATTCACGCACGCACACACGTCGTACAAAAACAAACATGCCATACACACAAACAAACACGTCATACACAATCATTCACACACACACACACACACTTGATTCGGTGAGGTAGGAGAGGGAGGAGCGAACTTCGTCGCTGGTGACGTTGACAACAACATCAGCGCCCTCGTGCTCGCGTGTAAACTGGAGCAGCACATGCGGGTAGCGCGTCTGGCCATGACGCAATGGCGGGTCAACAGCGAGAACAATGTACTCGCCGTCGTCCGGTCTCGGCAGGAGGTAGATGTGCGAGATGTAATCGTAGAAGAGGCGGTGGTCGTACGTGGACCCGCGCAGCTGCATAAACGATGGATACAGCTGTGCACATGCAAGGCAACCGCGTCAAGGCAGCCGGTGTGAAACACCAAACAAGGGCGGGAGAAGACAAGGTGTGTGTGTGTGTGTGTGTTGGTTGGTGAGATGGCTCAGTGTGTACAAAGGAATTTGCAGTGTTGTGAGAGTATGTGTCATCCGCATTCGTGCGTACCTCAACGTCGAAGCGGCCACGTGGCACGAGAAAGGAGAGCTTGCCAATGGTGCAGATGGCACGGCTCGTGTACTGAGAAAGACAAGGAAGGTGGGGAGGAATGTTGAGAAACGCAGAACACAAGCCGCAAAGGGTGAGTGTGAGGTGTTGTGGTTTGACTCAATCGGAAGTCATACGCACACGCATGACCAGTGGTGATGATGACGACGGTGATTGTTGCGGTGTGCACAGGATACCTCGGCGATGCTGGCGCGGGCTTTCACGTTCTCCACAAACTCCTCTGTCTTGGCATATTGCTCCTGCACAGCAATAACAACCGCAGCGTGAAGTGAGGATTCGTTCAGTGCAAGTCAAGCTGCACTGTGAAGCAAATCAACAGTAGCACACGTATATAAATATGGATGCAGGCACACACACAGTTACAGACAGACAGACAGACAGACAGACAGACACACACACACACGCGCGCGCACACAGTTACACAGACACACAGACACACAGACACACAGGTACACAAGACACACAGACACACACACACACACACACACACACACGCACACACACAAAACGCACGCTCTCTGGATCGGGGATGACGAGAAAGCGCATGGACTCGACGCGCTGCTCGTTGTCGTCCGCATCCTCGTCCTGGATGAAATCAATGCTGGCTTCGTACTTCTGGGAGGTGACGTTGCCGACAGCGTTGAGCGGCACCTCGAACGCGGGCTTGCCGTCCACGTCAAAGACAAGGAAGTTGCCGTGGAAGCGGGCGCTGCCGGAGTTGTTACCCTTGAGTGACAGCTCCACAATCTTGATGTCGAGGTCGTAGTGCTTCTTGAAGAAGTCAATCATGGCGTTCATGTCGTTGGACTTGAAGCCTTCAAAGGTGGCATGACCGCCGCTCTTCAGCTTGATGCGCAGCTGATGTCCACGAGCAACGCGCTTTGTCTCGCACGAGGCCATGTCACTTTTGTAGAACGTCTGTGTCTTGTCCGTCGCCTCTCGTTTGAAGGCGAGACCTTCAGAAGTATATGTGTGTGTGTGCGAATGTGTGTGTGTGTGAGCAACAAGACGGACCATTGCAAAGCACATTCGACAGGATGCCTGTACAAACACGGGCCATGTCATTCCGCACAGACACACATGCAGACAAACCTTGTGGACTGCAGCGCATGCGGCCTCTGCATGATGCACCGCGCACAATCATGAAGACTGGCGTCTCCACGATCAGCTTCTCGTCAGCCATGACTTCCTCGTAGATGGAAACGGGGGATAGAGAGAGGAGGGGAGAAAGAAGAAGGAGGCAGTGGTCGATGTGGTCGACGTCAGTCTGATGTGGTCGATGTGGGTCGATGTGGTCGATGGCGAGCGACTGCGCAGACAGCAGACAACAGACACCAGTTTGGTTTGTTGTCGCGCGCGAAAATGAGACCTGCCTGCGACAGCACATGGAGTAGTCCATTTTGGCGCGCAAATCGTTCAAACAAACCAGAGACGACTTTGGCGGCAAACAGCAACACCCACGACGATGATGGACGAGGAGACAGCTGCGACAGCGACGATGAAGAGGAGGGTGGTGAAGAAGATGGTGGTGGATGATGATGATGATGATGATGATGAAGGGGAGGAGGAGGAGGAGGAACTTGATGTAAAGGGAGTGCAGGCAGTGAAGGAGCAGCAGCAGCAGCAGCACAACAACAACCAGAAACACAGCCTCACTGCTGCTCGCAAGGTGAGCGCGTCCGTGGCATGGCGTATGGCTGAGAATGCTCGTACTTGTTTGACATTGAGCTTGAATAGCTCGCTTTTGTGTGGCCAGCACACACACACACACACACACACACACACACACACACACACACACACACACTCACACACACACACACACACGCACACTCACCCTCACACTCACGCTCACACACTCTCTCACCCACACCCCCCCCCACACACACACACGCAGCGCATTATTGAGAGCGACGATGAGGACGAGGATGAGGACGAGGACAAGACCGACAGCGATGTTGAGAGCTACGCTGCGTTCCTCTTCCCTGGTGACAGCAGCGACAGCAAAAGCCAAGGCGGCAGCGACAAGGGCCAAAAGTCCAAGCAGACCAAGCTGCAGCTGGGAAAGCTACTGCAGCCTCCACCACGCACAGCACCAGCAAGCAAAGCTGAGCCGGCCCCACAACAGGTTACGCCGGACAACAAGGCCAGCGCACCTGCCAGCCCCTCCAACCAGGAGCAAGATTGCGAACAAGAGCAACAACAACAGAAGCAGCCTTCTGGGGCTGAGGATGATGCCACGCCAAGTAAGGAGCCCTTGCCCGCGACACCAAAGGAAGCCACCAAGGCCTCAGCTTCCAAGCACAAGAACAGTGACAGCACAGCAACCGACGATGGTGATCTGTCTCACGTTCAAAACTACGTGAACCCAAAGGACTGGGAGGCCCCCAAGTCAACAAAGCCAAAGGACCCCAACTACAAGCCTGCGTGGATGCGCGGCACGCGCCGATCCGCCAAGCGCTCAGCCAAGCCCAAATCAAAGGCCAAGAAGGTGTTGTGTGTTTGTAGTTGAGGGTGTGTCGTGCGTGCACTTGTCTGTGTGTGTGCACTTGTCTGTGTATGAGCTTGTGTGTGTGTGTGTGTGTGTCGTGCGTCGTGTGTGTCGTGTGTCGTGTCTTGTCATGTCGTGGCGTGCGTGTTCGCATCTGGGCTGTGCTATAATATCACAACTTGTTCACCGTTGGCGCTGGTGCCTGTGCGTATGCTTCCCGTGTGCAGACTGCCAAGACCAGCAAGGCCAAAAGCGCCTCCCGGTCCACGTCGACCTCATCCCCAGAGGAGAGCCAGACATCCACTGCCACGCCAGAAGCAACGCAGGATATGGACACCCAGCCAGAGAGCTGCGGTGACCAGGAAAAGGCAGAGGCAGCAACGTCAACCAGAGCTGCTGGTTCTGATGATGCGGGCACCCGCAACTGCACTGACGCCGACACCATTACAGCCAGAGGTGACAGCAACATCGACGATGACAGCGACAACAACAGCGATAACAGCGCCAGTGGGGAGAGCATGGACACTGCGGAGGACACAGCAGCCGCAGAAGGCAACGGTGCTGTGACCCCTGAGGTGGAAGACCGCAGTGATCGCAGCAGAGACGTGCAGACACCAGCGCGGCCGCTTGATGCATCAAATGAGAAGAAGAAAGAGCAAGTGAACGAGAGCACAGAGGCAAAGGCCGAAGGAGTGCAGCAGAGGAGCGATGGGGCAGAAAAGCAAAAGCAAACGCAAAAGGAAAAGGATGAGAAGAAGAAAGAGGGGAAGGACCAAGGCAGCGCTCTTGCTGGCGGCGACAAGACAGAGAAGCCAGCAGCTGCTGCATCTTCCTCCAAGCGGACCATCATGGACATGTTTTTCGGTAATGCCTGCAAGCACTGCATGTCCTGCCATGTCCTGGTTCCTCCTTCCCCACGTGCGAGGTCTACGCCTCTGCTATTTTGTTGTTCCGTTCTCAGCGCTTGCATTCATTCACTGACATGCCTCACACATGCTTGTGTTCGTTGCTACTACCCAGCTCCCCGCAAAGCGGTCAAGAAATCAGCGACGAAGACGGGCAAAGCATCAGAGGTGGACAAGCCCAAGGCACCACCAGCCACATCACCAGCGGCAGTCTCATCCACACCAACACGGCGTTCAGCGGATACCAACGCTGCTGCGGCCAAAACAGGCACAACAACACCAGCAAACCCACCATCGTCATCATCATCAACAACACCTGGCTGTGATCCCAGCGACTTTGACCCGAGCGCAGCGCGGTTGGTTGAAGCTGTAGATTGTGGCAGAGCTGGAGGCATGCGAAGGTGTTGGTGGCAGTGGAAAGTAACGCATGTTGTGACTGTTGGCTTTCACATCCACGCAACCTCTCATGCGCTCACCGTGGTGTCACACACACACACACACACACACACACACACACACACACACACACACACACACACACACACACACACACACACGCACACACACACGCACATACACCTGCAGGTATGACCCGATTGCGAGCGCGTGCTGGTGCCGGGGACAGCAGGTGCCGTACAAGGCGCTGGCGGCGACATTCAAGCTTGTGGAGGCGACGAGCAAACGCTTGGAGATTATCAACACCGTCTGCAACCTCTTCCGCTCCGTGATGGTGCTCAGCCCAGCCTCACTCGTGCACTGCATCTACCTGTGCACAAACGACCTCGCCCCTGCATACGAGGGCATTGAGCTTGGCATCGGAGATTCCATCCTCATGAAGGCAATTCAGATTGCGTCAGGGCGCAGTCTTCAACAGATTCGTGCAGACATGGCCACCATCGGAGACCTGGGTTTGTGTGTGTCTGTGTCTGTGTCTGTGTCTGTGTGTCTGTGTCTGTGTCTGTGTGTCTGTGTGTGTCTGTGTCTGTGTCTGTGTCTGTGTCTGTGTGTGTGTATCCGGGTCAATGTACGTGCGTCATCACCTCACCTCACCTCACCTCACCACCGCCATTCGTCCCACCCATGCGCGTGCAGGGGAGGTGGCTGCCAAGTCCCAGTCGAAGCAGCGCAAGCTGACGTTTGGGCGCAAGAAGAAACCGCTCACCGTTGATGCTGTCTTTGCAAAGCTCAAAGCTATCGCCGTGCTCAAGGGGCAGAATGTACGTCGTGTGTCGTTTCCTGCGTGGGTTTGCAATTGGGGGACGGGGGAGCGAAATTGGGAAGGTGGGTTTGGGGGGGGGGTTGCTTGTTTGCTGGTTACACACACGAGCCACGTGTGTATGCGTGAGTGTATGCGTGAGTGTATGCGTGAGTGTGTGAATGTTCCTGGTCCATGAGTCCATTTTTTGGATGCAGCCACTCACTCACTCACTCACTCACTCACTCGCTCGCTCGCTCACTCACCACCACCACCACCACCACCATGACAGAGCCAGCAGCGCAAGGTTGACATGATCCAGGGCCTGCTGGTCGCGTGCCAGTCGAGCGACGAGGCGAAATTCCTCATCCGCGCACTCGGTGAGAAGAAGAAGAAGACAGCACGACCCATGGTGGCGGTTTGGGAAGTATGATGTTTGGCTGGGGCTGGGGTGGAGGATGTGCATTGGGGAGATGTGTGTGCTTGTGTGTGTGTGTGCTTGTGTGTGTGCGTGCGTGTGTGCGTGTGTGTGCATACGCACACTGCGCGTGCACGAACGCACACGTCTTAAACACGCATGTGCACGTGTGCACACGAAGGCGACGCATACTGCTCTCACCATCACCATTCTACTGTTTGATGATCTTCACAAGGTGGCAAGCTGCGCATTGGACTGGCGGAATTGAGTGTACTGAGCGCACTGGGGCAGGCGATTGCACTCACCCCGCCGGCTCAAGGTACGAAATTAGAGGTTGGATGATGCGGTGGAGGGGAGATGCTTGGTTGTGTGCTGACACCGCTTACAGGCAGGTGTTGTCCTGTAGAACCTACATGACAGGCTGTTCATAACACACACACACACTCTCTCTCTGCCTCCCTCTATTGGCTTTTGCACTGTCACGCACACACACACACACACACACTCACTCTCTCTTTCGCTCACACACATATCAGGGGAGTATCCACCGCCTATTCTGGATGCGAGCAAAGGTGTTCATGCAGACAAATTCAAGGCAACCATGGAGGAGTGCACGCTGGTACGCACTTGCAATAGGCATGATTTGTGGTTGCGGAAGAAGTGGTGTTGGTGGTGTGAGAGTGATGGTGGTGGTGGGCGTGTGGGAGTGGTGGTGGTGATGCCGATGGTGGTGGGGGATGAGGCAGAGGCGCGTAAAGGTTTCCACTGTACAGTTCGCTGTTGCAGTGACACGAGCATCGACCTCAACGCCGCCGCCCGCCCCTGCTTGTTTTCCATCACAGAAACTGAAGACGGTGTATTGTGAGCTTCCAAACTACGACTACATCATCCCAATCCTCCTCGAAGAAGGGTGTGTGTGTATGTGTATGTCTATGAGAGTATGTGCGCGCTTGTGCTGGGATTCACGCTGTTTTTGTGTTTGATGTTGTTCTCTTTCCGACGCACGCACCCTCACATATGTGTCGCATTGCACCATCTCTGGGCCGATCTTCAGCATCGATGCGCTGTCTGAGAAGTGTGGCATCACGCCTGGCATTCCCATGAAGCCAATGCTCGCCCACCCAACAAAGGTGTGCATGATGCGTGCTCTGTGTGTGTGTGTGTGTGTGTGTGTGTGTGTGTGTGTGTGCATGTGCATTGCATGGATGCAGCGCACCTTGCATCGTCTCCAATGTTTCCCTCACACCTTCTCCCCCACCACCTTCATGTGTGTGTGCGTGTGTGTGTTCAGGGCGTGGATGAGGTGCTGCAGCGCTTTGACGGAAAGACGTTCGTGTGCGAATACAAATACGATGGCGAGCGTGCACAAGTCCACCGCAACGAAAAGGGCGAGGTGTGTGTGTGTCGTGTATGTGTATGTGTGTGTGTGTGTGCGTGTGTGTGTGTGTGTGCGTGTGTGTGTGTGTGTGTGTGTATGTCTGCTGTGGTCATTGTCCTTGATTGGCTCGTTGTTTGGGGTCCTTCTCACCAGTTGTCAACTGCATGCATCTGTTTTGCAGATGTTCATCTACAGTCGCAACTCTGAGAACCACACAACCAAGTACCCAGACGTCATTGCAAACGTCCCAAACGTACGGGATGTGTTCACACCAATGCCATGCATGCACACATGATCGTGGTTGGCCAAGCAAGTATTGGAAACGCTGCACCCACTGCCACACATGCGCGCGCACACCGTGGCGCATTTAACTGACACACACACACACGCACGCACGCACACGCACGCACGCACACACACACACACACACACACACACACACACACACACACACACACACACACACACACACACACACACACACACACACACACACACACACACACACGCACGCACAGGCGTTTGCGGAGGGCGTATCTGATTTTGTGCTGGACTGCGAGGCCGTTGCGTTTGACATGACAAGCCAGCAGATTCTTCCGTTCCAAGTGCTCAGCACACGCAAGCGCAAGGACGCCACAGAAGACAGCGTGGAGGTGCAGGTGTGTCTGTTTGCGTTTGATCTCCTCT
>NW_004754925.1:643631-645999 GCF_000188695.1 Salpingoeca rosetta | reverse complement strand
CTTAGACTGGACGAATCGCAATCGCTAACATTGCAAGGGGTTGCACCTCGCTGCCGGGGACGAGCAGTGCTATGCAGTGGAGGGAAGGAGCAGACCAGCGCCGGGCTGTGGTTGTCATACAAACGCTCCCGTGGGTTGGGGTGGGAGCTTGCTCATATCGGGCTCCAGTGAGTACATCATGGTGAACCTGGGTGCACGACAGTGCGAACAAAAGTGTGCATGTGTGTGTGTGTGTGTGTGTGTGTGTGTGTGTGTGTGTGTGTGTGTGTGTTGTGTGTGTGTGTGTGTGTGACAGAGAGAGAGAGAGTGTGTGTGTGTATGTGTGTGTGAGTGTGTGTGTGTATGTGTGTGTGTGTGTGTGCAGTTGGAGAGAGCAATGGTCTAAAACGATACACGGTACTCACTCTCCAACTCGTTCGAGGGTGCCTCGGCCAATGTACACCACAGCCTGGTCTCTGTATCGCGTGCAATACCTGGCGCACAGGTTCAGGGTGTGAGTGGCTTAGCATCCGACATAGTCAAAGAAGAGCACTAACTGGGTCGGTGGCTGACAAGTGGAGTGCAGTGTCGTTGTCGAGTGCAGGCATGCCAGCGCAGGTAGGGAGGGACACGAAGACCAAGAGAGCAGATGCAAGCAAGTAGGCAGCGTTCCTTGGCTCACCCGTTCTTGAGCCTGAGGATGTCTGCTTCCTTGACAGCTGCGCCTGCCTCGCCAAACGTCGAGAGCAGGATGCTCCCTGTTGGATCAGCCACACGCCACACGATCACCTGCTCCCCCTCCTTTGTTGAGGACACAGAGTCTGCGTGCAGTGCAATGCAATGTGGTGAGCGTTGTTGGGAGGAGTCGAGAGTGGGAAGACAAGTGCAGGGTAGGGGGGGGGGTCGCAGTGTAGAACACACACACACACACACACACACACACACACACACACACACACACACACACACACACACACACACACACACACACACACACACACACACACACACACACACACACACACACACAGCCATGCTCACCTGCGCCGGCGTACACGACTTTCTTTGAAAGGTACACACACACACACACACACACACACACACACACACACACACACACACACACACACACACACACACACACACACCCGATGACGGCCGACCTTTCTCCACGACGATGAAGGTGCAGTCAAGGCCCTTGGCGCCTGGCCTCGCATCCTTCACCGCAACCCCCATCACCACCACACACACAACACACACGAGCGCAAGCAGCAAAAGAGGAAAGAAGAAGACACGACCGTATTTTTTTCAACTCACACACGCTGCTGCTGTCCTTGGAGATGGAAGGGGTGGCCGATGTGATTGTGAATCAGCAAGGGCTGGCCATGCCTGCGCGGCTGGCAAGCAGGAAGAAGATCGCGCCTTCGCCTGTCTCGCTGGCTCTGGCCCCTGAGCTTGAGCGGCAACGAGAGCACAGCCGTTACGGTGTGTGTGTGTGTGAATGTGTGTGTGTATGTATGTGTGTGTGTGTGTGTGTGTGTGGATGTTTGTCGTGTGTGTGTATGAATGTGTGTGCACCGATGTGCATCCCTTCCCGTCTCCATTTCTCCACCCGCCTCCCTTTCTCCACCTCCCTCTCCCCCACTCTTTCCCTCTCCTAGTCCGTGTGCTCGCTCACATCCATGTTTGTGTCCCACTGCATCGCCGTCCACGCCACGCCATGCCACGCACGTCTGCTCTATTGAACTCCATCAGGCCGTGGCAAAGATCACATGCAGGAGAACGTTCGACAGATGAGGAGGAAGCAGCGGGAGTTGAGACACAAGCGGAGGGAGGAAGAGGCGGCCAAGGATGCGCCGTTCCGCCCTGCCAAGTCCATGTACAACGGCAAGCCCGTCGAATCACGCTTTCGCAAGGAGCACGAGAAGGTGCGTGTGCCTGTGTGCGTATGCACGTGTGGATATGTGTGTATGTGCGTGTGTGTGTGTGTTTGCGGTATGCAGCTGTTGCGCCAACGCGCCAACTCGCCTGACGCACAGCTAACGCAAACACATGCGTAACACACCACAACACACCCCGACACCATAGCTGCTGGAGGAGGCAGCGCAGAAGAAGAAGTTTTCGTACTTGAAGCGCGGGGACGGCAAAGGGCAGCCGTCGAGCCTGAAGAAGCCAGCCATCGGCCGCCCGCCCACTAGCGAAGGCGCGCAGCGGCCCCCGAGCAGCGGGTTCGGCCGAACAAATGCCGCCAATAGAGATGATGGTGCTGATCTTGGGCTGGTGATCAAGGGCACCGCGTCCCGTCCCAGCAGCGCTGCGAGATCGCGCCCTTCCACATCATCAAGACCGGGGTCACGACAACGCTCAACACGGTGGGCTGTGTATGTGT
>NW_004754925.1:630575-643531 GCF_000188695.1 Salpingoeca rosetta | reverse complement strand
AGTCGGGGATGGCGTGTTGTGTTTTGCTTTCACGCTGCCTCATATTGATTCTGCCTGTAAGTCACCCTGCCCACCCTGTTTCACCCTTCTCACCCTTCTCAACTTGTTCACCCTTCTCAACTTGTTCACCCTTTGTCCACTTGCACCTCTGCGCGCGCATGATGCAAATGGCAGGCCCGGGGAGATCCCCAAGTACCTGCAGCAGATGCGATCTGAGAAGCGGGCGGCGGAGGAGAAGGCGCGAAAGAAGGCAGAGGATCCAAACTGCCCCGATGGCTACCGCCGACTCGACCGGCACGCACAGCGACGTGCCATCCAACAGCTCCAGCAGATGCACACCCGCCTCTCCGACAACCTCCAGGTGTGTGTTGCATGTGTTTGCGTAGATGTGCTGCATGTGTGTGTGTGTGTGCGAGAGCGTAGGTGTGTGTGTGTGTGTGGTTGTTTCTTTGTGTGTGCGTGCATGTGCCTGTGTATGCGCTTGTGCGCGTGTATGCGCTTGTGCGCGTGCATTTGCCCACCATCCGCTTGGTCTCTTGCAACGCACTCACGTGTGTGACGATGCTTGGTTGCGTTGCAGATGCTGCCGTTTTCGCGCGACACGCTGCGCCTGCGTGAATACCGCGAAGCGCTTGAATGCGATGTTGTTGAGCTCGAAGAGGCCATTCACCACCTCCACACAAACGTGGTGCGTTGTGTGTGTGTGTGTGCTTGTGTGTGCGTCTGTGTGTGTGTGTGTGTGTGTGTGTGTGTGTGTGTGTGTGTGTGCGTGCGTCTGTGCTTGTGGTGCTTGTGTGTGCGTCTGTGTGTCTGTGCTTGTGGTGCTTGTGCGTTGTTTCCAGACTTCATCGTCGCCCCGTCTCCACCCATTCACATGCTCCAATCCAATCCAATCCAATCCAATCCAATCCAATCCAATCCAATCCAATCCAATCCAATCCACTCAGGTGTATGTGCCGGAACGGTTGTAACACACTGCAACACACCCAACAAGCAACCCAACAAGCAAGCAAGCAAGCAAGGCGCGCAACAACAAGAGCAAGCCAACACACCAATCAGTTGTTCATTAATAATGCTTCAAATCTGTGTTGTTAGTCACGCGTTACCCTTGTTCGTTACCATGATTTGATGCTGTTTTAACGTCGTTGCTGCGCGAGGCACAACGGACTTCCGCTTCACTGATGACACTCATGACTGGCAGGACCAACAACCAATCCAACAAAAAACTCACCATGCATGATGTGAGTGAGTGAGACAGGGATGTGAGACATGGATGTGAGACAACGACGAGCGCGGACCACAGCAACCACAACCACCCAGCACACCCCACACCCCATCATGCATGCGCCCGCCAGAGCCAAACCAATCACCAAATCATCAACCAATCCAATCCAATCCAATCAACGGATATGGCGCACCCCCTGCCCGGCAACGCACGTGGCAAGGGCACCCACAGCAACAAAGTTGTGATCCATGCTGATGGGCGGGCAGCCATGAGAAGCAACGAACACACCAGCAAGCAAGCAGACAAGCGACATGCTGGAGGCGTTGCATTCATCTGACCTTCCTCCTCGACAGGACCTTCTTCGTTGAAAGCACGCACAACCCACACCAAGACGAACCAAGACAATGGTGGCGCCCTGCCTGCGGTGGCCGCTCCTGCTTTTGCTGGTGAGCGGCGTGCTGACGGCAACGAGCGGCTTCGTGCGTGCTGCACCTGTGCCGCGAATCCCAGAGGGGCTGGAACGTGCGGCCAACAGCCACGAGCTTGCCCAGCAGTTTGCGGCGCTGTCCCCTGAGGCCAAGGCCCAAGTCGTCACACAGTTGGAAGGATTCGTTGTTCGCGCCACTGATCACCTTGAGCTCACGCCAGAGGGCATGGTTCTAAACGTTGACGACACCAACGCATGGGCAAACGTTGCGTCAGCCAGCGAAGAACAGCAGCAGCGGCAGCAGGAAGAGGAGCAGGCGGCGCGGCAGCGGCAGGGCGGGAAACGGTTGAGGCGGGACACTTCCATTGTCGTTGAGCGGAAGGACCGCCCCGTCCCCACGCGCTGGCACAATGGTGTGTGTGCATGTGTGTGTGTGCGTGTGTTTGTGTGTGCGCGTGTGTGTATATCTGCGTGTGTATCTGTGTGCGTGCGTGTGTGTATGTGTGTGTGTGTCTGCGTATCTGCGTGTGTATCTGCGTGTATGTGTGTGGTGACCTTCGTTCACCCTTGTTTTCACAGCGCACACACCCTCTCTCTGTCTCTCCGTCTCGCAGGCACGCCCCCCCCCACACATTCTCTCTGACGTTTTCCTCACCCATTGAACGCAACCATGTTCGAACGCAATCGTGGTGCAGGCATCCCACTGTTTCACAGCAAGCCTGGGGCAACTAACATCATCTTCCTCGACTTTGACGGCGCGGAGCTGCGGGGCGACAAAGGCTGGCGCAACAAGTCCGCACGTGCGTTTGATCCGCTCAACAACGGCTTCAAGTTCACCCGGCGCGAGCAGGCCAAGATCATCACCATATGGCAGCAGGTGGCGGAAGACTTTTCCCCCTTCAACGTGGATGTCACCACAGAGGAGCCAGCAGCGTTCACGCCCACGGTCGCCACGTGCCTCATCACCAGCAGGTTGCAGGCAGACCTGAAGACGTTCATGCCAAATCCTTTTGCTGCCGGCATCGCCTTCATCAACATCTTTGGCAAACCCTTCATGCAGGACTACTCACCAGCACTCGGTACGTGCGTGTGTGTGTGTGTGTGCGTGCGTGTGTGCGTGCGTGTGTGTGTGTGTGTGTGTGTGTGTGTGTGTGTGTGTGTGTGTGTGTGTGTGTGTGTTAAAAAAGAATGCCGTGGGCTGCAGTGTGGAGCACGTTGGGCTGAAGTGACATCTCAATGGTTAACTCTTCGCCCTGTGTCTCCACAACAATCTTGCAGTCTATTACGAGACGCTCAGTGGCGACCCAACCTTCATCGCCGACGCTTGCAGGTGTGTGTGTGCGTGCGTGCGTGCGTGCGTGCGTTTATGCATGCGTGTGTGCGTATGCATTCTGCTGTGATGATGCTTCCTTTCTCATCATCGCCGTTGATGGCTGACACGATGTACCTGTACGACATAATTGCATCACCACTGCGCATCTGTGTGTGTGTGTGTGTGTGTGTGTGTGTGTGTGTGTGTGTGTGTGTGTGTGTGTGTGCGTGCGTTTAGCCATGAGATTGGCCACAACATGGGGCTGGGACACGACCGGACTGTGGATGAACCCTACACTTTTGGAGACGTTGGCAAAGGCGGCGACGTGTCATGGGGTACGATGAAGCAGAGGGACTGTTGGTGAAGCGAAAGAGGGCAAGGTGTGTGTTTGACGGTTGTTTCCCGTGCCGCAAGAGATCATCTCACGTTCTGCCTGTGGCTCTTCCACATACACACACACACACACACACTCGCGCTCTCTCACACACTCACACGCACGCATGTACACGCTGCAGGTCCACTGATGGGGGCGCCATACCAGAGCAGTCTGGCGCAATGGTCACGCGGCGACTATGATGGAGCCGTCAACGACCAAGACGACATGGCAATCATCGGAGACAAGGTGGGATGGCGGTTGCAAAGGCATGTCGTGCAGCAGTGCAACAACTCCCAAGACCTACTTAATGCCTTGTCATCTTCCTTCCTTCCACACACACACACACATACACACATACACACATACACACATACACACATACACACATACACACATACACACACACCATACCTCACATCATGCCATGCACTGTGTCCCCCCCCCCCCCGCTCTCGATGCAGCTGGGTGTACGTGCGGACGAGGCTGGGTCAACAGCTGCCACGTGCGCGGGCCTGCCGCAGGTGACGCCCACCACATACAGCGGCGATGGTATCATCACGGGTATGGACGATGTGGACTGCTGGTGTGTACAGAGCTTCATCCCAACGCTTCAGCTGCACGCCACCGTGACGCCATGGTACAACAAGTTGTATCCTTACACGAGCGGGTCCAACCTGGATGCAAAGCTGTTCGTCATCGGACCGTCCGGGGATGTGGTTGCCAGCGCCAGCGAGCCGCTGCACACGTACGCAGCCGTCACGCTTCCATCCATCTCCCCTGGACGCTACGCAGTCTGCGTTGTTCCGGATAATGACACCATTGGCACAAGCGGGTCCACATACGGCAGCGCAGGCCGTTATTTTGTTGATGTCGTCATTCGTGAGGAGACGACAACCACAACAACCACAACAACCACGACCACAACCACCACAACCACAACCACAACCACAACCACCACGACGACGACAACAACAACGACCACCGCTGGCCAGTTGACCACGCGTGAGAGCCAAGGCGTGCACCAAACACCGCTGCCCATCACTTGCACATGTCCACAGAACACGCACATGTTCTCGGGTCCCACGGCGGTGGAGATACCGTTCAAGCGCGGGTGCAGCAAGGACGTGCTTGTGCCCGTGTGCGTGCAGCGCGAGGAAATGGCTTCGGTGGCGCTCTGGCTCACGTCGCCCACGCACACGCTCGTGCACCCTGCCCACCCCTTTGTTCCGACGAACACATACGATCAGCACTGCTTCCTCCTCCAAGTCCCCGCAGCTGATGCTGAGAGGGGCGAGAACATCATTGTTCGCGCAAACACCATTCCCAACGTCACATATCAGCTCTCCTACCCGAAGCGCATCAAGGGCTGTCGCGACGACAGCTGATTCACTTGCTTGCTTGTGTGTGTGTGTGTGTGTGTGTGTGTGTGTGTGTGTTTTGCCTTTTCCGTTTGCCTGCCAGTCTGCCGGCCTGTACCATCCCCTTCACTTCTCCGCTCTTTGTTGTTTGCCATTCCTATTCTATGCAATGCACAGCTCTGTTCTGTCGTTGTTGTATGGTATTTTCATTCATTATCATCTCTTCCACATGCCGCTTCTTGTTGCTCTGCTCGCCATGTCTGCGTGTTGTAACGCATGTAACGACCGAATGAACAGTAGTGTAACGGAACGTGTAACAACAACACATGCCAAGAAGTGGCAGACGTGAACGATGCCTGCCGTTCAGTGGCTTCATGCGCAAGGGAACAGGCAGAGGAACTACGCGAACAGTGCTGTCGTCGTTGGGCGGTTGCGATTCCCGCTGCTGTCGTCTGTTTGTGTTGATGGTTTGTCGCGCACCCAGTCGAGCACGTGTCACCATGCTCATCCCCACCACCGCCACGGTGTTACATGCACCAGCGCGGGTCAAACACGAGCGGAAAGAAGCGGCCTGCACACGGCTGACCGCGCGGCACAGCAGGGATGCCATCCATCAGCGGGCCATCGGTATTGGCTGTTGTGCCGTCGGCAAAGTAGTTGACAACAGCCGCGCGGCGCGAGCGTGGGGAGCGGTTGCCATATGAGCCGTGCACGACGAGTGGGTGGTGGAACACGGCCTCTCCCTTCTTCAGGCAGCAGTGCACGGGCTTCCAGTGCCTGCGCTCGTCTTCCGTCAACACTGCCTGAATCGAGTCCATATCGGCAAAGTCGTCTGCGGTGATGGGCAGCGGCGCGCCGTCGCGTGTCCAGTGGTGCGACCCCGGCACATACATGATGGCGCCGTTGTCTGCAGTCTGGTCCTCGAGCGCAACGTGCACTGTCAGGTGTTGCATGGGCCGTGTGCGCGTCCAGTACGAGTAGTCTTGATGCCACGCAACGTTTCCGCCATGATGCGCCGGCTACACACGCCAAAGTGAGTGAGTGAGTGAGTGAGTGAGTGAGTGAGTGAGTGAGTGAGTGAGTGAGTGAGTGAGTGAGTGAGTGAGTGAGTGAGTGAGTGAGTGAGTGAGTGAGTGAGTGAGTGAGTGAGTGAGTGAGTGAGTGAGTGAGTGAGTGAGTGAGTGAGTGAGTGAGTGAGTGAGTGAGTGAGTGAGTGAGTGAGTGAGTGAGCGCATTTGTCCCTGCTCTCTTCGACCCCTCCGCCCACGCCTCTCACGATCACGCAGACGGCACATCAAGTTATGATCCTGTGACACGCCGGACAAGCAAGAGGATGCAGTGGAACACACCTTGCAGAAGAGCTGGTCGTGCCAGAAGCGCACGGCCGAGAAGGGCGCCGAGCCGTGGCGCACGACGAGTTGGCTTGCAGGCACGGTGATGCTGGGAAGGAAGATGAGGTCGTGAAAGCCAGGGGTGATGCGCCAGTGGCCTAACGCGTGCAGAAGCACGTTGTTTGGATCCTGCGTCTGGTTCGCGTGGTACTCATGGAACAGGCCGTGCCCAGGGTGGGGGTTGCTTGGATCAGCCAAGGTGGCCAGCTCCTCCAGCAGCATGTCGCACTGCTGGCTGCTGAGCGCGGGGACGCCTCCCACGTAGCCGTTGTTGTCATAGAACCGCAGCTGCTCTGTGCTCAGCCTGTACTGCTGGATGTCATCTTGCTTCGACGGCAGCTGCTTCAAGAGGCGGCCCACGGGCTGATGGAACTCTGAGTAGTCTGTGACATCCTCTGACACCTCCGCTGCTACCCGCCCTTTCACGGCACTCTCCGTCCAGTCCTTATCTACATTGCACATGTGTGTGTGTGTGTGCGCGCGCGCGCGTGTGTGTGCATGAGCACGTGTTGTGGAGACGACAGTCAAGACGAGAGCAGTGTGCGGTCAAGCAAGGCAGCAGCTTCGCGGTTCAGCTTACTTGTTGAGAGCGTGCGCGTGTGTTGTGCAAACCCAGCTGTGCGTCGAACTGCCTGCACCACTCTTCTCATCACCGTTGTTTTGGGTCTGCGTGGAAGGACTGCCTTTGTTGTGTGGTTTCAAAGACGTTTGTTTGTATTTGGATCGCGACAACGCATGATCCAACAACAACAGGCACGACGCGCGCTATGTACAGAAGAAAGGGCCAAGAGGTTACACGTACAGACACAGGCACACACACATGCACACACAGGAACACGCATACACACGCAGACACACGGGCAGAAGGAGCGAATTAAGGGCGCGGCTCACGCCTCCTCCTCATCAAAGGCGATCATGTTCACGCGACGGAAGGCAGCGTGCATCTCGCTGTCGTTGCTCGGGTCCTGATTGAGACAATGGGACGATGGGGAGTGAGGGGCGAAGGGGCAGGGCGCTGCGTTGGGGAAGGGAACACACCACATGCACAGATGGACATGCAGATACACACTCACACAGAGACACACACAGAGACACACACGCACACACACACACACACACACACACACACACACACACACACACACACACACACACACACACACACACACACACACAGAGACACACACGCGCGCACACACACACACACATGCACTCAGAGTCACGCCACAAACCTTCTTCACAAAGCCTTGGTGGTGGGTGTGTTCATCGAGCGGCAGGGGCCGGTAAGGGGCTGCAACACGACAAACAAACAACCACAGGATGATGCGCAGGACGGTCAGCAACACGGCAACGCAAATGCAAGCAACATTCGTGACGACACGCAATACAAGCAGCAACAGCAGCAGCAACAGCATCAGCAGTGTTACGCACTGGCTTGGGCGCTGAGCTTCGACATGTCAAAGTCCCTGCTCGCAGACGCTGCATGGAGGAAGTGGGGTAGGTACAGGGGGTAACAAATTCACGTGTGAGGTTCAATACTGGTGTTGCACAAGCACCAACGTAAACAGTGCGATCTGTGTTCAGGCGTTCACACACAGACACACAGACACACGCAGACACACACACACACACACACACACACACACACACACACACACACACACACACACACACACACACACACACCAGCGGCAGTGGGGGAGGGCGACTGCGTGCTGGGGGAGCGGGGCGACTTCTTGCTGGAGACGCGATGGTAGTAGTTGCGGATGTGTTGGCGCATCAGCGGCAGCAGACGGGCAGGCGCCTGTACGCGATCACGCACGAGCACACACGCACACGCAGTTGTGTGAGTCAGAAGAAATGTGGTGTTCAAGAACAAAGCTGTGCTCAACACACATGCACACATGCATGACACGCAACAAAGCGCCAACACACATTCAGCGTCACGCATACAGAAGACAAAGCACGCTGGCTCACCGCTTGCAGTTGGATGTCCTCGGGAATGCTGGCAATATCTGGCGACGACAAAACAGCACAACAGCCCCGGCATGTGAGCACGGAGAAAGAAAAGAATAAAGCAAACACATGTCCAAACATGCACACAGAGGGATCCAGAGATCCAGAGATCCAGACAGACAGACAGACACACACACACACACACACACACACACACACACACAGCCACAAAGACACACAGACAGACAGACACCACACACAGACACACAGACAGACAGACACCACACACAGACGCACACACGGGGTACCTGCTGCGCGGCAGAGCCTGAAGAACGCGTCGAGTCCGCCGCAGAGGGTGTGGAACAGCTCGTACGAGTCGAGACAGGCCTGCGCCTCCGCTTTGGGAAGTTCAAAGAACGATTCTGAAAGGAGCGTGGCAGGGAGGTGTGGGTTGAAACACACACACTGTGAGATCAGCAAGGAAGCTCATGAAAGTTTCACACATATGCACACCCACACCCATACACACAGACGCACAAACAAACAAACAAACAAACAAACAAAACAAGGTACCTGCGAGATTTGACTGGAGGTCAGCAACCTTGTCGAGGATGGAGCGGGCGTCAACAACGAGCAGACGCGCAATGAACTGCAACATGAAGTTCGACCGGACAGCCACAAGCGACAGCTGTACATGTATGCGTGATGGCGGCGGGATTGAATGTGAGAGAAACAAAGTTGCGAGAGCATGCGGCAGTGGACTGAGCAAGACAGCAGCACCCCGCCAGACGTCCACACGACGATGTCATCGCCAGTAGCAGCAGCAGCAGCAGCAGCAGCAACAACGGAAACAACAACAGCAGCAGCACCAATAACAACAGTGAGAGCATCAGCCGGTGCAGTACCGATCGCGTGGTGACAACGAGCGCCTCCAGCACACGCAGCGCCTGAGACACGACAGATAGTTGGGGTAGGATGTGGGTGGACAGTGAGGTGAGTGTGTGTTGAAGAAACGCACATGCACAGACACAGACACAGACACAGACACAGACACACAGACACACAGACACACAGACACACACACACACACACAATACCTCCATGACGCGCTTGATGTGTGCATTGAGTTTGTCGAGGCGGCCAAGATCAATTTCGCCAGGACTGCGAAGGGGAACGCCGTGTTGCAGTGGTCGATGATGTATATGCGTGTATGTGTGTACGAGTGTATGCGTAAGCGAGGTGGACAAGACAACAGTGGGCAAGATGAACGAAAGAGCAGTTGTCGAGAGCATACACCGACAGCACAACACACACACACACATGTGCTGCGCATTCGTTTTCGCGTACATTTTGTACTTGAAGGAGCACACGTCAATCCCAACGCTGCGGCAGTGGTGTAATCTGCAAAGCACACAGGAAACCACGCAAGACGCAAGTTAGTGCGTGCGTATGTGTGACTGTGGTCGCGTGCAATCTTATGCAGGTGCGCGTAAGAGTGAGAGTGTGTTTGCAAGCAGAGCAGGGTTGCTTGCTCAGACCTGGCCATGATGTAGTTGATGTAGGCCGAGGTAAAGTCGCCCACGTTTGATTCCGTCTCTGCGAAGCACACACAGACACAGACACACACACAGACACAGACACAGACACAGACACAGATACAGACAGACAGACAGACAGACAGACAGACAGACAGACAGACACACACGTTTGGCGTTGTGTAAGCTGAGCAAAGTGGGAAGCATGACAGTTCTTGTCGCAGGCACCACCAAAGCCACCACGAATCCACAACGCGTCGGCAGTGTGATGCTGCTGTACCGCTTGGATGGAGAGGCAGCTGGTCCCCAAACACAACTTGGATGGTGCTCGCTGTGGCAAAGAAGGTCTGCACGCCGCAATTCAGAAGAAAAGGGTTAGGGGGGGGGGGGTGTTGTGTTGTCATGCACAGCTTGACATTGGGAAGAGGGCGAGGTTGCAATGCAACCGTGTGTGACTGCACTCGGGAGTGTGCTGAGGACTGTGTGTGTGTGTGTGTGTCACAGATAGACACACCACACACACACGCACACACACACGCACACACACACACACACAACCACACACACACACACACACACACACACACACACACCTGGTGTGCGCGGCCGAGGAGGTAATGGAAGACGCTTGCGCACTTGAGGAAGTGCATCATGCTGCGAGCGTTGTTGGCCCGTTGCAGGATAATGTGCACCATGCTTGGCACAGAGACCTGTGGTTGCTTCGACAGCACAACCAGCGCTGTGTGTGGTGTGTGGTGTGTGGCGTGTGCATGGTGTGAGGGAGTGACTGAGGTGTGGTGTCTGTCATTGGCATGGCATCAGCCTCGTGTCCCAAACACTAGCAACTCAGGTCAATACACACACTCACACACAACCACACACATGCACACTCACACACACACATGCACACTCACACACAACCACAATCACACACAATCACACATACACAGGCACACAGACACACAGACACAGACACAGCCACACAGACACACACACACAGACACACGCACTCACAGACACACACGACATACTCACTACGGAGGTGCTTCTGCTTGGGTGGGGTGGGGCAAGAGTCCGTGGCTTTGATGCACGCTGTGCGCGCCTTGTCTCCGAGCCATCCTGAGGCCCACTCCTTCAAGCGCCGACCTTTGGCAGGCATCTTTGTCGTCTTCACTCGTTCAGGAGCAGCTGGCAGAAAGAGATCGGAGCTGCTTGTTGGTTGCACTTGCACTTGCACTTGCACTTACTGGATGTTGCTTCGTCTTCTGGATGCGTTGTGGCTGCGGGAGTCGTGAGTGTGTGTAGTTGATGGTGTTGGAGAACGTGCGTATTGGGGTGAAATGAAGATGGTGTGAGTTGTCAGGCCTACAGGTGCTATCTTGGTTTGAATGTCTGCGCATGGCCGGTGCAAATCACAGGTTCGCACACACCCCAAGGTCAAGAATAGGCACGCACACATGCCAACTCACATCACATCCACTCGCCCTCATGCACAAGCACCCTTCTTCCCCTTGGACACGCACCACATACACACGTGCTTGTCTGATCTCCTTACACGAACAAGAATAGCGCACCTGCGTCGCCCGTGCGTGAGTGCGGCTGTGGCCGTGTGACTGCTGTGTCTGCACGCGTGCTGTGCCGCTGCTGCTGGTTGCGTGTTGCCTGGTGGCTTGCTTTTGTTGTTGTGGTTGCCGTGCTTCTTCTTCTTCTTCGCAATCAAACACACGCGCACGAACGCCAAAAACAGCACACAACGAACCACGACTTTGCTTGCACGCACAACGCACACACACACACGGCAACAACACCAGCACCTTCTTCCTGCTTTTGCTGGGCTTGCTTCTTGCTTGCTTCACTGGGCACGTGATTGTGATCGTGCAGTGATCGTGCGGTGTGATACGTGCACACACGCACGCGCGCGCACGCGGAAGACGTGCAGAAGAAAGAGGTCGCCGAGGATGCTTGTGGCGGCGACGGGCATTGCCGCCGTTGTGTGGAAGGTGCTGTGGCAGTATGCCAACTCGAGGCGGGAACGTCCGACGGCCGATTGGGGGTGGCCTGTCCTGGCGACTCGGGAGCATGCCCTTATCACGCCCTCCATCCTTCACTCCACTGTCTACTTTGGAGACAACAAACCCGTCTACGTTGTTGGCGACATTCACGGCTGCTACGATGAGTTTAAGGTTGGTGCGTGTGTGTGTGTGGCTGTGCATGTGTGCGTGTGCGTGTGTGTGTGTGGCTGTGCATGTGTGGCTGTGCATGTGCGTGTGTGTGTGTGTATGTGTGTGTGTGGCTGTGCATTTGTGTGTGTGTATGTGTGTGTGTGTGTGTGTGTGTGTGTGTGGCTGTGCATTGTGTGTGTGTGTGTGTGTGTGTGTGTGTGCACGGCTGTCTCTGTTGCCCTCTTTCTCTGTCTCTGTCTTTCTCTCTCACCCTCCATGCGCACGTGGTCTATGTTCTCTTCTTTCTTCCTCCTCTCACGACAGCGCCCGTTGTCACGTGTTGCATTTCACACATCTGCTTGTAGGAGCTGCTGGACATGCTCCCAGCAGAGTCACACGTGATCCTTGTTGGGGATGTCATTAACAAAGGGCCACAATCACTGGCATGCTTGAGATTAGCCCGCCAGCGCAAATGTCTGATGGTTTGCGGAAACCACGAGCTCGTCTGCATCTGGTAGGTTATGCAGCGCCCACCCGCTTCCATCCGCTCTTGGGCAATTCTTTCCACCTCCATTTATTGCAACCACCACCGCCACCACCAGCAGCAGTAACAGCAGCAGTCGCAGCAGCAGCAGCAGTGGCCGTGCGCTACGCAAGCCTTCGGCTTTCCTCAACTACACTGCGCTCTTCTACCATCGCTCGAGCATCTCTGTGTTAACAAGTCTGTCCCCCCCCTGCCACCGGACCCGTGCAACTGTTCTCGTGCTTCGCCCTTGTGTACGCTCTCTGCTCTGTTGCTTGGCACCAGGTACCGCCACTTGCGCCGGTTGAATCCAAGAATCCGGCCAGAGTATGCGTGGCTGGACGACATGACAGACGAGGAAGTTGAGTTCCTTCGTGAACTCCCTTACACCATCACCCTGCCAGAACTCGACAGCATCGGTGTGTGTGTGTGTGTGTGTGTGTGTGTGTGTGTGTGTGTGTGTGTGTGTGTGTGTGTGTGTGTGTGTGTGTGTGTGTGCGTGCGTGCGTGCGTGCGTGCGTGTGTGCGCAGTACACGGTGTGCACTTGCTGTGTAGCCTTTGCCTCATCTTGATGGTATTGCAGTGTCCATTGCTTGTTGGGTCTTTTCTTTCTACTGCCACATATCGACTCATCCACACACACACACACACACACACACACACACACACACACACACACACACACACACT
>NW_004754925.1:628971-630169 GCF_000188695.1 Salpingoeca rosetta | reverse complement strand
GTCGTAGTAAATCGTAATCGACATCATAACTGCGGGTGCAGAAAGCCGGAATGCCGATTATTCCCTAACATCTTGCTTTATTGTTCTGCTCCGCGTTAACGCCCACAAGAAAAACTTGGTCTTGGCTTGACAGTTGCATTGTTTGGAATGCCACGACAGACACAAAAACCAAAGAAGGTGAGAACTGTGCGTGTGCTGTATGCTGTTGTGGGCGGCTTGCAGCAGTGTGGCGTGTGTATGTTGTGTGTGGCTCGTGTGGCAGGCACGTTGGTTCGTTGCGTGTGGTGGTTATGTGTGACATGTCATTCCATTCATTCATTGGAAAGGCATGTCGAGCCACACTGTTCACCCAGTAAGACAGAAGGCTGTTTGATGGTGCTTGCTGTCCTGTGCGGGATTCGCGGGTGTTTGTGTTTTGGGCGTTTGTGTTTCGGCGAGTCGGCTCGATCTGGGATCAAAGGGGCGTTTATTCATCGTCAGCACCACCACCACCACCAGCAGCAACACACAGCACCGCGCAACACACAGCACCGCGCAACACACCGCGCAACACAAATCCTTACTTGTTCGGTTTCTCTCTCTCTCTCCTTGTCGTGACTGAGCCCCGGGAGGCCGTTCACATCACCCATTTCCCTCGTACAACTTCTACTTCCCCGCACTTGCTCCTTTCTCGCTGGTTGCCTTGCACGAACCACCCTCCCTTCTCTCACACGCACATACAAACACACGCACACACGATTCACCTCGTTCACACACTTACGGACGCTTTCCGCTCTCTCGTTCCCATCCATCGTGGTTCTATTTTCCCTGTCGCGGCTTGACACCTGCGCACTCTCCCGTGCGCATCCTGGACGTTTGGCTCTTGCGATCCCACCAAACCCCCAAAGCAAACCAAAGCAAGCAAACCAAGCAAACAAGAAGCTTCATCCCAGTTTTGTTGCTGAACACGCTCGACCAATTCCCCCAACACAGCCATGTGTGGCATCTTCGCTTACCTCAACCACAATGTTGAGCGCGACCGCAAGTTCATCGTGGACACGCTCATCAAGGGCCTGAAGCGCCTGGAGTACCGCGGCTACGACTCCGCCGGTATTGCCATTGATGGTGACGACAAGCAGGCTGAGGATGTCAACAACATCACCATCATCCGCAGCCGTGGCAAGGTCCAGACCCTGGAAGACAAGGCACACCAAGCGGT
>NW_004754925.1:609972-622472 GCF_000188695.1 Salpingoeca rosetta | reverse complement strand
CTTTCCAATTTGTTGTCGGGTCGGTGAAAAGTTGTGGCGTGTTGTCGTTGGTGGTGCGGTGATAGCTTGCCAAAGAAGAGGGGGAGGGCGGCATGTTTGTCGATGGGAGTTGTGGCGGTGGGGGCGGCTTGCTTGTGAAGGAACAGCGTGTGATTTGCGCTTGCTCTTACTATTGTTGCATGTGCATGTGCATGTGCATGACAGCCGTTTGTGTCTGCCACTTTTGCTGCCATCCTTCCTCCGTTCTTACGACGCCCTCATGTCTTCTTCCACTTCTCTGTTGTTGTTTATGGTGGTGATCGACGAACGAATGAACGCAAAGGTTGCACGTGGACAAGGACAAATATGCGAGATAGAGCGGGTGGAGGGGTAAGGAAGTGTTGAGGTGAAGGGGAAGAAGGATGGTGCACAGACGTGGTGATCTGGTGATGTACCACAACATACACATACACACAACACATATACACATTCACACTCACACACCACAACACACACACACACACACACACACCACAACATGCACACACACAGACTTATGACGAAGGTGTGCTGGTGGTGTGGTCTCCGTTCTGCCCCTTGGTGGCTGCTGCCTGTGCCTCTGGTGCCTTGCCGCTGAGTTTATCAACGGCTTGCTTGAGCATCTGGTTGCAAAGTGCCGCATATGGGTTGAGCTTCACGGCCTCATGTCGCGCCCAGGCGTTGCCATACATGCCTGCTGTCTCAAAGTCCTTGCGGGCGCCCTCTGTGTCGCCGTTCAGGCGCTTGAGCACGCCGCGCTGGGCATACACCTGCTGCGCCACCTTGGTGCTCAGCTCGCACTTCTCAATGGCGTAGTCGAGGTCTTTCATGGCGGAATCCTTGTCGCCCTTCATCTGGTACACCTGCGCGCGGTCGTTGTACCCGGCTGCGCGCGAGGGGTTCTCCTTGATCAGCTCCGAGAACGCCGCCAGCGCCTCGTCGAGCTTCTGGTCCTCGGCGAGCTTGATGGCGGCCCGCTCCTTCTCGCGCATGCGCTTCTCTTCCTCCGTGTCTTCCTTCGCGTCCGCTGGGCCGTGCAGCTCGGGCTCCTGTGTTGCAGACCCAAAGGGCATGTTGGGGTTGAAGATGGCCTCAAGCACATCCTCCTCGCACGGCACATGCCCCTCTACTTGCTGCTGCTGGGGCTGCTGGTCTGCCTTGTCGGTCATCGTGGCCGTCTGTGGGAGCAAGGTGCTTGGGCTGGTGTGGCGTGGTGTTGCTTGAGTTGTGCTTTGTGTGCGGGAGAATAATGTGCAATCAAAGTTGATTGTGCAAGAAGCGAAGTGTGCAGAAGGAAGAAGAGGAAGGACAGCAGCTGCTGGTGGTGTGTTGTGTTGTGTTTGCGATGGTGTGCTTGCGGGTGGATGGCGTGCACCCTTACGCCATCGCCTTCTCCCCTTACACGGGGGACCGCCTCGCCGTCGCCTCCGCGCAACACTTTGGTCCGTGTGTGTGTGTGTGTGTGTGTGTGTGTGTGTGTGTGTGTGTGTGTGTGTGTGTGTGTGTGTGTGTGTGTGTGTGTGTGTGTGTGTGTGTGTGTGTGTGTGTGTGTGTGTGTGTGTGTGTGTGTGTGTGTGTGTGTGTGTGTGTGTGTGTGTGCTTGCTTGCTTGCTTGGTTCCTCTGTGTGTGCTTGCTTGCTTGCTTGGTTCCTCTGTGTGTGGCTGGGTAGCTTGAGTGGGTGGCAACGATAGCGTGCGTGGCTGCGTGCAATCCAAGTCAGTGGCGCGTCCTCACTCACCCTTGCATTGGACGTGTGGTGGGATCACGTTGACTGGCTGACTGGCGACAGGTATTGCTGGGAAAGGCAGCGTATCTGTGTTTGATCGATCGCAGGACTGGGCCACCATCGCCCAGTACGTTGTGTGTGTGTGTGTGTGTGTGTGTGTGTGTGTGTGTGCCTTTGTGTGTGTGTGTGTGTGTGTGTGTGTGTGCCTTTGTGTATGTGTGTGCTTGTTGTGTGTGTGTGTGTGTGTGTGTGTGTGTGTGCTTTGTATATGTGTGTGTGTGTGTATGAGCGGATGGCCAGCATGCTTGGCTTGACCTGCCTCTTCGCCACTAACATCACACACGCATATCCACGCACACACAACACACAACAGGGCAGAGTGGAAGGATGGGCTGTTCTCTGCGGCATGGGCGGAAACAAATGAGAATCAGTTGCTGACCTGCAGTGGCGATGGCACATGTCAGCTCTGGGACATTGCAGACATGTCCAAGCCACTGCACGTGTTTGCAGAACACACCAAAGAGGCAACCAGGTAGTCCTTGATGGGAATGTGTGAGCTGCTTGCAAATCCCTCGCTGATCAGCTGTACAGGGAGCGTGCGCCCAGATACAATAGGCACAGCGGTCACACACGCTTCCTTCCTGCGTTCCATCCGTCATGGCCTTGCTTGCGCAGGGTGAGCCACTGCCAGGCACGTGAGGGCGCGCTCTTTGCATCTTCGTCATGGGACCAGTCTGTCAAGGTCTGGGATGCCACAGGTGCGTCAGGGCACAGCTTGGCCACACTGTCCCACCAAGGCTTCGTGTACGATGTCAGATGGTCGCCTCACCGCCAGCATACCATCGCCTCCGCTTGCGAGGACGGCACTGTATCTGTCTGGGACACACGTGCTCCAAGGCCAGCACAGGTTGGAAGTGATGCCTGCATAGTTCTGTTGCTGTGCGTTTGCTTGCTTGCTTGTGTGTGTGTGTGTGTGTGTGTGTGTGTGTGCGTATGTATGTGTGTGTGTGCGTGCGTATGTCTGTGGATGCGGATGTGTATGTGTGTATGTATTTCTGTGTGCGTGTGTGTGTGCCTGTGTGTGTCTGCGTACCTGCGTACCTGCGAGATGCATTTGGCTACGCACAACTCGCTGCTTCTCATCCACGCTCGTGGTATTTGTCTCAACCTCCTCTTCTGCTCATCATCCTACTTGTGCTAGGTCGTGCAAGCGCATGCGCATGAAGCCTTGTGCTTGGACTGGAACAAGTACGACGCGAACATGCTCGTATCTGGCAGCGTGGACCGCACAGTGCGCTGCTTCGACCTGCGCATGGCACCGAGCGCCGTCCCGCTGTATGTGCTCGAGGCACACCAGCTTGCAGTCCGCACAGTTGCCTGCAGCCCCTTTGATGTCGATGTCATTGCAACAGGCAGTTACGACATGTGTGCGTTCCTCTGGAATGTACGTGCGCTTCGCACCGCCATGGGCCAGCACGGCGACACATCCACCCGCCAGCAACCGCCGTCATCATCCTCCTCCTCCTCCTCCTCCGCCGCCGCCACCATCACCACCCCCTCATCTCAAGTACAAGCGAAACCAACAACAGCGGAAGCGGCGACTGTGCTACCATCATCAGTGCCATTACAACAACGGGTGTTGGGACGCCAAGCAGACGCACTGCTGCCACGACCACGACTGCTGTCCAAACACACGGAGTTTGTCACGGGCGTTGACTTTAATGTCTTTGCACCCGAAGTCGCTCACTGCTCCTGGGACAGCACCATCTGTGTGCATCCGGTCTGAACCGATGGTGTCTGTGTGTGTGTGTGTGTGTCTATCTGTCTGTCTGTCTGTCTGTCTGTGTGTGTCTGTCTGTCTGTCTGTCTGTCTGTCTGTCTGTCTGTGTTTGTCTGTCTGTCTGTCTGTCTGTCTGTCTGTCTGTGTGTGTGTGCGTGCATGTACATGCTTTTGCACTTGTGTACTCGTCCGTGTGTGTACATTCACTTCACCCTCATCTGCTCGCTGGCACGACAACACTCGCTTGCCTGTTGATTTATCGTTGATTGCACACCACCACGACCACACAACACCTGCTGTGTTATTCCAAACCAAGTATCCAACTACTACTAGCTAGTGACGATTTGTTCCAACAATACTATGCAAATACATATGACGACCAAACAAGCAAGAGTGCAAGCACGTGTGCTCGAGTGGCGCGTATACACGCGAAGGGTCTCCGGCATTCCCAGGTCAACTATTGAGCTTAAGGAACGATCTTGCAATGCTCTGTAGCTCATGAAGCGCAGCAGCAGCGTGGAATCTGCCATCATCAACAACACCACAACAACAACACAATGCATGAGGGCAGCAATTCATTGGAGCGAGGACGGTTGATAGCACAAGCACACACACGCACACGCACACGCACACACACAAATATGTGCGAACGCCTGCGTAACCGGTTTTACATACACGCACACGTACACGCACACATACACGCACATATACACGACGCATACACACCGCGTGACGCCGTCCTGGTCCGTGTCTTCGACGCTGCGACACATGTGCACGAGCGGGCGAATGTGCCCGGAAAGCACGTGCGGGGCATCGGCCCCAAGACCTTTCAAGATGGACACGAGGACATGCATGGCGCCGCGGCGGACCTGCGGGACAGCAACACCGTGTGTGTGTGTGCATGTGTGTGTGTGTGTGTGTGTGCATGTGTGTGTGTGTGTGAGACAGTGAAATGCGAATGCCAGCAGTTGATTGCACACAAGGATGTTACACACAAACATGCATACACACATATGCACACCCACACACCTGCTCCGAGGGGTCGCGGAGGGCGAGCTGTGAGATGCAGTGCGCAACCTCACTCATGTGCGGCTGGAGGGCAAAGCGAAGAAGTTGACAGATCTCGGCCAAGTTTGAGAGGCAGCTCGCACGCAGCGTTTCATCACCGCGGCGACACATCTGCAGTGGCCAGTGCACGCGCGTGAGATTGAGGTGAGAAGTAGGAATGGAGCAGGATGTATATTAACGGAGGACAGAGCAGAGCAGGCACAATCAACGTGTTTGCACAACATCAAAGCCTTCCCCAAACAAACAGAAGCTCTGCTTTCCCCACCCAAACACACACAATGCACACAAACGAGGGAACAAACGCACGTCGAGCATTGCGGGGAGGACGAGGTGGACGTGTTTTGGAAGAGCGGAGCCGAGCGCTCGCACCACTTGCATCAGGGACTGTCCTATTTTCAGGCGAAGCTCAATGGCCAGTGAACCATCGCGAAACTCTGCCATGATTTTGGGAAGGACCGCAGCAGGGAATGCGGCACCAAGTGCCGCCAATGCATCGATGGCAGCGAGATACAGGTAGCTGTCTGGGTCACCAAGGCATGGTGACAACATCCCAAGGATCTGGTTCAGGTTCTCTTTCACTTGCTCCCGCTGTTGCCAGGCAAATACATGCACACATGGGGTGGTGGTGGTGGTGGTGATGAGTGCGTTGTTGTGCTGTCCGTGCAAACCTTGCACGTACGTAAGGAGCACCACGCACACTCAAACATGGCAACAATCACGATCATCAGCAGACACATGCTCGCACGTGCACACCCACACACTTTTGCATTGATGAGTTTGCGGAGTTGTACGAGCGCATGTGCACGGACGGGCATCAGAGGGTCTTTGATATCCGTGAAGATGCGTTGCAGCTCATCCACAGCAGTGGCGCCTGCACGCATCATGTTGTTGACACGAGATAGTGTGAGTGTGTGTGAGTGTGAGTGTGTGTGTGTGTGTGCGTGTAAGTGTGAGTGAATGTGTGCGCGTGTAAGTGTGAGTGAATGTGTGTGTGCGTGTGTGTGTGTGTCAGCGTGTATGTGCGGGCGTATGACGGCGCTTGGGTGCACCACTCATAGCTCACTGACAACACTTCACCACACTCTCAACTGCAGCACCACTTCTGTCCACACCTTCAGTGCTGTCGCATTGTTCGTGGCTCGGTCCTGCTTCTCTGTTCTCGCCCAGGCCAGACCAGCATGCTGCGCGCGTGCGAATTGAGACGTACAGTCGATCTGCCAGCCCCTCCACGCTCGCATCTTGAGTGTCATCATAGTCACTCCCGCCCGTGGTGGTGGCGGTAGCGGTGCCACGTGCTTGCGGTGGACGGGCGTTGCTGTCTGTGCGTGTGTCTGTGCGTGTGCCTGCTGTGTTAACTTCCGTGCTCTTCCGTAAGCGATCGAGTGCTGGTATACACTGATCAAGCAGCGGCCACAGCGACCGCTCAACGGTAATGAAGCCTGCACGTAAGCATGTTGTGTTTGAGAGAGGGCGGGATGTGTGTTCATGCGTGAGAGCGAGAGAGAGAGAGAGAGAGAGAGAGAGAGACAGAGACAGAGAGAGAGACAGAGACAGAGAGAGAGAGTATCTGGGTGCGAATAATCAAGAAGTTGTCATTTACACAACACCCACACGCACAGGTGTTAAGCAGCCTTTCGACCTCCGAATGTTGGTGCAAGTGCTCACCGCTGAGCAGGAGATCGAGCACGTTGAGCGCCGCGGATGTGACGCCCTCGTGGGGGAACAGCAGCAGCGCGTGAACCAGCGCCAGGCCCTGGTGGTTTCGAGGGGTGGGTTGCATGGATGGTTGCATCAAATCAAAAAGACGATGCCCCACCCGGGGAACACCACACAGCGCGCACACACACACACACACACACACACACACACACACACACACACACACATGCACATACATGCACGCGCGTGTGTACAAACGCACACTTCCACGCAAACTCATAACATCACACAAACACATGCATATGTTCACTCACTCACACACTAACACACTCACACATGCACACACACAAGAACACACACACACACAGAGCAGTTACACATGCAGAGACCGCACCTTTGCCGCGTCTGTCATGGCCTCTGGAGCAACGTGCTCGAGAAGCAGAGCCAGCAGGCGCTCCACCCGGATCAAAATGGACAGGGGAACATCGAACGAGGATGATGGTGACGGTGATGGTGTTGGTGGTGATGATGATGGCTGAAGCGCGCCGATTACCAGCCGTTCTCTCGTCACACCACTGGCAGTCGTCGCAATCGCTGCGTGCCCTCCCCCGCCAACGCCACCACTTGCACCATCACCACTCGCGTGTTGGCTGGGTCCCACGTCCTCCTGTGGCTGCACGCGCTCAAATACATGCGTGAGCGTTTCCAGGAACAGCTGCTGCCCTGTGCTTGCCATTGCGTCCACCACAAACGCAAGATACGCCGCATCCATCATGTCCATCTCTGCATCACCGACAGGAAGCTGCAACTCCCAGCGGAGGACAGATGCACACACACGCGAGCGCTGCTCTTCGTGTTGTTGTTGTTGTTGTTGTTGTTGTTGTTGTTGTTGTTGTTGTTGTTGTTGTTGTTGTTGTTGTTGTTGTTGTTGTTGTTGTTGTTGTTGTTGTTGTTGTTGTTGTTGTTGTTGTTCTTCTTCTTCTTCTTCTTCTTCTTCTTCTTCTTCTTCTTCTTCTTCTTCTTCTTCTTCTTCTTTTTCGTGTTGTTGCTGGTGATCAGCGCGGTCGTATTGCTGCTGGCGCTGGAGGTGAAGACCGCCGTCACCACTTGGAGCGAAGCAGAGATGGTAGCACGTTGGAGAGTGGAGCAGGCAGCGCGCAAGGGCGTGCCTGCAAGCAACGCGGCTGCTTGCTTTGATGCATGTCTGCAGCAGCTCCCGCAGCTGCGGTGAGAGGTGCGAGTGCGTGCGCGTCGCCGTGTGGGCCAGCGTCATAAGCGCAGGCAGCACGGCAACCAGCAGATCCAACACATCCCTGCTGTGCCCGTGCAGGACAAGAAGCCGATGTAGCACCCACACGCTCTCCTCCACGTCACGCGATGAGCACAGGATGGAATTGGTGCTGTGGAGACACGAAGCATCATCATCAGCGTTGACACTGTTGCCACCGTTGTCGTTGCTGGCCCGACTGTCATCCTTGCTATCGCTGTGTCGCTGCTCGTCTCGACGAGTGTATTGGGGTGATGCTGAAGACCGCGCGTGTTGTGCATCTTGCGGCTCGCGTGCTGTTTGTGTGTAGATGAGGAACGGCTTTAGAAATTGGCGAAGAAAGTGCGTGTATGTCAGCTGGGGATCGGCATTGAAGAGTCGAAACACAGCTAAACATGCTGCCCGCTGCGCAGCCAGCGACAACTCTGTGTACACCTCATCCTCCTCATTCTGACCACCGCTGCCGTTGCTGCCGTCGTGACGAGCAGCTGGTGCTGCTGATGTTGCTGATGATGATGCGCCACTGCCGCGCACACGCCGCCCCTGGCAGATGACAGCACGCACTGCAAAAAAGCAGCATGAGAGGGATACAAGTGTGCACGGGGGGGGAGTGAAGGTTAACATGCGCAGACGTGCGTGTGTGAGGTAGCGCAGACGGGTTGTTGATGTTGGATGTGCATGTGTTGCGTGACTGACTGATGAGAGGACATGTAAAAAAGCACGCACACGTGCACAGTGCTCACCAACGCAAACACCACCAGTACAAGCACAGCCCCAGTACAAGTCAGGCTCGCGAACGTTTCGTGTGACCAACCCATCAACCAACTCACGTTGTGGGAAAACGCGTGCATAGTAGCGGTGATGGGTGAAGAACGGCTGGCGCGGGGGCGTGCCAATCATGATGGCAGCAAACTGCGCCCGCTGCCACATCACCGTGGACGATGCCTTACTGTCCTGTGTGGTCTGGTCATCACTCCCATCTGTGAGCAGCATCCGCAGCAGCGTCACAACGCCGTGCCTTCGCATCAGGTTGGCCGCGATGAAGATGGAGGTGGCCGTGCGTACCCATCGCGCCTGGCTGGATGCGCCACTGCTCGCCTTAAACAGCGCCTCCAAGCTTGTGTCAGGCGGTAGTTCGTGCACAAGCAGCCGCTCGAGATCACACAGGGCCTGATCCTGCCTTCGATGGCTGGGCAACTTGTTGCTGGCGTGTGAGGTAGCAGCTGCACATGATGCAGGGTGTGATGCAGTGCACGAGCTGCTGTTGTCACGGCTGCTTTTCTCTCCAGCAACCTCGTTATCCGCATGGCCCTCAAAATCACCAGTCACAGGACTGCCATCATCATCACCATTGTGGCCATCGTCAACATTGTCATCGTCACTTTCATTGCCATCGCTGTCACTGTCGCTGTCGCTGTGTTCAAGCTGCGCTGTGTGTTGCAGCGCAACGGCAGACTGGACGGCGTCCCTTGGCGTGTTGTGATGTTTGAGGCGAATGGTGGCCACCTGAAACGAAACTGCTGCCGCTGTGCCCGCTGAAGACACCGCTGCACCAAACGCCCGATACGAGAGGGCAACTACAAGTGTTGGCAGCATCAGCGACAGCGCTGTCGGCGGCAGCCCCGGGATGGCGGCAAGCACCGTGTCGCAGATGATGGCGAGGCACTTTCGGTGGGTTGCCTGTTTATCTCGTGCGTCAGAGGGTTTTGCGCTGCCCTGTGCAGCGCGAAGGATTGGGGCAGGGGTGTTTCGCGGCGCTCGCGCTTTGACCGGCGGCAGTGCGTTGCTCGGCACATGCGGCGTCAGGCCCAACAAGTCGATGTAAAGCACGCAAGTTGTGATCACACGTTGCTCGCGCAGATTGATTCTGTCGTGTGGCTGGCCGTCGTGAGTGTTAGTGTGGGTGCTGGCATGGCCCCTATGTTCTCTTGCGGTCGAGTGTCCTTCCTCCTCTTGCTGTCGCTCTTGCTGCTGCTGCTGTTGTTGTTGGTGTTGTTGTTGTTGGTGGTGGTGGTGGTGTAAATATTGCTGTCGTTCTTGCTGCTGCGGCTGTTGCTGCTGACGTTCTTGCTGCTGCGACTGCTGCTGCTGTTGGTCATGGGCACCATTGGCCCATGCCTTGACCCCGCACGCAAGAAGCCTGGCTGCTTTCCATGCACGACGCTGCATCTGTGTCATGTCATCTTCCAGCCCACGAACGCGACGCACATGGCTGTCATCAAGCGCCCCGGCGTCTCGCAGCGCAGCCTCCGCTTTTCCTTGGGCAGCTGGCGAGAGCAGGCCTTTCTTGTCCTGCACAAACGCATCCAACACCCGCACCAGCCTCTGCTGCTGCCGCCGCTGCTGCGGCTGCTGTGCCAGCAACAGTGCCGGCCGTGGCACCCCACCGTTCTCCCCCATGTGTGGTGTGGTGTATGTGGTGTGTGTGCGTGCACGTTGTTGTGCTGAAAGTGCGCAGTCGTCCCATTTGTGTGTGTTCATGGTTTGAGACTGAATTCAGGGTCGGTTATGGAGGCGAAGGAGGACAGTGGAGATGTGCGCGAGGTCGCCTGCTTTCGTTGCCATGACGGCCATCAACGGACGTACGAGCACTGGAGCAGCACCCTCCACTGCCGCATGCGCTTCAGCTTCTTCAGCCCTCGAGCGGTGCGTTTGTGTGTATGTGAACGTGCATGTGTGTGTTTGTGTGTGTGTGTGTATGTGTGTGCATGTGTGCATGTGTTTGTGCATGTGTATGTGTGCGTGTGTGTGTTTGTGTGTGTGTGTGTGATTGTGTGTGTGTGCATGTGTGTGTGCGTGCATGGGTATGTTCATGTGTGTGTTTACACGTGTGTGTTTACACGTGTGTATATACGTGTGTGTGTGTTCGGTGCAAACAGAAGCGCAGTCATGATGTCGTGGCCGAGACCATACTGCTTTCCCGCTCTTCTTTCTCTAACGACATTGTACTCTCCTCATATCCCGTGCCATCACACGCTGCGGACGGTTAGATCAGCAAGCAACGCTTGCCAGTGATTTACTTCCTCTCTGGACTCTCCCGAACAGAGCAGACGTGTCCAGAGCAGGTTCACAGCCATGATGCCACGGGTGTTTGCCTTTGAGATGTATGTGTGTGCTGCACATGTTTTGCTTGCGCGTCAGGCTTGCTCACAAGGACATTGCATCTAATCCAAGCAGCAACTGCGTTGTTTGTTTGTCTGTGTAGGGAGGCACGCAACAGTACCTGTGCAAGCACAACCTTTGCATGGTGTGGCCAGGTACGAACGCACATACCCTGTGTGCCTGTGTCTGTGAGTGTGCTGCAGGGCAGGGTGGCTATGCTGTGCATTGGTGATCCTTGCCTTTCTAATCCTTGCTTGTCATTTCCATGCTTGGCTTACACCCAGACACAAGCCCAAGAGGACTGGAGTTGGACAAGACCGTAGAATCTGCTTGGTACGGTCCAGGTAAGCCGGGGATCACGCACACATGAATGGATGGTCTTACTTGGTTTACGTTTCGGTCTACATGCTGATGCTTATACAGACACACATGACTTGAGACGTACACACACACACACTGACGTTGACTCATACACACTCATGTTCACTCAACCACACGTTCACGTTCACTCATACACACACTCTCATGTTCACGCATATGCACACACTCTCATGTTCACGCATACACACACTCATGTTCGCTCACAAACTCTCTCATGTTCACTGATATGCATTCCTTAACGCCTTCGCTCGTGCAGGCGCCAGCTTCTATGTGGATGCGACGGAGAAACCGTGGGAGGACCACTACCGCATGTTCACGTACATCACACAGGAGCTTCCCGCGCTCATCGAAGAAGTGCGACTGTGCGCGTGCACACCTGCATGCCGCTGTGTGAAGACAAATCATGTGCTGAACACTGTACGTTTGTGATATGCGTTGACGTGATGTGGCGTCTTGTAACGTGCGGTGTCTTGCTTGCTTGCTTGTGTTATCGCGTTGCTTGTTGAGCCAGCGCTTCAACGTCACCAAGGAGAAGGGCGTCTGCGGGCACAGCATGGGTGGACACGGTGTGTTTGCCATCTTGGTCGTGTGCATGCTGCTCACTTTTCTGGCTGATGTGACGTGACTGATGTCCCTCCAGTCAACACTCATCACGCTCTCGTTGCCACCAACACTGCACGCAGGTGCTCTCATGTGCATGCTCAAGCAACCCAAACTCTTCAATTCTGTCTCCGTCTTTGCGCCCTTGTGCTCCACTATGTCAGTGTGCATGTGTGTTTCAGTGTGTGTGTGTGTTACAGTGTATGTGTGTGCGTGTGTTTACGTAATGTGTGTCAATGTGTGCGTGTGTGCGAGCCATGGTTGGCAAAGTTTCGAAGCTGCATTCTTGCATGTTGTTCCTCACCGTCTGATTCCTGATGATGTGCACCTCGCCCATCTCGCTTGGTATCCATGATCTCTGCAGCAAGTCCCCTGTCAGCCAGCGCGCAATGCTGCGATACTTTGGCGAAGACAAGTACGTTGATTGACATGAGTTGGATCAAGGGGCAATTGTACACAATGCGTGTGTGTGTATGTGTGTGTTTGCATTACTGTGTGCAGCATTGAGTGTCGGTGCACAATTGCTCAAGCTTGTGTGCATGTTCGCTGCTGTCGTGCACAGGGGCGCGTGGGCACCTTGGGACGTGTTGACGCTGGCACTGCAGCTCCCGAAGGACACCAGCCCCATTCCAATTCTCATCGACCAGGCGTGTGTGTGTGTGTGTGTGTGTTGTTGTTGTTGTTGTTGTTGTTGTTGTTGTTGTTGTTGTTGTTGTCGTTGTTGTTGCTGCTGCTGTTGTTGTTGTTGTTGTTGTTGTTGTTGTTGTTGTTGTTGTTGTCGTTGTTGTTGCTGCTGCTGCTGCTGTTGTTGTTGTTGTTGTTGTTGTTGTTGTTGTTGTTGTTGTTGTTGTTGTTGTTGTTGTTGTCGTTGTTGTTGTTGTTGTTGTTGTAGTTGTTG